>NC_135535.1:58526588-58835234 GCF_045843805.1 Urocitellus parryii | reverse complement strand
ACCCGATAAGCCTTACCATGTCCACAGTAATTTGGCCCACCACTGTCTTGCCATGTTGCTGCCTGAATGCCTTAATTCTGGCCTGCTCCTTGGGTATCAGGTTGGCCAATATGTCTTTTAAATTCTACAAAGAGAAACAGAAGGGTTAAGGTCAATGTTTGAGACTTCCTGCAAAGTACATATGTGAAGACTACTTTTTAGTATTTGGCTTTATCTGCCAGGGACGTCTGGTCAACCACTCTGTACAGATGAGGGTAAAAGAATTAGGCGGAGGGAGTAAGGAATAGAGAGATATTGTTTAATGGGGAGTTTCAATTAAGAAAGATGAAAGTTCTAGAGATAGATGGTTCACAATAATATGGATGCACTTACTACCACTGAACTATACATTTAAAAGTGATTAAATAAGGTAGAGCGCTTGCTAAGCATGCATGAGGCACTGGGTTCGATCCTCAGCACCACATAAAAATAAATAAAGGCACACCTGTAATCTCAGCAATTCAGAAAGCTGAGGCAGGAGGATTGCAAGTTCGCGTCTAGCCTCAGCGATTTAGCAAGGCCCTAAGAAACTTATCAACACCCTGTTTCAAGATAAAAACAAACAGAGGCTGGGGATATAGCTCAGTTGGCAGAGTGCTTGACTCACATACACAAGTCCCTGGGTTCAATCCCTGGCACCACACACACACACAAAATAATAATAAAAAATAAATAAAAATAATCAAAAGGAATGTAGTTCATGGGTTAAGAGCCCCTGGGTTCAATCCCTGGTGGTGGTGGTAAGAAGATTAACAGATTAAAATACAACTTTTGGGGGCTGGGGTTGTGGCTCAGACATAGAGTGCTCCCCTAGCATGAGTGAGGCGCTGGGTTCGATCCTCAGCACCACATAAAAATAAATAAATAAAATAAAGGTATTGTGTCCAACTACAACTGAAAGCAAAATATTTAAAAATAAAATAAAATAAATAAATGGTAACTTTTATATCATGTAGAGGGCTGAGGATGAAGCTTAATGATAAATGCTTGCCTAATGTGTAATGTCCTCAGTTTGAATCATAGCACCACCAGAAAAGAAAAAAAAAAACAAACATAAAAAAACCCCTATTGGGCTGGGGATGTGGCTCAAGCGGTAGCGCACTCGCCTAGCGTGCGTGTGGCCCGGGTTCGATCCTCAGCACCACATACCAACAAAGATGTTGTGTCTGCCGAGAACTAAGAAAAAATAAATAAATATTAAAATTCTCTCTCTCTCTCTCTTCCTCTCTCTTTAAAAAAAAAAAAAAAAAACCCTATATTTTATAATCTAAAAACTTAAAAATCTTAGGTAAAAATACTTGCTATTCCCATCTTACTATAACATTGAGTAAATTATCTTTTACATGGTAATAATAGTAGATACTTCCAGGAAACTCAAGATAATAAGAGGCTAGGTGGTTGTCCCATACTATCCAAGAATGACTACCCCAAGTAGTAAGTGATTTTTGGCTTTCTTTTTCAACCCTTACCGTGGTAGAAGTACTGGCATGCCGGGCTGCAAGAACAAGACAGGATGCATTCTGCAAAGAAAAAAACAACAACAAAAAAAACTTATGTAATACTATTCTCTCCTTTGTATTAACAAGGAGTTAGTGACTCAGTCACTCTCTCTTCATCTGAACCTCTTCAGACAGTATGACATAAGAAAGCTGTATAAGACCACAAACAGCTTGGGAAGTTGTTACCAGTATGGAGGCAGCAGTAGCACAGATTCATTAGCATTTCTTGACAAGTATCTTTCTCATCATCTGGGATCCAGGGATGTGTAGCTGTTAGACTGTCTAGCCCATCCCATTCTAAATGTCCGTATTCTGAATGGCCCCAAGGAAAACAAATGAAGAAACTAACCAAGAACTCGGGCTGGGGATGTGGCTCAACCGGTAGCGCGCTTGCCTGGCATGCGTGCGGCCCGGGTTCGATCCTCAGCACCACATACAAACAAAGATGCTGTGTCCGCCGAAAACTAAAAAATAAATATTAAAATTCTCTCTCTCTCTCTTCCTCTCTCTTTAAAAAAAAAAAAAAGAGAGAAACTAACCAAGAACTCAAGGCTGCTGGTAAGATCTTTCCAGTACCTAGTCTTCCAGCAGCATTCAATCTCTCTAGTCTAAAAGAGCCCACAGGCAAAGTTCTAACCCTCTTGGAAAAAGCACAGAGAAGACTACTTAAAAAAGGCAATGGAAGCCAAGCCATGCTGGTGCACGCCTATAATTCCAGCTGCTCAGGAGGCTGAGGCAGTTGGATCGTTAGTTCAAAAGCAAGGTGCTAAGCAACTCAGTGTCTCTAAATAAAATACAGAATAGAGCTGGGGATGTGGCTTGGGGGTTGAGTTCCCCCAGAATTCAATCCTCAGTAAAAAAAGAGAAAAAAAGAAAGGCAACAGAAACTAGGAAACTTTTCTAAAGGCGTCAAAAGAAAATAATTATTAAGCTAGAAATAGAGGTAGTAAGAAGTGTGTGTGTAATGTTGATGGTGGTTATGACTTAATAGGATGAAATAAAGACATTTTCAGATAAGAAAAAACTGAGGGTTTATCACCTACACATTTGTACTAAAAGAATTTTTCAAGATACACTTCAGGAAAACTAACCAAGATGGTTCTGAGACCTAAAAAAGTTATCTTTCATTACAGAGATAAATAATATAGTTTATATTCTCTCCTATGCTGAGACACAGTTTCATCCTCAAGGAAAAAGTACTCTCTATGAGAAGACTGCTGAGTTGCAACAGAAGTTCAAAACCAACTTTGAAATAAAACCAATTATACTACTAACTAGGACTAGTTAGACAAGGCGATTAAGTTTTCTGCACTAGGTTATTCTGAAGATAAAATGAGATAGTCCAAGCAAGTCTCAGTTTCCTTATCTATAAAATAGCACTAATACCCATGCCATAACATACTGGATTGTCTTGTAATAACTAAATTACAACAATGTAAAAATACTTCACAAACTAAAAGATCACATACACATATACATGTACAAGTAAACTAATTTGGAGCAAATCTATACCTTTGTTCCTTTTGTCAAAAGACCAGAGACACCTTTTCTAGTAACCATTTCACTCCTGTTTGGCTGTACTGAAAATTATTAGTAACTACATAAATCACCATAGTCATGTAGCTTTAGTAAGGCCTAAGGTTTTTCAGAATTTAGTAAAAAAGAATTTTTAAAAAAGCCTGTGTCCAAAAGAATCAATCCAGGGTTTAGAAAGTTGCTCAGTGTTAAGAGGGCTTGCCCAGCATATGCTAGGCCATGGGTTTAATCCTTAGTACAGTAAGACATACACACATAATCAATCCAAAGCTAAATTCAAAGAGCAAATGGCAATCTAGTATGTCTATAAAGCAAAGGCGGAACATCTTAACTTATTAGTTAAGACTGTCTTTAACTCCTTTTAACAGCTTCCTAAAGAGTCTCCTCTAGCGCTAGGAGTGTAGCTCAATGGTAAAATGCTTGTTTGTCTAGCATGTGAGAGGTCCTAGATTTAATCCTGACACTGAGGGAGGAAAAAAGTCTCTAGGGCAAGAAGGAGGGAGCACAAACAGAATTTTAGCCCCCTATGCCTATATGGCAAATAGGGAAGATGGACCTAGTACTAAAGAAATAACTTTGCCTTATGTTACTAGTCACCAAATAGAAAACATGTGAATGAGTTTATTATTCCATAGGGCTAATCTACTACAAGCTATTCCATGCTCCAGGATCCCATAATTATAGAGGTCTCATTTCCCAGAGATCACATCAGAACTTTTTTTTTTTTTTTTTTTTTGGTGATACTAGGGTTTGACTCAGGGGTGCTTTTACCACTGAGCTATATCTGCAGTCCTTTTTATTTTTTATTTTGAAGACAGGGTCTTCATTGCCTAGGCTGGTCTCAAATTTGTAATCCTTCTGCCTCAGCCTCCAGTTCACATTAGACCTTTTAATTATGGGAAGTTCTTTGCTCTGGTGGTTTTGTTTTACAGAAGATACAGGGAACAGATCATCTAATAGAAGAAAAAAGTTGAAGCCAGGCACAGTGGCACATGCCTGTAATCCTAGCCATTCGGGAGACCAAGGCAGGAAGATCATAAATTCAAGGCCAGCGTGGGCACTTTAGCAACTTAATGTCTCCAAATAAAAGAAAATTTTATTTTATTTTAAAATTGGGGATGTAACTCAGTGGTAGACCACTTGCTTACCATGCAGGAGGCCCTGGGTTCAATAGCTAGTACTGCCAAAAAAAAAAAAAAAAAAAAAGGTGGAATGTGATGGACATCATTATCCAAAGTACATGTATGAAGACACAAATTGGGTGTCAATCTACTTTATATACAGAGATATGAAAAACTGTGGTATATTGTGTAATAAGAATTGTAATGCAAAAAAAAAAGTACATGTATAAAGACATGAACTGGCGTGAACATACTTTATATACAAAGATATAAAAAAATTGTGCTCTATATGTGTAATAAGAATTGTAATGCATTCTGCTGTAATGTATTTTAAAAAATAAAATCAATTAAATTTAAAAAAAGAGCTTGAAATCTGTCTATAATGATAATTTTCCACATCTAAACCATCTTAAAAAGTTCCTATAATAGCTAGCTGCTTCTTCACTGGCAAGAGAAAAAATTATAAAACTAGTTTAAGCAGGGCATGGTACACTTCTAATCCCAGCAGCTCTGGAAGCTTTAAGACAGGAGGAACACAGATTCAAAACTAGCCTCAGCAATTGAGTGAGTCCCTAAAAACAAAACGAACAATAATAAAAAAAACCTAGCTTAAGGTTAAGTCTTAGGAAAAAATAAATACACCAACCAAAACTATTCAAATTTGTGATAGAATCAGAGCCCAAATCTTAAGATGAAATGCAATTTTAAGATTGAGGTCTTTCTTACATAAATATGAACATAAAACAAGAAACAGGTCATTTTTTCTCTGAGACAGAACTGTTAACCTACTGAATGAGTTGTCTTTTCTTTTTCTTTGGTACTGAGGATTGAACCCAGTGGTGCTTAACCACTGAACCACATCCCCAGCCCTTTTAAAAATATTTTATTTAGAAGGCTGGGGATGTGGCTCAAGTGGTAGCACACTTGCCTGGCATGCGTGAGGCCCGGGTTCGATCCTCAGCACCACAAACAAAGATGTGTCTGCTGAGAACTGAAAAATAAATATTAAAAAATTCTCTCTCTCTCTTAAAAAAAAAAATTTATTTAGAGACAGGGTCTCACTGAGTTGCTTAGGGCCTCACTAAATTGCTGGGGCTGGTTTTGAATTGTGATCCTCCTGCTTCAGCCTCCTGAGGCTAGGATTATAGGTGTACACCACTATGCCCAGTTCCTTTCACTTAATATTTAAAACAAAAATAAGTAATCAGAAAAAAGAAAGGGAAGGTCACTTAAGCCTATAAGAACACTACAACATTTAAAAGAAATCAAATATATCATAACTGCTACTTAGTTATATCCACCTCTCAATTCTATCCGCATAAGGGTTGGGGGTGGGCCAGGGTTATGGCTCAGTGGTAGAACGCTTGCCTAACTTGTGTGAGGCACTGGGTTTGAACCCTGGCACCACATAAAAATAAACAAATAAAATAAAGTAGCAGTCTTAATTTCCTTTATAGATAGCTTCTTTGCTATTTAATGAGGAGCTTTAGGAACAACCTAAAAAGAGCTGATCTCAAACGTTCCCTAATCCCACATCAGCAATACTTCTTAGCCAGATCTCCAATGTGCAAAGCAATGCTGGCTTGTAAAGAGCTTGCGTAAAATGGACTAAGGATTAAGTAAGTACACATACACACATACACTCTTTATTGGCATTCTCTCTCTCTGGAGAACTGCTTAAATGCTAGAGTAGAAAAAATTCATGTTAGAACAATTTTAAGGATGTTACAGGAGTTAGGAAATCTGGGTTCTAGTCCCAGATCCTTTACTAAATAACTGAGATATCCAAAGCAAATCAATTACTGTTTCCCATTCTATTTTCATATTTAACATAAAACTACTTAGGGGCTGGGGATGTGGCTCAAGTGGGTAGCGCGCTCGCCTGGCATGCGTGCGGCCCGGGTTCGATCCTCAGCACCACATACAAACAAAGATGCTGTGTCCGCCAAATACTGAAAAATAAATATTAAAGTTCTCTCTCTCTCTCTCCCTCTTTCTCATTCTCTCTCACTCTTTAAAAAAAAAAAACAAAACATAAAACTACTTAGCTTACAGTCTTGATTCTAAGGTTTTAAGAAGCATGCATATAAAAGTACTTAAAAATCTTGCTATTTGAGGCTGGGGAGTAGCTCAGTGGTAAAGCATCTGCCTAACAAGCATGAGGCCCTGAGTTCAATCCCCATCACCACATAAAACATAAACAACAATTTAAAAAAATGATATTAAAAAAAAGAAAAAAAGAAATGTTTTTAAAAAAATCTTGGTATTTAAGCAAGAGTGTGATGGTGCTCACCTATAATCCTAGCTATTCAAGAGGATGCAGCAGGAGGATGGCAAGTTCAAGAGTTCAAGTCTACCGGGGTGGGGATGTGGCTCAAGTGGTAGAGTGCTTGCCTAGCATTTGTGAGGCACTGGGTTCGATTCTCAGCACCACATAAAAACAAAATAAAGATTAAAAAAAAAAAAAAGAGTTCAAGTCTACCTTGGGCAATATAGTAAGACCCTATCTCAAAATGGGAATGCAGCTCAGGGATAGAGCATTTGCCTAGCACATATGAGGCCCTATGATCAGTCCCTAATATCAGAAAGAAAGAAAAAAACAGGAAAAAAGGCAGGCAGACAAGCAGTCAGTCAGTCTTGGTGTCAGACCTACTGAACTCAAATCTGCAGTTTGGAGAAGCAGTTATTAAGGAGTGAGTTCTAAATTCAGGTTCTGCCACTTTCCTTCTGTGTTATCTTGACTATGTGACCTAACTTCTAAGACCCAGTTTTTGCATGTCTAAATGAAGTCAATTCCAAAGTAGTCAAGGGAACTACATGAAATAATTTACATGGAAGCTCTCCAACAGTGCCTTGTACATATATGAGCTCAATAAATATTTGTTTCTTAGAAATGTTGTTACATACCATCTAGTGTCAAAACTCTTGCCTGAGCCAGGTGCAGTGATATACACCAGTGACTCAGGAGGCTAAGGCAGGAAAATCGCAAGTTCAAAGCCAGCCTCAGCAAAGTGAGTCTTACAGCAACTCAGCAGGGCTTTGTCTCTAAATAAATATAAAAAAGGGCTGAGGATTGACTCAGTGATTAAGTGCCTCTGGGTTCATTCAGTTTTGATACAAAAAATAAAAATAAAAAATCCTCTTACCTGGAGCTGAATCACAGAAAAGAGTGTGTCAAGCTTGAGGAGAAAGTGTATAGATAATTTCCTTCGGCAGCAGAATAAGAAATAAAACCTCAACTTCCTTTTATTTTAACATTATTATTTTTGTTGTTCTTGTGATGGAACACAGGGCCTTGTATCAGCTAGGCAAGCACTCTACCAGCCCTCAACTCTGATCACAAAGAGAAGTGCCATAGGGAGAGGAAAGAGTTTAACTAATCCTAGTCTCCATCAGCTGAGTAAATAACTCTTGACAGAAGGGGCTTAAGAACTGCCACACCCAAAACTTTGTACCTCATTTCATCAACAGGCTACCAAAGAAAGCTGCTGAATGGCTTTATCCAGTACATTCAGGTTATACTCACTGATGGGACAGGCGGATTACAAACTTCTGAGTCATCTTTGAACTTCTACCTCAGCTCCTCCCCAACCCTGGAGGTGTGGCAGTTGGAATTTTGGTTTCCAGTGGCATGGCATATATAGAGTTACCTTACTGGAAAGACAGCTGTCAGGTGAATCAGGCAGTCATCTCACTCAATAGGTCAGCTTCATGGGGAGAGATAAAGAAAGCTGCTTCCAAAGATAAGGGCCTAGCTCATAATGGCTGACAGCCAGGATTCTCCACATAGTGGAAGTAGGAGTATCACAATCATTAGGAGGCTTTTTTCAAACCTCATATACTGTCACCCCATTGCAAGAATGCTTCCAGTGAGTTTGTTATTATTGATACAAGTAGGTCAAGAATGAAACGTGCTGAGATGGAAACAATATAAAAATTAAAAGAAAAAGGCCAAGAAAGGAAAAAGACTACATGCAGGAAATTCTGCCAAACACTTGCCTATAGTACTTAAGAATATTCCTGGAATAGGATATTGAGCAAGTCAGTTATCAAATATCAATGAACTGGGGGCTGGGGATGTGGCTCAAGCGGTAGCGCACTCGCTTGGCATGCGTGCGGCCTGGGTTCGATCCTCAGCACCACATACAAACAAAGATGTTGTGTCCGCCGAAAACTAAAAAATAAATATTAAAAAATTCTCTCTCTTAAAAAAAAAAAAAATCAGTGAACTATTCCCTCCCCCCAATTCTGAGAATAAGAGAATCTTGTACAGATAACTACTTACTCAATAATGTAGTTATTTCCTTCTTGCTCCTCTTAACCTATTATCATCACTGGTCTACAACTATAACCCTTACTCTACCAGGGAGAAGAAAACTTTTGATTCTCCACCCTAGGCACATTCAGACTATATCTTACTATACATCCAGGAGCTAACATTAAAAGCTTGAGAGAGATGATCCTGATTTTAGCAGGACCCTTGTCCTTCATCAACCAAAGATCAGAGCTGGACAAGCCAGGATTGATTTAGCTGATGGAACAAACATAATGCACTAATAACTGGTAGGGAAAATTGTGCCCTACAGAGGCTTCTTTTGCAAAAGAACAACTTGCTTTAAGAGAAAAAGAACTTGCCTAGGACAAAGACTGCTCTCTCCCCAGAAGCAGGTCAGAGAACTAAAGCCATTTAATGTTTGTGTTTCACATGGTGATACTGGAAGTTGGCCTGCAACGTTCGGTCAGGCTACTTAATAGCCTACGCAGAGTAGTCTTCAGATTTCACGCCGACTGCCTTCATATTCATAGGAGTTTCCTTAATAATTCTATCATCTCCCAACAGTCTCTTGCCTAAATATCTTGATCAGAGAGAAAGACCAAAAAAGATACCACTCAAACCTTAAACAAGAGTCTTAAAATGGGCTGCAGCTTCGGTTGTAGCCCAATGGTAGAGAGCTTGTCTGGCATATGTGAGACATTAGGTTTGATCCTCAGAACCACATAGAACTAAATAAATAAATAAAATGAACGTAGTATGTCCATTTACAATTAAAAAAAAAAAAGTCTTAAAATTTCCTTTCAGTATAAGCCTTTATTGTTAACAAATACTTATTGAACACCAAATTTTTATATGTGAACTGAGTGCATGCTAGTAAATAAAGTATATAAGACCTATTCCTTGGGGCTGGGGATGTGGCTCAAGCAGTAGCCCGCTCGCCTGGCATGCGTGCGGCCCGGGTTCCATCCTCAGCACCACATACAAAGATGTTGTGTCCGCCAAATACTAAAAAATAAATATTAAAAAAAATTTCTCTCTCACTCTTTCTTTAAAAAAAAAAAAAAAGACCTATTCCTTAATACTTTCTCAGGAATTAAAGCAATTCCCTCACTTCAGCTAGGAGTTCTTACAAGTTTTAGTTCCTAAAACTTCCAACGCATTTGGAGGGGGGGGGGAGGCCAATTAAGAAAAACTTATAGAAAATAGTTTAAAGCACAATACTTCTTAGAACAGTTTTATTTATTTATTTATTTATTGCAGTACTGGGAACTGAAACCAGAGGCAGTCTACCACTGAGACACATCTCAGCCCTTTTTATTTTCAGACAAGGTCTCACCAAGTTGCCTAGTTACTTTTGAAATTAAAAAAAAAAAAAAAAGACCCTGGGAATTATATACATCCAGGGTCTTGTGCATGCTCATCACTGAACTATACCTCTAGTACTGAACTTGACTTTTATTTATTTGTGGTGCTGGATTTCAAACCCAGGGTCTTGCACATACTAGGCAAGTTCTCTAATACTGAACTACAGCCATGCCTACTGATTTTTTTTAAAAAATATTTTGATTGTCAATGGACCTTTATTTTATTTATTTATTTTTTTATTTTTTATTTTTTATTTTATTTTATTTATTTATTTTTTTTTTTAGAGAGAGTGAGAGAGGAGAGGGGGAGAGAGAGAGAGAGAGAGAATTTTTTTTTAATATTTATTTTTTAGTTCTCGGCGGACACAACATCTTTGTTGGTATGTGGTGCTGAGGATCGAACCCGGGCCGCACGCATGCCAGGCGAGCGCGCTACCGCTGAGCCACATCTCCAGCCCATATTTTATTTATTTATACAAAGTGCTGAGAATCACATGCTAAGCAGGAGCTCTACCACTGAGCCAACCCTGCTGCCTATTAATTTTTAAAACAATTGCTAAAAAAAAAAAAAAAAAACAAAAAAAACACCCACCCAAATTCTCAAGTTTCTTACAATACAGCTAATAAAGCAAGTTGCAAACAAAAAGCCTGTATGTAGTTTCAGTGGCCTAACAGTGTGGTCCTAGCACCACCACACATCATCAGCCAACTAATGATGCATGAAAACATACAAATTCTCAGGGGGCTGGGGATGTGGCTCAAGTGGTAGCGCGCTCGCCTCGCATGTGTGCGGCCGGGGTTCGATCCTCAGCACCACATACCAACAAAGATGTTGTGTCCGCCGAGAACTAAATAAAATAAATATTAAAAATTCTCTCTCTTTCTCCTCTCTCACTCTCTCTTTAAAAAAAAAAAAAAAAGAAAACATACAAATTCTGGATCCCATCCTACCTCTGCTGAATCATAATCTGTAGGTAGGATCAAGGAATCTACATTTGAACAAGTATAATAATCATATCCCTGATTATGATGCCCACTGTAAATTTACAGACCCCTGAAAATGGCACTATGTTAAAAGAATACAGGGACCCAAGGACTTTGGGCAGGTGACATAAGAATTAAAAGACAGATGCTAAGAAAGATCTAGTTGGATACAGGGCCACACGCCTATAATCCCAGCAGCTTGGCAGGCTGCGGCAGGAAGATCGCTAGTTCAAAACCAGCCTCAGCAATGGCAAGGCACTAAGCAACTCAGTGAGACCCTGTCTCTAAATAAAATACAAAACAGGGCTGGGGATGTGGCTCAGTGCTCAGTACCAAAAACAAAAAAAAAGAAAGAAAAGATCTATTGCTAAGTTGTCTCACTACTGTTTTATATTTCACATCCTACTTAGTTATTATCACTGACCTCATTGCCTCCCCATGCTCAGGCATTCATTCACCTGTTAACAATCTGAAGACCACTAGGAAGAATACATGCACTCATTCCACCACAAGCACTGCATAAGGATTTCCCACTCCATCTTTGGTCCATCTAGTAAGCATCAAGGAATCAACATTACTTTGATTGGATTTTCTCAAAGCTCCAAACATCCTAGTTTGGAGGAGCAATTCTCGGTGGTATAAAAATTTCTTCAGTTAGGGTTAATTAAGCATGTTGACTTCAAAAATCCAGAAGTGAATTGGTGACCCTACTCCAATTCTTAGCCCAAATCCAAATCCAGATCACCTATGAAAAGATGTGCATGTCTGTGCGTGCATGCATGCGTGCTGGGGATTGAACCCAGGGCCTGGGTCATGATATGAAAAAAGGGTTGGGGATATGGCTCAGTGTTAAATGTCCCTGGGTTACATCCCCGGCATTAAATAGAAAATAACCTAAAGCACAATATTGCTTAGAATAGTTACTCAAAAAATAATGAATACATAAATAAATTACCTGAAAATAGATAGGAGGATGGTACAATGGAAGAATGACTTCTAAGGTTGAAAAAAAAAAAAAAAACCTCTTATCAAAAAAGTGAAACTACATCTGACCTTGACAAAGTAATAGAGATTAGTTCTGGGTTAGAACTATTTTGTTTCCTTTATAAAACCTACCTTAATATCAAAAGTAAAATCTATTACCACCACCAACAACAACCAATTAAGCTACAGGTTAACCTAGAAAGCTCAGGCAGATGAGAGCAATACTGAAAGGTTTCTTGATATCCTGGTCATATAGCTTTGTTCTCAGGAAATTCCACTTCTGAGTAGTTTGATGGGTTTTGCAAGTTTTGTTTTATTGCTTTTTTTTTTCCCCTGACAGTACTAGGGATTGCATTTAGGGTCCATCTACCACTGGATTATTATATTCCCAGCCCTTTAAATTTTCTTTCTTTTTTAAAAAAAATTGAGACAGGGTCTCATTAAGTTACCCAGCCTAGCCTCTTGAACTTACAATTGTCCTATCTCAGACTTCCAAATCATTGGGATTATAAGCAAGCACCACTGGGCCAGATGGGCTTTGCTGGTTTCAAGGGTCAAAGTTTTCAAATGGCCTTTCAATTTACAGGTTTCTAGAATCTTCAGGTCCATCTCTCTCTCTCTCTTTTTTTTTTTTTTTGGTGCTAAGGATTTAACCCAGGGCCTTGAGCATGCAAGGCAAGCACTTTACCAACTGAGCTATTTCCCCTGCCTTTCAAGTCCACTTCTAAAATGAAAGTAAAGAAAATAATGATAACACAGTTATGTAGACTTATCATTCCCAAAGTATTCTGAGGCTCCCTAGGGGCTTGTAAGACATGATAAATTCAAAAGGTAAATCCAAAAGATTTTTTCAAATTCACTGTAAGGTCAGACTATCTGGTCAAACACTAGGTTAGCAGCTTTGGAATAAGCTAATTATAGTGTCCCCTATTCTGCCAAAACACTATCTAGAACTTTCTTCATTTCCCAAGAGGCTTCCTTACCCTATTCCCTAGTAGCAGGAGAGACAAGAGCCAAGTAAGACAAATATCAGTCTCTACCTTGCTGCTGGGTTTGGAAGAACCAAGATAAATCCTATAGGTTGCACTTTATCTCTGCTAACCATGGAGGATATAGAGAGCAAGCCAAAAACCATTCTAAACCTTTCCTTTCCTTCAAGTGCTGACAGCTTCAAACTGCAGAAAATATAATTTCTTTGCAAAAGAAGTCAAGGTCACTTGTGGGACTGTCCCTGCTTGGATTAGGGGACTGGGACTCTTTTAACAGCAGTTTCTCTGCTTAAGGGGCAAGTTATCTAGAGCCAAAATTATTGGCAGTTTGAAATCGGGGGTATCATTATCTGGAACAGCATTTCTAGGATTCAAAAAAGCAATAAATATCTCGTAAAGGGCCCCTAAGAATAAGAGGAAGTTTCCCTGGGTAAAGTAGACTTAAGATCCTTAACAAAACCAGGGCTAGCAAGTAGTAGGGCTGGTCATGTGACCTTGGCTTTACTACCTCATACCGAGTATCTGCATTTATTGGCTTGTAGTTTAGTGGAACCACCTTTCTGGTTCTTTCTCCAATCATACCTGTTAAGTAGGAGTTTTACAAAAATTCTTCACCCCGCCCAAGCTAAGTGCAAGAGTTCCAAGGACAAAGAGGAGCTGGAGTACCACACCTCTAGCACAAACTGCTAGTTACTAAAGTCTTCAATAACTGTGTTGAATAGAAACAGGCAGTTGGGGAACTGACAAGGCCCTCCCTAAAAATCAGAGCCAAAATTAGCCTCCGCTCCAGCTCTGGGACAGAGTGAGCACATCTGCTCACTCCCACCCCCTCCTCCAAACAATTCTTTCCATAACTCTAGTGAAACGCCACACCTCTATCCTCTATTGGCGGCTCTAGTCTTGGCTCCTTCTTCATTCAGGGTCACACAAACCCACTTAGACATGTAGGATGCCAGTAGGGTCGGGGCTCTGCACCCGCCCCAGATTGCAGGCCGGCACCGACAGCATTCGTCTCACCCTAAGGAGCCGGAAGGGCAGCGTAGCACATGGCCCCGGGAGCTCTAAGGAGGGCTGGCGACAAGCCAAACGCAGGGCTCCTTTAAGACGCGCAGGGGTGCGCGCGGGTGTGGGAGGGAGGGAAGACCCCGGCTACAGAGGGCCTGCGGTCGCCTCAGCCCCACCCCAGAACGGCGCGCTCTCTCCCCTAGTTGCTCACCTTGGCTCCCAAGAGCCGTGCGGCCGCAGTGAGTAAAGCCATGGCAGGCAACTCTAGGATCTGATGGGGAGGGAAAGAGGGGAGAGAGATGCGGCAGAAACGGGAGCCGCCGCCGCTGCACCAGAGGCCGTGCCAACCGGTAGACAAGGTTGAAAGGAGGCGGCTGAGGGAAAGGGTAGACGAACCGGCAGCGGCGCCCAGCTCGGGGTCCTCGGCGAGGCCCCGCCCCCTGCCCGGAACCCGATCCGCCCATCTCAGGGGATTTACCCCGAGGTGCTTCATTGGTCCGGCATGATGGAGGGGCGGAACCAGATTCTTTGACAGCTATTGTGGCAGGGAGGATTGGACCGCGCAGATTAGGCTAATTAAGGGTGATTTGCGGGGGGCGGACGAGGGGGGGGGAGGTTGTAGGTGGCTAAAGTTGTGCCTGAGAACTCAGTTAACTTCCTTTGGCTTTTCCTTTGCCCTTAACACATTTGGGGTTAGTTCTCCAGAGAATACTAATGACAAATATCCAGGACTTGACCTTTGAAGATCTTCGGCATCCAACTCCTTAATATACTATCATAACAACTGATAATTGCCGGCTCATCCTACCCCCTTGTTCTTGAAGAATGTGTTCGGTTTTTGACTTATTTCATGGCCATGGAGGTGACATCACGTGGAAAACCAGCTATGATGCCAGAGTTAACTGCTTGGTGGAGAGCATTTGAGGTCAGCAGAGGCAATGATATGATAGATGCTCTTGCCCCAATAATAGGGAGAAGAAGAACAAAATTTTGAGGCTGAATATCTAGTGTCCTTTATGAGCTGTCAAGGGTGCATCTAATGCCAGGAACCCAAGGCATAAAAACACCCCCCCCCCCAATGGGGGCCAGAGATATACCTCAGTTGGTAGAGTGCTTGCCTTGCATGCATAAGACTCTGGGTTCTAATCCACAAATCCACCAAAAAAAAAAAAAAAAAAAAAAAACACCCCCTTGGGCTGGGGCTATAGCTCAGTGGTAGAGCGCTTGCCTGGCACATGTGAGGCACTGGGTTTGCTCCTCAGCACCACATAAAAATAAATAAAGGCACTGTGTCCGTCCACAGCTAAAAAAAATATTTTTAAAAAACCCCACCCCTTTATTGTGAAGGCATCCAGTGCCTCTGAGTTCTGGACATTAGTCTCACTACCACACCAGTCACATAGCACTGTACAGCCAGCCCACATTTAGCAATAAAATCAGAAGCTGCAGACCAACCTTTATCCAGGATGGCATAACGCACCCTCGGTTTTTGTCACACCACTCACATTATTCCCATAGGGCTTCTGGGCCATTTAGCCTATTTGGCTACCTTCTATACTCTCTTATCTTGTGCTCCCCTAGCGACCTATGGCATTAAATGGCCAATTAAATGGCTCTGAAGTGATCTTCCACACCACTTTTTTTTTTTTTTTTTTTAATTCTTGTAGGTAGAACAAGACTTCAAGACTTTTGTACTTTCCTTAAGCCTGCATTGTCATTGGTTCAAGGACAGAGAGGAGCTGACCCAGGATCAGGACATCTTATCTACAAACCCCAAGCCTTAAGTGAATAGTCCTTTTACCTTCCCACATAGCAATAACAAGGTTCAGAGGTCTCACTATCCATCTAAACCAGGTTTAGATAGACCTCATTTATAAAGAACTTATTAGAATCTAGTTTATAGCCTGGACTTGGAAACAAGAAAACCCCTATTTTCTCACCCTAATTTTTTTCATAGCCAGCTTCATACCTATCAATGCTCCTCTAACTTCGAGATTTAATAGGTAGTTCTTAGGAAAGAAATTATAAACAAGCCACACAATGCTTCAGAGGAGCACTGACCTCAGGTACCTCACCAGTAACTTCAAAGCTCCATTGATCAATATTTGCTCCCAATTTAGCATCTCACAGAGATTTCCTCCTAACCCTAGAGTAGTCTAACCTGGCTCCTTCTCTCTGGTTAATTATTCACAGTGACTAGCCAGCAGATCAGAGGACTAAACTCCAGTGCCCCAGGAGATAGTAACCATTCTCAGGGTGAGGTACCAAAAGGACAATTATTAGGTGGCCTCAAGGATAACTCATTTTGGAGTTTTAATATTTAAAGCAAGTCGGGCTGGGGATGTGGCTTAAGCGGTAGCGCACACACCTGGTATGTGTGTGGCCCGGGTTCGATCCTCAGCACCACATACAGACAAAGATGTTGTGTCTGCCGAGAACTAAAAAATAAATATTAAAATTCTCTCTCTCTCTCTCTCTTAAAAAAAAAAAAAAAGAAAAAAAATTTTAAGTAAGTGTCAGGAACTGCAATGTTCTGAGTCTCTTGACATAAGGTCCAGGAGCCCAGCATCAAGAGGATTTTATAGGGTTAGGGTTGTGGCTCAGTGGCAGAATGCTTGCCTCGCACATGTGAGGCACTGGATTCTATCCTTAGCACCACATAAAAATAAATAAACAAAGATATTGTGTCCATGTATAACTAAATTTTTTTTTTTTAAAAAAGAGGATTTTATAGACTTGTTTTGAAGTTGTCCAATTGTAATATCCAGTGCTATAAGACCAGTGGGAAAGCCCAGGGATCAAAAGGGCAAAATGGGATCTCCCAGAAGCTGGTTTAGTCTCTCTCTCTCTCTCTATATATATATATATATTTTTTTTAATTTTTATTTATTTTTTATTTTTGTAGTTGTAGATGGACAGAATGCCCTTAATTTACTTTTTTATTTTTATATGGTGCTGAGAATTGAACCTAGTGCCCCATGCATGCTAGGCAAACACTCTGCCACTGAGCTACAGTCCCAGCCCCTATTTTTTTCTTATGCTAGGGATTGAATCCAGGCCTCCCAGACACCCCCCGCTGCACCCCGCACCCATATGCTAGGAAAGCACTCTAAGCTATATAAACCTCCAGATCTGGAGTCTCTTTCTTTTTTTTTTTTAACTTTTCTTTTAGATATTTTTAATTTTTATAGGGTTTTACTTGTTATAGGACCTTTATTTTATTCATTTATTTATATGTAGTGCTGAGAATTGAACCCAGTGCCTCATACATGCTAGGCAAGTGCTCTACCACTAAGCGACAACCCCAGCCCTAGAGTCCCTTTCTGAACATACATGGGACCTGGGGAAGTGGAAAGTTAAGAGAAGTTTGGTTTGAATAAAGCAGCCAAGTGACCTCTAGGTTCAAATGTAATTAATCAAGTGCCTGAGAACTAGAGGAGGCAATGTAGAAGGCTGATTGAGAACATTATGACCTTGGAGGGTCTCTTTAAAATGGAGTGGCAGTGGTTCCCCCTGGTGGCCAAACACAAGTGGGAGAATGCAGCCTAAATAGAACCTATTTATTTATTTGGTAGTGGAGATTGAATCCACAGGCACTTTTACTACAGCAACATCCCCAGTCCTTTAAATTTTTTTTTTTTTTTTTTAAAGAGAGAGTGAGGGGCTGGGGATGTGGCTCAAGCGGTAGCGCGCTCGCCTGGCATTTGTGCGGCCCGGGTTCAATCCTCAGCACCACATACAAACAAAGATGTTGTGTCTGCCGAGAACTAAAAAATAAATATTAAAAATTCTCTCTCTCTCTCTCTCTTTAAAAAATAAAAATAAAAAAAAATAAAGAGAGAGTGAGAGAGGAGAGAGAGAGAGAGAATTTTTTTTTATATTTATTTTTTAGTTCTCGGCGGACACAACATCTTTGTTTGTATGTGGTGCTGAGGATTGAACCCGGGCCGCACGAATGCCAGGCGGGCGCGCTACCGCTTGAGCCACACCCCCAGCCCCCTTTAAATTTTTTTAGACAGGGTCTCACTAAGATGCTTAGGGTTTCAGTAAGTTGCTGAGGCTGGCCTTGAACTAGGAATTCTCCTACATTATCCTCCCTAGTCACTGGGAGTACAGGTATATACCACCATACCTGGCAATATAACCCGTTTAAATAACTGCATACCATGGGTAAACCAAACTTTTGTATTTAATAGATAACAGCTAACATGTACTGAGTAGTCATTATTTTTGGTTATTATGTAAATATGGTACATGCCAGCTACTTGGGAAGCCAAGGCAAGAGGATCACAAGTGCAAGGCCAGCCTGGACAAGTTAGCCAGACCCTGTTTAAAAAAAAAAAAAAAAAGACTGAAAGGACTGGAAATGTAGCTCCATGGTAGTGTGCTCCTGGATTCAATTCCCAGTACAGAAAGGAAGGAAGGAAAAAAGAATCTATTAATTAATTTGCACAACTCTAATATATGTAGGTAATAGCATCTCTAAAGAGAAGGAAGTCCAGGCATAGATGAAGGATCCCACTCAGGATCATAGCTTGTAATTAGCATAGCTAGAATTCAGACTGAGGTCAGCCTTATTCTAGAACCTGTATCTTTACCAAATTATCAGCTTCAAGTTACCAAGGGGAGTTAGTGTGTGTGTGTGTTTCTCTCTTGCGCGCTCTCTTTCTCTCATAATTTAGTAGAAAGGTGTGTTACCATTGAGCCATATGTACAGTCCTTTTTTTGTTTTGTTTTTTAGGTGTAGATGGACACAACACAATGCCTTTTATTTTATGAAGTGCTGAGGATCGAACCCGGGTCCCGCCTGTGCTAGGCAAGCCCTTACCGCTGAGCCACAATCCCAACTGTTCAGTCCTTTTTATTTTTTATTTTGAAACAAGGTCTTTTTCTTAAACATGCTTATATATATATATTTATTTTTTAATTATAGGTGGGTACAATATCTTTATTTTTATGTGGTGCTGAGGATTGAACCCAATGCCTCACACATGCTAGGTGAGCATTCTACCTCTGAGCCACAACCCCAGCCCTTGAAACAGGGTCTTGATAAGTTATTGAGGGTCTTACTAAGTTGCCCAGACTGGCCTTGATTGCAGTCCTCCTGCCTCAGCCTCCCCATTTGTTGCAATTACAGGTGTACGCCACCAAACCAAGCTCAGGGGATTTTTTCCCCCCAGTGCTGGAAATTGTACCCAGGGCCTCAGACATACTAGACAAGTGTACTACCACTGACCCACATTTCCAGCCCCAAGGGGATTTTTAAGTAATTATACACCGTCTCCTGGAGTCAGTACATTACTACAAAGATATTTATAAAGATAAGGAACTATACAGTCTTACTCATCTTAAAACCTTTGTACTTTCATAACTGAAATACATGATAAATTGTGACCCCTACCACCACCAGACAACCAGGCATGATGGGACACACCTGTAATCCCAAAGATTCAGGAAACTGAGGAAGGAGGATGGGAAATTTGAGATCAGTCTGGGCAATTTAGTAAATCCTTGTTTCAAAATAAAATAAAAAGGACTGATTATGTAGCTCAGTGGTAGAGTGCTTGCCCACATGTCAATCCCTAGTACTGAAAAAAAAAAAAAAAGATGCTCTACCACTGAGCCATATCCCCAGCCCCTAAAATGGGCTTCTTGTGAGGAATAGTCTGGAAAAATGGCAGAAAAGAGAATATAATACTTTCCTACTACAGATTATTAAAATCTGTATGCATTCAAACTTGGAGCTAGTTTTCAGCTATTTTTAAAAGTACTGTTTAACACAGTCATTGGAGACTGCATAACAGAAAGAACATTAACCTAGGGTTAAGATTATCCCTGGTGGGGGGCTGGGGTTGTGGCTGAGCAGTAGAGTGCTCACGCCCTGGGTTCAATCCTTAGCACCACATAAACATAAATAAATAAAGTATTATGTTCAACTACAACTAAAAAATAAATATTAAAAAAAAAAAAAAGATTATCCCTGGGGTCTCAGCTCCTGACTAGAAGGACACCTCTCTGAGCTTAGTTTCTTCATCTATAAAATACATGAAATCTGGGCTGGAGATGTGCTCAAGCGGTAGCGCGCTTGCCTGGCATGCGTGCGGCCCAGGTTCGATCCTCAGCACCATATACAAACAAAGATGTTATATCTGCCGAGAACTAAAAAATAAATATTAAAAAATTCTCTCTCTCTTTAAAAAAAATAAAATAAAATAGATGAAATCTGTTTCATATAATCATAAAGATTGAGTGAGAATGTGTATGTGCTTGTTATATTAGTATTCAATGTATATTAGTTTTCTTTCCCTTATTATTCATCCCTGTCTTATACATGTATATCCATTTTTTTTTCTTGCAGCACTGGGAATGGAACTAGAGCTTTGTGCATGCTAGGCAAGCACTCTACCATCGAATCACATCTCCAGTATCTTTCTCCTACAGTCCATCCTATATTTAAGGGAATCTTAAATATGGCACATGCCCATAATCCCAATGACTCAGGAAACGTATGTGTGTGTTTTCGGGGATTCTGGGGGCTTAAAACCAGGACCTTGCATATGCTAAGTAAGTGTTCCACCACTGAGTTACATCCCCAGCCCTTTTAAGTTTTGTTTTGAGACAGGGTTTGCTAAGTTTTCCATGCTGTTCTTTTTTTTTTTTTAATTTTAATATTTAGTTTTTAGTTTTCGGCGGACACAATATCTTTTGTTTTGTATGTGGTTCTGAGGATAGAACCCGGGCTGCAGGCATGCCAGGGGAGCGCACTGCCGCTTGAGCCACATCCCCAGCCCCTCCATGCTGTTCTTTAACTCCTGCCTCAGCCTTCCAGGTAGCTAGGATTATAGGAGTGTGCCACCTATCTGGCTTAAATCTATTTTTACCCCCTTTTTTTGCAGTGCTGGCATCAAATCCATGGCCTCACAGATACTAAGCAAGTGCTTTACCACTGCGCCACAACCACCCACCCCTGCGAATGAATCCTTTCTAACTACAAAATAACCTCTATAAGAGCCTGTATGTTGGCGGACCCCTATAATCCTAGCAGCTTGGAAGGCAGAGACAGGAGGCTCATGACTTCAAAGCCAGCCTCAACAAAAAGCAAGGCACTAAGTAACTCATTAAGACCCTGTCTCTGGGGTCTGGGGATGTGGCTCAAGCGGTAGTGCACTCGCCTGGCATTCACCGGGCGCTGGGTTCGATCCTCAGCACCACATAAAAATAAAATAAAGATGTTGTGTCCACCGAAAACTAAAAAATAAATATTAAAAAAAATTCTCTCTCTCTCAAAGACCCTGTCTCTGAATGAAAATACAAAATAGAGATGGGGATGTGGCTCAGTGGTCAAGTGCCCCTAAATTCAATCTCCATACCCCCTGCCAAAAAACCAAAAAACTCTAAAAAAGGATTTTTGTTTTTGGGACAGTTTCATTATGCTGCTTAGGCTGGTCTCCAACTTGTAGTTTAAGTGATCTTCCTGCCTCAGTCTCTGGAGTAACTGGAACTACAGTCATGCAACACTGCATCTGGCTAAGGGGCCAGATTTTCACTTAATAAACTTCTGGTTATATCTGGACCTCATTTAATAGTCTTTGGAAATTACTTAAGTTCTAACATTTTACTGATAAACTAATTTAGAAGGCATCTAAAGCTTAAATACAATTAAATTTGCAAGATTAGAGTATGTGCTCTACCAAATACTGGGTAATTTATTGTAGTATGCTTTCAGGATGGTTCAGATGAATTCATAGATTCCTTGTGGTATGAATTAAAAGATCTATAATGTATATTTTAACATTGTGAGGATGGAAGTAAGAGAATAACTTCCACCCTTTCCCATGTAAGATATATCCTGGTGTAACAATGGCAGACTCTCAGGCTAGAGAGGTTTTGTTGTTGTTATTCTGGAGATTAAACACAGAGATGCTCTACCACTGAGCTACATCCTCTGTCCTTCTTATTTGTTACTTTAAGACAGGGTATTGCTAAATTGCTGAGGCTAGCCTTGAACTTGAAATTTTCCTCCTTGTTGGGATTGCAGGCATGTGCCACTGCATGTGGCCTGGAGAGTTAAGGTGTGCCTTGACAAACAAGTAAGGAATATCACAAGTAATTTGTATTGATTAACATTAAGTTTATTCTATTCAAACTTGTGAATAATTTATTTAGTAAATTAAGAATTGAAGTTTCCTATAAGAATACTATTACTTACCCTTCTCATAAACCTTCTTTCTTTCTTTTCTTTTTTTTTTGGGGGGGGGTACTGGGGATTGAACCAGGAGTGCTTTACCACCAAGCTACATTCACAGTCCTTCTTGTTCATTATTTTTTATTTTCAGACAGGGTCTTGCTAAGTTGCTGAGACTGGTCTCAAACTTGTGATCTTCCTGCCTCAGAGTCCCAACCTGCTGGGATTATAGGCATGGGCCACCATCCCAGGCTCTCATAAAGCTTTCTTATGGAAGAGAAAGGAGTTTTTAGGTTCCAACAGACAGAACCCTGGGTATACTGTCAGGATTAGGAAGAATGTGAACATTACCTATGAGCATCATAGGAAAAACAGGCTTATAAGAACTGGTTTGGAAAACTGACTTAACAGGATACATCATTTCTCCAGGCTGGGGATATAGCAAAAACAGTTGGCAGAGTGTTTGCCTTGCATGCACAAAGCCCTGGGTTTGATCCCCAACACCAAAACAAAACAAAACAAAACAAAAACCCCCACAGAATACAGCATTTCTTATGGCTGATAAGAGAAGATAAAATTAATACCAGGCTCTGAATTTAGTATATAACTAATTTTGGAGGGCTTACTCTGACCTAGTTAATATGTTAAATTTTTACAGGGAGGGTTGGGGATGTGGCTCAAGTGGTAGCGCGCTCACCTGGCATGCGTGCTGCCCGGGTTCGATCCTCAGCACCACATACCAACAAAGATGTTGTGTCCGCTGAGAACTAAAAAATAAATATTAAAATTTTCTCTCTCTCTCTGCCTCTCTCTCACTCCCTTTTTAAAAAAAAAAAAAATTTTTTTTTGGGGGGGGCTGGGGATGTGGCTCAAGCGGTAGCGCGCTCGCCTTGCCTGCGTGCGGCCCGGGTTTGATCCTCAGCACCACATACAAACGAAGATGTTGTGTCCGCCGAGAACTAAGAAAAAATAAATAAAATTCTCTCTCTCTCTCTGTCCCCCCCGCCTCTCTCACTCTCTCTTTAAAATAAATAAATAAATAAATAAAAAATAAAAATTTTTTTACAGGGACATACAATCATTATGTGTCAACTAATAACAAAAAAGTAACAACAAAAAAAGGTGATGAGAGACAAGAAATGTACGATTGACTAGATAAAATGAGTTATTAGGATAATTTTTTCTACTAGCAAAAAAAAAAAAAAAAAAAAAAAACCCAAAACACCAAGGTCCCAGCTAGGGCCACAGCACACATGGCCTGCAACCCCAGCAACTTGGGAGACTGAGGCAGGAGAATAACAAGTTCAAAGCCAGCCTCAGCAATATGGCAACTCCCTAAGCAACTTAGCTACACCCTACCTCAAAATAACAAATAAACAAGCCTGGGGATGTGATTCAGTAGTTAAACTCCCCTGTGTTCAATCCCCTGTACCAAAAAAAAGGGAGGTAAAGCTGGGTATATGTGTGGCAAAATCCCCCTGGGTTTAATCCTCAGTACCAAAACATAAAAAGGCTGGGCTTGGGTTGTGGCTCAGTGGTAGAGCACTTGCCTATAACGTGTGAGGCACTGGGTTCGATCCTCAGCACCACATAAAAAAGAATAAAGTTACAGAAAAATGTATTTTAAAAAATTAATAGTGGGGTTGGGGTTGTGGCTCAGAGGTAGAGCACTGTCTAGCATGTGTGAGGCCCTGGATTAGATCCTCAGCACCACATAAAAATAAATAAAGTAAAGGTATTATGTTCAACTACTTCTAAAAAAAAAAAAAAAACTAACAGCAATAAATAAAATAAAAAAGCATCATAGCAATTTGTGGTAGAAGAAAACTTTGTTGAATACATTCATTCTGTGATTGTTCAAGGTATTAAGAGAAAAAAAAGACAAAAATAGAAGCTACTCTGTAGATTGGCATTTGGGAAAATTATAGATCCAGTTTTGCCACTAAATATAGAAATTCAGGATCTGTGACTTCTCTGGGTCTGTTTTTTCATCTGTAAAGTAGGTAGAGGTGAACTAGATAAACCCCAAATTTCCCTTAGATTCTAAAATGCTATAATGTTTTAAAATCTTTGAAATGTTTATTCAAAGCATTCCTTGGACAGAGATATTCCATTCTAAATCCTGGGATATCTCAGGATCCAGATGTTTAAGAAGTTTCTAAGGGAAGGTATCCTTTAGATTTTCATCCCTATGTCCCATACTGAATCTCTACATACACAGAAGGTGGGGACTTATAGTCCAGACTGACAATGGCTACTGATAGAAATGAGAAAGATATACTTTATTATTGCTGTTTGCATCAAATCTAAAAGCTTAGACTAGAAAGCAAGGCCTTTTATTAAATAACACTCCTTACCTCATCTGTCCCTATCCAATAAAGCCCTTATTTTTCAGCTGAGTTGGTCACATCCATTTTCCCTTTCCTGTTTCTGCTCTTGCTGGTCCCTCCATCTGGAAGGGCAGGGAGGGAAGAATAACGCATGTCCATTATTTCCTTTAAGACTAAGCCCTGTCTTTATATTTTATCAGCATGAATACAAGGAATTTCTAGAAGTCTACACTATCATACAGTTATTTACATTCCCTTGCTTATAAATAGATATTCCTCTTTTCTCCATTATTAGACTTTAAACACATTGTATTGAGTGTACACTGAATAAATGCTTATCTATTATCTAGTTTATTTATTTATTGGTACTGGGGATTTAACCAAGGGGTGCTTAACCTCTGAGCTACATCCCAACCCTTTTTAGTTTGAGATCTCACTAAATTGCTAAGGCTGGCCTTGAATTTGTGATCCTCCTGCCTCAGCTGAGTTGCTGAGATTATAGGCATGTGCCATCAAACCCAGCTCTAATTATCTAGTCTATAAGTGGAACAGCATCCCAGAAAGCAAAAGAATTAATGGTTTGGGCTATGTCAACTCCCTAATTCATCCTCTCCATTTTCTTTATTGTCTGCAAACCCCTATCTTCAAGCCTAAGGTAAGGGCCAATCCTGGACATGAAAAGACAACACAGTTTGAACTTTTGGTTTCGTATTTTTTTCAGTTCATTTCCATAAAAACATAATATAAAAGGCAATGCCACCATCTTCCCCTTGTGGGGTGATCCATCAAGCTGGTCTGGGCTGCTCCAGTGGTTCATAGCTCATCATGAGATATGTGAAGGGCATGGTCACATAGATCTGCAAATAGCACATAACAATTTAAAGAAAAATGCCACTATTATACTGATATGTACCACTATCAAGAAAATACCAAAGCCAAACAGACACATATACCAACCACCACTCTTCAAAATATATACTTATAAATGACAAAATACTGGGCTGGGGATATAGCTCTGTGGTAAAGTGCTTGCCTAGTATCTGTAGGCCCTGGGCTCAATCCCCAGTACTACACACACACAAAAAAAAAAAAAAAAAAAAGAAAAAAGAAAAAAAAAATCCCCACTATTCCCTCACTTATATCTCAAATCAGAGAACTATAAATTCTGAAAGCTGACAGAAAGAGAATGGAGAGGAAAACAACTCAGGTCCTTAGGCCAAGGGAAATGGAAGCCAATTCTGAAGGTTTTATCAAAGGATTTTGTGGGAGAGGGGATGGGAATGCGCCAGGGGATGGGAATGCACAAGGCTATATAATTAGGAGATTAAATAGGATTAGCTTACCTGTTCGCTTACTGCAAAGTTTGTCTTTAACATTGTCAGCCTCTCGGGAAAAGAATTCAATAAGTTCATCCTCATATTCCTCCACAATGCTCTCACACTGCCAAATCAAGGGAGAAATGAGTGACAGAACAGCAAGAAGAGGCCTCTTGCTCCCACCTCTAGAGAAGAGGATAAAGATACAGACCCAAATTTCAAGGTGTGCTGTCCAACAAACCCCTAATTTCCAAGAACCAACTACCCACAGTAATAGCTCACCGCAAACTTGAGTGTGCCACTGATATCTGAATCAATTCGGATGCCTTGTAGGTCCAGTTCACTGGATTCTCCATTCCGGCCCACAACACGAACGTAGTTCTTGCGGTGGGTGGATGGATCAATCTGTTCCCCATATTCCTTCATGCGGTCACATACCTCCTCAAGCAGCTCTGTGAGGTGGGCCTCTGAGCGGGCATAAGGTACCTAGAAATGTCCTCAGCATTGGGTCACTCAGTCTACCTCATAAACTAGTAATTTATTTTTAATTTTTTAAAAATACTTTTATTTCACTTATTTATTTTTATGCAGTGCTGAAGATCGAACCCAGGGTCTCACACGTACAAGGCGAGCATTCTACCATTGAGCCACACCCTTAGCCCATAAACTAGTAATTTATGTCCTTACTTTTCCTTCCAAATCTAGCTCAACCAACCTGTTCTAAAACACTTTCTCTAATTAAAAATAGTATGATTGGGGCTGGGGTTGTGGCTCAGTGGTAGAGCACTCGCCTAGAATGTGGGAGGCCCTGGGTTCAATCCTCAGCACCACATAAAAAATAAATAAATAAAATAAAGATTATTTAAAAAGCATAGTTTACTTGTATAGTTTCAACTTCCAAATATAATGTTCTTGTTTTGCCTGATTACACATTGGCTCCAAATCAAAAGTAGATTAACTTTTTTAGGTTTTGACTGGGGATTGAACCCAGGGGTGTTTTACCACTAAGCCACATCCCAAGCCCTTTTTTATTTTTAATTTTGAGACAGGGTCTCACTAAGTTGCTTAGAGTTCCACTAAATTATTGAGATTGACCTTAAATTAGTGATCCTCCTGCTTCAGCCTCCCAAGTTGCTGGGATTACAAGTATGTACCACCACTCTTGCTCTCTTTGATTAACAAACTGTGTTATTTCCCTTTAATTCTCTTAACTCTTGTGGATGTAAGTAATACATATTTGTTCTTTTTGGTATTAAAATGAGATTAATTCCTGCCCTCAATAAAAGCATTAAAGTGACAATGTAGAAAACATCATAACATTAACATTTTTGTATATACTACTCACTAGGTAGAGCTTTATGTGTTTGTATTATGTTTCCACTAAAAGAAATTTCCTAATTACAAGGATAAGACCTTTTATTCTTTTTTGAATGAATGTTTATATGTACTCCATAGTGAAGCGTAAGTCCTATGGATTAAAGAAGTAGAGAAGGGAGCTGTTCAAGTTTCCCTGTCTGCTAATAACTTCTGTGGCAGAAATAAAATATTAAAGTTTGGAGTCAGGAAGCAAGTGTACAGGGTTTAAGCATCCAGCCTCTTCCAAATGAGACGGAGCCTAATCTTTTAGATAACCCTTAGGTTCAGTTTTCTTCACTTCAATTAAACCAAGGTCCTTCTTGAGTTCTCATTCATAGCCAGACTGAGCTACTTTATTTGGGGGAACAGTAACAGTTACCTCCACCACTGACTGGCTGCCATCTGGATTAATCCGGAAAGATCCCATCTGAATGGTCTTCTTGGGATCCACCTGAGCAATTTCCCACTCTAGTTCATCCACCAGAGCCCTGCAAGCTGGTGCAAGGAGAGAGAATTGAGGAATGGAGGGAAAGGTGCAGAGGTAGAAGGAGAATTGATCAACCCAAGGATTTCCATTCATCCTTCTTCCATGCCTTGTATCTGTCTAATGCCTCTCAAGAATCTGCTTGCTCCCATTTCTCTTTGTGCCTTTACCTCCACAGTGTAGATCCTGGCTCCTTCGAGCTGAAGCAGTTCCCAGCAGGGCTCCCAGAAGCAGTGCCAGCCAACCCCAGCCTTTCATCTTTAGCATAATGGGGTCGCTCCACCTAGGTTTGTATGGGAAAAAATATAGGAATGAGAGCCAACTCCATTTTTCCCTGATGCCCCATCCCCACCCTCTCCTTCCCATCCAAAGGCCTTGAAAGGCCTCAGTGAGACTCTGATTCTACTTTCCAGGAAATGGCCGAGACTCATAAGGCTTCCTCTGTGCCAGTGCTTGAGGGGCCGCATTCCTCCAGGAGGTGGGTGAGCGCCAGCTTAGCACTTGGAATTCAGTTCCAGAAACTATGTCGACAGGTGAGGCCTTGAATGTTGGTACTTTAGCACAGGATGCTGAAGGCTCATAAGGCTCTGTGGCAGCCACTGGACAGAGGTTGGCACAAACTCAGAGGGTGCCAGCCATCAAGGAGCCTCATTCAGGCCAGGAAGCTGGTGAGACTTCTCAATAACTAGGGCTTATTTGGGTCCAGCACCGAAGAATCCTGCATCTCCACCTCCAACCTATAAGTTATTGCTGGCTACCCGTGCAGACCAGTCCCCTCTCTATGGACTCCGCCATTGCTTTCGCTCAGGTCTATTCCCAACCCTTAGCGCCCCGTGCCTGGGCTGCCCGCGTCAGTCCCACCTCGGCTCCCAGGGCCGCCGCCGTGGCCCAGGCGCTGGAAGACGGCTGGACTCTCACTTTGGCCTCGGTGGCTCCCAACCCTAGCACCTGGCTGCAGGAGAGAGGGGCTGTCCAGGCTTCTCCAGAGCTCTTCTGCGCTTTCCAGGCTAGGGGTACCCTACGCAGCCGCCTAATCCAGGTTCCCGCACCTATTTAGGTACCCAGCTGGTTCAGAGGCACAGCTGTGCAAGCCCCCACCAGGGAATGACCCCAAGCCCGCCCCTCTAAACTCTCGCGCGAACAGGCAGCTTATGAGTGGCTCTGAGGCAGCGAGGACCCCATCGATCGCAGAAGGACCCAGACTTGCGTGGCGAACAACTCCACGTGACCTCAGAAGTCACCCGAACCGGAGTAGCTTAAAGCGAGGACAGAAGCCCCGCGTGGTGTACAGGGACAGAAAGGCACGCGCCTTATCAGTCCATGTAGGTAAGGACATTCAAAAAGGTATGTTGATAGCCGGCAAGAAGCCGGAGTTTCAAGTATAGAGGAAACTACAATTCCCAGGAAGCACCGCAGCACCAGACATACTTTTTATCAGTAGCTACAAGTCTTAAAAAAGAAACTGGGACTTGTAGTTTGTCAGCTTACAAAATTAACTGGGAAACGGTACTGTAAGTCTTCAAACAATCCGACTTTAGGAAATTAGGCAGCTACAGCAAAGACTTAGCATTTTTTTTTTTTTTTTTTTTTTTTTTTAGGAAACATATACTCCTAGATCCATAATTTGGATCTAGGAGTAGATCCAGAACTTTACCTTCATTTCTAGGTAGGGATCTGAACACTAGTTTTCCATGGTTATATAAAGCCAAAACAAAGAAGAGGAAGTTAAGAGAACCCCACCACACTATAAGTTCTCTATAATATAATGAGAAGACAGACAATAATTTTTGTTTTTATTTTATAAAACATGCGGTTTAAAACAATTTTTAAAAAAATTAAAACAAAACTTGAGAGGAAAATGGATGGAAGACAGATGCTTCTCAGTTGTCATCAGGTCAAGCTTTCTCCGGGACCCAAAGTGCCTTTTGGCAATGGTGCTGGCAATACTGGTTTGCTAGGGCCAAGACTACATGCTGGTTCCTCCAGGCATCCCTCAAGTTTGAGCTAAGTCTGGAGCTCCTGTTGTAGCCTGTCACTATCCAGGACTTCAGTTCCTAGCCGGCTAGGAACTAAAAGATTTGGTTCCAGGTGCTTTTCTGCCTGGATATTAATCATTAATGATATTTATTAAGAATACCAGTTACTTTCCATCTGGGTCAATCCTAGATTCCTTTTTCTGACCCACTGTTTTGCAAAGGATGAAGAAGGAATCTGGCTCCCAAAACCTTTGCAACAACTTTGTTACATTCCAGTTCTGTTAGTAGCACCATCTGAGGACCCTGAGAAGGTCCAATTCTGGAAGTGGGCAGGGTAAAGCCAACTTGGGAAGCCATCCTCAAGTTCTAGGGTCATAGAACACTGAAGGAAGAAGGCAGGTCAAAGTGCCAGCACTGAGGAAAAGACAGCTGCATCTGTTAAGAGACAAAACCAAGAGCAACACTCTGAAGGTCAACTGGGGAAAACACCTGGAAAACTACTATCTTTCCCCTCACCCCCAGTACTGGGGACTGAACCCAGGGGTGCTTTACACCCCTGGGTGAGCTAATTCCCCAGCCATTTTTTCTCCAGTCCTGTCATATATGTAAATATTTTTAGTTGCCTGTGGACCTTTTTTTTAAAATGTTTTATTTTTTAGGTGTAATTGGACACAATACCTTTATTTATATTTTATTTATTTTTATGTGGTGCTGAGGATCAAACCCAAGGCTCTGCACATGCTAGGTGAGCGCTCTATGCTGAACTACAACCCCAGCCCTTGGACCTTTTTTTTTTTTTAACACCCTTTTTAGTTGTAGATGGACACTCCCTCCCTCCCTCCCTTCTCTCTTTCTTTCTTTTGTGCTGAGGATTGAACCCAGTGCCTCACACATGCCAGACAAGTGTGCTACCACTGAGCCACAACCCTAGCCCCTGGACCTTTATTTTATTTATTTATATACAGTGCTGAGAATCAGACTCAGTGCTAGGTGAATATTCTACCAGGACATTCTACCACAGAGCTACAACCCTAGCCCTCCAGTCCTGTTTATTTTTGAGAGACAGTCCCACCAACTCATTGAGGATGGCCTCTAATTTGTGATCCTCCTGCCTCATCCCCCTGAGGAGCTGGGATTACAGGTGCACACCATCAAACACTTTTTATGAAGAAAAAATGCAAGCCAAAAGAGGATAAGGATGCTCCCCAAACATTTTAGAATTGGGCAAGAGGAGATTCTGGACCAATAGAGAGTTTCAATAATATATTATGCTTCAGTGACTATTAAAAGGATTAAGTGCTTTTGTAAACTGTATTTCACAAATATAAGGCAGAGGTGGTACAGTTATTACTGTGGTATGTATAAATCTCCATGCAATCAAAACCTACCCAATCCAGTTTCCCTTGTCCCATCCCAGGCCTTACTCTTGGGACTCGTCTGGCTCTCGGGCTCAGGCACTTTCCAGTCCATCTTCCGGCCCTTTTCATAAAGACCCTTGAGTACCTTGTGGAAGGATTCAGGCTCAGTGCCATTCTTGCTTAGTTCCAGATACTTTCGGTAGAGCTGAAGGGCTGTGCGGGCATCCTCAATACTGTCATGGGTCTCCCCTTGAATCTTCAGGTCTGGAGAAATGAGAGGTGGAATAGTTTGGAAGCCAGCAAAGGGAGGCAGGAACATGCTCCCCTGCTCCCACCCTGTCTCCTAGGAAACAATAATTTTAAAAAACATGCCTTTCCTGGGCTGGGGCGGGGGCTGAGCAGTAGAGCACTAGCCTATTTATTTATTCATTTATTTAAAAATAAATAAATAAAGGTATTGTGTCCAACTACAACTAAAAAATAAATAAGTATTAAAAAAAAAAAAAAACTAAACAAAAAACATGCCTTTCCTTAATGGAAAGAGTCAAAACACCTTCCCTGTAATATTGAAACAAACTAAATCCAATAGCAACTCTCACCACTAACTCACAGCCCTACCTACCCCTGCTTTGTCTGCCAATACATTTTTTCACTCTGCTTTTTTTGTGTGTGTGTGTATGGGGATTGAACCTAGGGGCACTTTACCATAAGTTATATTCCCAGTCCTTTTTATTTATTTTTTAAAAAATATTTTTTTAGTTGTTGATAGATCTTTATTTATTTATTTGTGGTGCTGAGAAGCAAACCCAGAGCCTCACACATGCCAAGCAAGTGCACTACCACTGAGCCCCAGCCCCGCTTTTTATTTATTTTTGATTTTTTAAAAAAATATTTATTTTTTAGTTGTAGTTGACACAATGCTAAGGATCAAACCCAGGGCCTTGCATGTGCTAGGCGAATGCTCTACCACTGAGCCTTAACCCCAGCCCTCCTTTTTATTTTTTGAGACAAGGTCTTGCTAAGTTGCTGAGGCTGGCCTTGAACTTTTGATCCTCCTACTTCAGCCTCCTGAATTGCTAGGTTCTGGGATTATAGACATGAACCCTCCCCCTAACCCAGCACACCTTTTTTTTTTTTTTTTTTTTTGAGACATGGTCTGTGTTGCTCAGGCTGGCCTCAAACTCACAATACTCCTGCCTCCTGGGTAGCTGGAATCACAAGTATGAGCCACTATGCCTAGCTAAAATTTCCTATTCTTAGCCCCACAGGGACCTATGAGGCAGAGGCAACTCACCCAGAAAGTACCAAGCAAGGAATCGCAGGGAAATCATTCGTTTTCGGGGCATGTGGAACAGGTAGACAGTATCAAGGACTTGGTCCTTGGGCACCTAGCAGGGACAAAAAAGTGGGAGACTTAAAGTATGGATACATAATTTCCCATTCTCCAAAAGCACAATAGTTTACTTCTGAGTGGCCCACCCTCAAAAGTGACTCTTAAGCCAGGTGTAGTAGTACAAGCCTGAAATCCCAGCAGCTTGGGAGTCTGAGGTAGGAGAATAGTGAGTTTAAAGCCAGCTTCAGCAACTGAGCTAGGCCTTAAGCAACTCAGTGAGACCTTGTCTCTAAATATAATATAAAAAAGGGTTGGGGATATGGCTCAGTGGTTGAGTGCCCCTGACTTCAATCACCAGTACCAAAAAAAAAAAAAAAAAAGTGACTCTTAGAAAAGCCCTATCCGAACCATGAGATTGATGACCCGGAAGTCTTTTTGCAGGCCATGCCCCACAAACTTGACTCCAATGTCAATGAGAAAACGAAGCTTTAAGTAGGTAGACTTGAGAGTTGTGAGGTGTTTGGAGGAAATTTTGGCATCAAGGTCTCCTGGCTTTATCCCCGAGTACTGAGTCAAGTAATCCACTACCTAGGAAAATAGAAAAGGACAGATTACTCACTATGTAAGGTGCAGTCTCCTACCACTTTTCCCTGGGTTCTCAAGCACTTTATATAAGCACAGCATCTGCCTCACTGGCACCTCAGATGCTAATACCTGCTCCTGAGTAGAGATGTAGTCATCTATGAAGGGGATACCCTCATTGGGCCCTTGGCCCCGAACACAAGTGATCCTTGCTACTGACATCTGACTTGGTTTAATGGTAGACTTGGTACCATCACTGCGTAACTCTGCTTCTTCCTACGTGATAAGAGTTAAGAAAATCAGAGAGATGTTTACAATTCCTAGTATCCTTCGAGTTCTGTTCTAATGCACCATCCTTTTGGTCTTAGTTACCTCGTTAAGGGTGACAAACTCAGCATCGAGGCCTACCAGGTCCCCAACCTGTGGCATTTCATTCAGCATCAGTGGAATAAAGGTAGTATGTGTTTTCCGTTGCTTCCGTGCCAGTGAGGCTTCAGCCAACAGCACACTAGCCTCAATAGGGTTCTTGACTGGAAGAGAGAATGCAGAGGACAGAGAGCTGGGGATAAGGAACTGACTAGGGGAGAGAAGCCTACAATGGCAAATCAGAGATTCTGGTATGTATAGTGATCCCTTAGTAATCAAAGCATGAGTAAAAAGATTGTATTTGATAAACAGAGCCCGTAAACAGAATAGATCAAATCACAAAATTATCATGAAATATGCCAAGAAAAGAGACTGGGATGTAGTTTAAGGTAAAGTACTTGCCTAGCATGCATAAGGCCCTGGACTCAAAACTCCAGGACTATACACAAAAAGAAAAAAGAGACAGAGAGACTCCGTGAAAAAATTATAAAAGGGACTGGCATTGTGGCTCAGTGGCAGAGCACTTGCCTTGCTCATGTGAGGCACTGGGTTTGATCCTCAGCACCACATAAAAATAAATAACCAAAATAAAGATTAAAAAAATCTAGAAAAAAAAAGAATAAGATTGTTAATTTGTACCTTAGAAAATCCAGAAAAATAAGGCTACAGAGAAACTATGATTTAAAGGTACCAAACAGGGACTTAATGAGCTCAACTCTAAAAGAAGAGAGATTCATAACATAAAACCATTTTTATCAAACTTCCCCTCACCCTCTCCCATTCCACCCTCAGGATTTCCAGCTTCTAAGTTTAATGTCTGATAAACAGAATCTCTGTAGTATCCCTGGAAATAGCAGTGGTTTCCAATCTTGTATACTAACAAGCTATTTCCCAGATATCTTTCTGAAGCCCAATTTAAGCTGCCCACACCCAAGGTCTACTTCTGTGCCACTTACTATTCAGGTTGTATCTGGAATTGAGATTCCTTTTGATATAATAAAGGATAGCAGGTACTTTCCAATTCATGTCAAATTGCACTGCTTCATACTAGAGAAGAGAAAAAGAGGTTGTGGATATAATTCAATGGTAAAGTGCTCGCCTAGCATGTGCAAGGCCCTGGGTTCAATCCCTAGCAGAAAAGAAGGAAGAAAGAGAAAAAGAAGGAAGGAGGAAAAGGGAGGGAGGGAGGGAAGAAAGGAGCAAAGAAGGAAAAGTAAAAAAAGTACTTATGGTCTATGTATACATATGTCCCCTTTTTTTTTTTCTTCTTCCCCAAGTCAGAGGCCAAGACTCTAGCGATGTTTTTAATTTAGCTAACACCTGTTATTCCTGAATATTCCTTCCTCCCTCTTGAATATGCCTGGCATTCCACAGGACCTTGAGAATGAGAATGCTAGGAAAGGGGAGATGAAAAGGGAATAGAACATGTTGCAACTCACCTTATCAATAGGTTCAATAAGGAAGTCATTGAAGAGATACCACTGCTGATGAGTAACGCCCTGTGTAGAATCAGAGAAAGGCTGAGGCCAAAGTTATGGCTTGATCACTGTGTCAGAAGCTCAAGGACAGATCTGGGACTCTACTATGGTCATCCCCAGGAGTGACCTTGCTCTATACCATCTCACTTACCTCCTTGCGCTGGTGGTAGGTCTCTCCAACTTTGATGTGAGCCACCAGGCTGCCCCCTGTGCGTGAGTCCAGGATGTGTACCACAGTAGCCATCAGGTCATACACATAGACACCATGTTCCTCCTCTGCCCTGGCTGGGCCCCACTGTGAGGAGGGTACCCAGGCTGCTAAGCTAAGTTTAAGGATAGGTGTAGCGGGAGGGGGCTAGAGGACAAGGAGTTGGGTGAATAGGGAATGGGGGACCAGGGTGCATTATGTCCATTCTAGCCCATCTATGACTCATAGCACTGAACAGAAAATCCCACAGCTGATAAATACTAGGCCTTATTCCTTTCTTTCTCCTCTCCTAAGTTCCACCTTGCCCCTGTCCTACTTCACCTTCTATCCCACCTTTTCTCCCTCAGTCCCTCTCTTCTTCCCAATTTTTCCAACAACCTGCACTTCAGTCCAATTGCAAACATCCAGCCCTTTGTTCTTGGTCATCTTCATGCGAATGGAAAAAGGAAGCCAGACGTTCTTCAACTCTTCAATGGAGGGACACAACAGCACACCCTCTGGACTCCCTAGTTCCTTCCTATCAGGACAGAAGAATTGGAAATGTACTCTGAAGAGAGCTAGTCAGTGATAAGAGTTACTATGGGTAGTTTAATCTGTTTTTTTTTTTTTTTTTTTTTCTCATAGTAGTAGGGATTGAACCTAGGGCTTCACACATGATTCACAAATGTTCTACTACTGAGCTACATCCTCAATCCTTTTAAAAAATTTTTGAGACACTCTCTTGCTAAGTTGCCCAGGCTGGCCTTGAACCTACAATCCTCCTGCCCCAGCTTCCCAAATGGCATGTGCCACCATGCCCAGCTAGTTCAATCCTTTGACAACTCCTAAGACAGAACCTACCGATCAGCCAAAGAAAATTCCTTGTTCTTGGAGATTTCCCCACCATGTTTCTTTACTGCCATCTTGAAGGCAACCTGAACACAAAGGATAAAACATCTGATTCTTCAAGAACATGATCACAGAAAGGAAGAAAAATATAAAGTACTCCTAAAGGCCCTGTTTCCAGCCTCAGTCCTTACCTCAGCCTGCATTCTCCAGAAATCAGCCTCTTTTGAGCTATTCACTTCACAGTTAATAACAAGAATATCCGGCAGATGGCGGATATTGCGGGTCTGAATCTGAGAAAACAAAACAAACAAGAAATAGCACCGAAGCTGAGGGTGGTGGCACATGCCTGTAATCCCAGAAGCTCAGGAGGCTAAGGCAGGAGGATTGCAAGTTCAAAGCCAGCCTCAACAAGAGCAAAGCAACTCATTAAGACCCTGTCTTTAAATAAAATACAAAATAGGGCTGGGGATGTGGCTCGGTGGTCAAGTGCCCAAATTCAATCCCAGGACCAAAAAAAAGAAAAGAAAGAAATAGCAGGGAATCTACAGGGTAAGAAACCTGTACAGGAACAGTAAAACCTGGGCCTATAGCCTCAAATTTGGTTTCTTCCCACCCCCTATATATATATATATCCCTAGATTGTAGTGCCAACATAGTCAGGTCCAAGTGGGACCTGGCCAAGTCTCCAACATGGTTGGACTCCATCCAGTTCAGGGTAATACCCACTCACCGTGGGCTGGTACTTCTCACAGTTGTCACACCAGGCCTGTGTATTCTGCTCCAGGCAGATGCTTCGCTTCAGCACCTGAGCAAAGTCATAGTTCTTCCCGGTTTTATCTGAGAGGAAACTGGATACTTCACTCCAGGTTCTCCCTTCCACCCTTAATTAATCCACCCCCCACCAAGGTTACACCTAGGGGAGGCTTCCCAACCCAGCTGCAGGGTATACCACAGTTGCTACCCTCAGGGTAGGAGAGTGTGAAAAGCAGAGTGGATGAAGCTCGCACGGTCTCACTGCCACAGCGACAAAGGCTGCAGTTCTCCATCTCACAACTGAACAGTTGCCCAATGACAGAGTCCCCCGATGAACAAAAACTGCTAAGAGTGGGGAAGGCAACATATACATACTGAGGAAGTAAGGAGACCCTTTAAGTCCCAGAAGGGCCTATCATGTTTCTTTAACTATTCCCAACCAATTCTATACCTGCTTCCAGCACCTCGATATGCCTGGGGTACTTCAAGCTCCTGCATATCCTGATGCAGTTGAGTGAGAATGAAGCGATTCCATCTCTGAATGAGCCTAGCCAGATTGCCCTTGCCTGAAGCCTCATCTGAGTCAGCTAGGATCAGACCAAGGGCTGAGGCCTCAGGAATGGTACGGAATGCCCGAAGAAAATTACTGCCCTGGAAAGGGGTATGTGGATGCAAAGGGGTTATTTTCTCTTTTGTGGCCATTTGTACAACAATGTCCCTGCCTACTGTCCATCTCCCTTCCCCTTCCATTTTCTTTAATTTAAAAATAAATTCAGTTTTACTACATCCGCATAACTTTTTTTAAATTAACTTATTTATTTTAATTGGGTATGTATGACAGCAGAATGCATTTTGATTCACTGTACACAATTGTAGCACAACCTTTTATTTCAGTGGTTGTACACAATGTAGCATCAAATCATATGTGCAATCATACACATACCTAGGGTAATCATGTCCATCTCATTCTACCAACTTTCCTGCCCCCATGCACGCTCCCCCACCTTTGCCCAATCACAGTTCCTCCATTTTCCCCATACCTCTCCCCCTTCTCCTTCCATTTTAAGTGTCCCAGGTATCCAGGCACTGACCTGGCAAGGATCACCACGAGAGAGGTCCAACATATGGAAGAGGAAGCCCAGTTCACATGCCAGACAGAACTCCTTCTGGCAGAGATGGTTCTGAATTAGACAGCGAACAGGCTCCAGGAAATAGAGCACCTAGAGGGAAGAGAAGAGGTGAGGGTATCTGGGAGGAGATGAGAGATGGAGAGGTTAAGTAAGCTGTTGGAGAATACAAAGTAGAATTCCACTAAAGCTGTGGAGCTCACAGTGGAGATTTGAAGATGTGTGGGCAAAAAAGAATACTAGATGAGTTTAAGGTACAGTGAGCTTGATTGAGGACACTTGGGAAGAGTAGAGTAGGAGTTGAGGGGCAACAAAAATGGAAGAAAAAAAGCAGTAGGCATGTTCCAGTTATACAATACCCAGTCCTTACCTGAATCATGCAGTTACAGTAAGCATTGGGGATGTGAGGCTCTAATCCAGCAAAAAGGGTCTTATTGTAGTGTTTGAAGTCAAAGTCTTCAAGCCCTAGCTTGGAATATTTGATGGTTACCTATGGTAAAAACAGTCTAAGCAGGATGAGTCTTTAGAGTCCCCAAATCTTCCCAGTAGCCATAGCCTTTCCTAAAAACCTCCCTCCTGGGTCCAGAGTGGTAGGTGAAAGCTTCTTGACAGAATCCTTTCATCTTTTCTCATATACACTTCCCAGGGCACCTTTCCCCATAAGCCACAGAAGTCCTGCCTTGGGGCCCTCCAGCACCTTGCGGTATTTCTTTGAAACCATGTGGAGATGTGGCTCCTCTTCCCGTCCTATCGGTGACTCAGTGACCTGGCTGAAGCTATCAAATTCACTATCCAACTCCTTAAGTCGGTAAGGAATCTAGGGTTTTAAAAAAAAGGTTAACTCTGTTGGATGTCTGTCTTTTCTTTTTTCTTTCCTTTTTCTAGTGCTAGGGATCACATCCAGGGCCTCATGTTTGTCAGCCAATCATTCAACCACTGAGCCACATTTCTAGCCCTAGTTGGATATCTTAATCATCTTTGGTTTCCACCTCTCTTTTATACCAACACTGAAACAGCCACCAAGTTCTGAGCCTTCTATTTTCATGAAAAATAGAAACAGTATTCACTGTTTCCTTTTTATTTCTACTGCCATATCAGCTGGACAACTGTGGTGGCTTCCCCACTGGTCTCCCTATATCCACTCATTCAGTTACCAAACTAATCCTCACAGAATGCTGCTTTCAAAGTGAATCGCTTCTTTTTTTTTTTTTCTTTGATTGGGGATTGAACCCAGAGACACTCTACCACTGAGCTATACCCCCAGACCCTTTTTAAATTTTTATTGAGACAGGGTCTCACTAAGTTACTGAGGCTGGCCTCAAATCTGCCTCAACCTCCGAAGTAGCTAGGATTATAGGAAAGTGCCACCATGCCTAGCTCACTTCTTCTACTACACACTCGTGTTAAAAGCTTAATAGCTTGGCCCTAATTTTTATCTCACTACTTTCTAGTACTAACTGCTGTTCTAGCCAGACTGGTGTACTCTTAGTTCCTCAGAACAGGCTTTTGCATTAATTCCTCTTGAGACTTCCAATAACACTGTTCTTCATCTTGAATATTCTCCTTCATTACTATTAACTTATCCATATCCCATATTTGCAGTTCAATATCCACCTCTTTCATTATGCCACCCTTTACCACTCTAGTCTAGAGTAACATTTCTCTTCTAAATAGCCCTAGTATTAAATGTTTATAATGTTCCTTTAGAATTTAACGATAGGACATAACTAATTTCTGATGTGGACTGGGGATGTAGCTCAGTGGTGGAGTGCTTACCTAACATGCACATAGACCCTGGGTTCAATCCCCAGCATCACCAAAAAATATGAATAATAATAATAATAACTTCTGATATGACTAATGTCTTACCTTCAACCAAATACTAAACTTCCTAAGGACAAGGACATCTTCTACATCTTTGAATCCTCTCTAACATAGTTCCTTCAATTCAGCAAGTCCCCAAATGCCCTAACCAATTGTTTTTAAACACAAAAAAGACTAATAAAGGAAAAAGATAAGAATAACACCAGTTGGCTAGGGTGGGATTATTTCCCCTTTGAACACACCTGATTACGCAGCCTGGTGCGGGGGTTGGGTGCATAGCCAATGAAGCCCACTTTCTTCATGGTGCGTAGAATCTCTGCATCGACAGGTGGGGCTCGCCTATAATTCAGTATGATTCTAAGGCTTGAAGAGTCATAGTATCTATACATCCACTCCCTAATGCCCAAGGGGGGGGGGTGCAGGAAATACTAAAGATAGACAGAAATTAGCAAAGTGGTATAAAAATAACAGGGCTAGCAGAAAATTCTATCTTGGCCTTTTCCCCTTCCCTCCTTTTGGCCCAGAGGTGAGGTATAACCTGGGAGCTGGAGCAGAGTTGGCAGCAGGCCAGTCAGAGAGGAGTGTGTCCGTTGTGAGTGGAACAGGGATGAGGGAAAGAGGCAGCAGGTCCTGGCTCCAGTCCAGAGGAGGTAATGAGTCCACCAGACAGGGCAAAGCAAATTCAGTCTCCCGTGAATAGGGGTTGAAGGAAGGCTCTGGGGAATCAGTCCAGAGGTGTACACAGCCCTCAGAATCCCCAAAGGCAAGTGCCTGCTTGCTGGCTGACACATCAAATGTCATTAGCAGAGGTCCCACAGGATTCACATGAAAGATGTCTGCTGGGTTGGCCAGGCCTGTGGGCTCACAAAACTGGCATTGCCCTAAGAGGGAGAAAGAAGCCCATTGATTCCTGAAAAGTGAAAAGGAGACTTCCTTTTATACCTTCTCTATCCTCTTCTCCTGATATCAAGACAAGACAGATCCTAAATTCACGTCTATAGTCAGAATGACGATGCCTTCCCATGAACCACAAGATGGTTTGCTACCCAGAAAAGAGCACTTCTCAAATTATTTTGCCTATTTTATCTTTATCTTTTTCTGTGTTCCTCATACCCAAGGAGAAAATAAAAGCTTTCACCTCTAACAAAGCCTAAGTAAAACCCTGGGACCTGATGAAAAGTTATTTTCCCCCCCAACAAAATGGTGTCTAGGAGAATATTCCTTCTGGTGCCTTCTTCTCCTTTGCTCACTGACCTCTCCTACCCAATCCCCTTCATACCTGACTGAGAGATGATAGCAAGACGAGAAGTATATGTAGGGATGAAGCGCAAGAAGGCAGGATCCACATGTACTTGAAGTGGTGTGATGGCACGCATCATGCGCAGATCATACACCTTGAGGAAACGGTCACAGGCCAGGCCAGTGAGGCGGCTAGAAAAGCCACAGGCAGCCAACAGGTTGCCATGCACATCAAAATCTGACAGACTCCCTGAGAAGGCATCAAATTCATGCTCCACCTTAAAACTACGGAGGTCTCGCAGGGAAACCTAAAGAAGAAATAACTGTTATCTGCTAACTCTGTCCCTGCCACCTACCTAAACTTGTGAGGTCCCTACCAATAAACTAAGGCTCTAGGATATGAAGAATTAAAAACAAGAAAAAGGCAGGGTATAGTGGAGCATTCCTGTAATACTAGCAACTCTAAAGACTGAGGCAGGACGATCAAAAGTTTAAGATCAGGGCTGGAGATGTGGCTCAGCGGTAGCGCGCTCGCCTGGCATGCGTGCGGCCCGGGTTCGATCCTCAGCACCACATACCAACAAAGATGTTGTGTCCGCCGAGAACTAAAAAATAAATATTAAAATTTCTCTCTCAAAAAAAAAAAAAAAGTTTAAGATCAGCCTCAACAACCTAGTGAGACACTCAGCAATTTATCAAAATTTTTCGGGGCTGGAGTTGTGGCTCAGTGGTAGAGCGCTCGCCTAGCACACGCAAGGTACTGAGTTCGATCCTCAGCACCATATAAAAATGAACAAATGAAACAAAGATATTGTGTCCAACTACAACTAAAAAATATTAAAAAAATTTTTTTCAAAAATACATTTTTTAAAAATAAAAATAAATAAAAGGACTGGGGATATGGGAATGTAGCAATGTAGCTCAGTGGTAAAGTTCCCCTGGGTTCAATCCCCAGTACTAAGGGGAAAAAAAAAGCATAAAAAGAAGACAAGAGCTAGAAGCTACCCTCAAAAGAACTCATTTACGGGACTGGGGTTCTGGCTCAGTGGTAGAGTGCTTGCCTGGCGTGTGTAAGGCACTGGGTTCGATTCTCAGCACCACATATAAACAAATAAATGAATAAAGGTCCATCAATAATGAATAAAAATTTTTTTAAAAAAGAACTCATTTACCCCTTTGCCTCCAAGGCTCCTAGTTATAAAAAACATTAGGATGCAAGATAATCTCATAGTATAACATAAATGATAAATGAATTTTTCCTCTCATCATAGACCCCACTTTTCTAGTGAAACGGCCTGTGGTAAGAAGAGTTATGGAATTTGGCCACCTTGCCAGATGTGTGACCACAGAAGAAAAAGCGATTTGTCTGCCTCATAATGGTGACTCCAGGTATCTCGACCGCATACTGAAAAGGGAAGTAAGGAGAAAACAGTGAGAATAATGATTTTTCCCACAGGCTAAAAGACAGAAAGGTCACATCCACATTTCTAGCACATGTTCAGCCCAAGCACAGTCCCTCCACCCAATGACCTCAGGCCCTGAATGGGTCTTTCCTGGGTCCAACATAGGCTTATACCTTTTGAGTCTCCTGGACAGTGTTTAGATCAATCTCTAAAATGTGGTTCTGAAGCCCACCAACGAGTAGAGTGCTGCTGTCTGTCAGCAGGAGACTGTGCATATCCTCACTCTCATCCAGTCTATGCAAGAGAGAAAAGGTAAACAGGCCAGCTGCCAATCCCTTAGTGTTCACTATCTCTAAGTTTCCCTCTTTACCAGTCTAGAACTGAAAAGTCACTTACAAATAATCAAATATAATGAGACCCCCACGGGCCATATATTTGAGGTTATTCTTGGTGAGAAAAAGGATACCATTCTCTAGGCTCTGGATTTGTCGAATGTCATCACTACCATTGACCTGAAAAGATGAGTAGCGCTCCAAGGCTGGGCCAAAAAATGAAGTGGCATGACCCTGTAGGGGACAAAGACAACAGACATACCCTGAGTGGAAGGATAGGACCATTCTAGATACAGGTCAGGAACTGAGTACAGCTCAGCTCTTCTCCTTCCTTGCCTGTCCTTTCTGGCTAGGAGCAACTGAGGCATAAAGCTAGGAACCAATTAATCTTAGTGATAGAAACAATGACAATATTGCTTTATGTTAATGTATTGCAAAGTACTTTTGCTTAATGCATTACAAAATACTCTGGTACACTCTACCTCAATTTATCCTGCTGAATAAAATAGGTGTTATTAGAGATGTGTTCAGAAGCCCAAGGACATGTTCTGATCCTCCACTGGCCAGCTGGCTTTCTTATGTTCCAGTCAAATCTTAATCTCTACCAGTCATCTGGGAAGTGGACACTGTGATTCACAGGCTGGAAAACAGAGTATGTGAGACATTCCTCCTCTACCTTCTATGATGTCATTCACTCCTGATTTCACTTCTGACTCGTAATTTGTACTTTCATACAGTCATTCTTTTCCTTATATACTCTCCTTCTTTTGACCACTCTTGAAACATGGATGTTCCCAGCCCACTGTCTTCTCACCCTTCTTCCTAGGCAGTCTCATCTGTTTTCAAGGTTTCAACTATGTATCCTAATGCTAAACAAGTTTTATTTCCTTCTCTAAACCAGATCACTGCATCCAACTTCAGACTTATGCATCCAAATACTTTTTAAATATCACTCCTTAGCTATCCCATGAGAACCTCAAACTCATTACATTCTAAATTCACTGTTTGTACACCATTTCAATTATTATTATTATTATATTCTCTATGGTACAGTGATCCACCTAGTCGACTAAGTCATTTGGTAGTCAACTCCTGTTTAATTTCTAAATGTTTCCCAAGTTTTTCTTGCATATCCATGACTTCATTGCTTCTTCAGGGTTTAATCATATTTTGTGTGAGCTACAATAGCCTACAAACTGATCTCACTTAAGTCTTGCCCCATCCTCCTTCAATCAGACTCTATAATGCTACCTCAGCAGTCCATCTAGGACATAAACTAGACCTTGCCATTCCAGATTTTAAAATCCTTCAGTGGCCTGAAGGATCAAGTCCAAGCTCTTTTAACAAAGTATGTGAAGTTCTCTAGAATATTCTTTCCCCAATTATTTGCATGGCTCTTCCCTCCCTTCTAGAGGGTCTAGATCATTCTGGCCTATATCCTTTTCTCCATTCATGTGCTTTTTAGGGGTTGGGGGTATAATTCAGTGGTGGCGTACATACTTAGTAAATTTGAGGCCCTGGGATCAATCCTTAGCAACAAAAAAGAAAAAAATAAATAAGTGGCTTTAAAAGAGAGAACTCTTCTGACCATTAAATTAGTAACATTTCTCACCTTTCATTACTTCAACATTTTTCTTCCACTGTATTTTTCTAAAGAGTACTGATGCACCTGATGTACATTTTTTGTTTACTGTTTATTCCAAAACTAAACCTTAAAGCAAGGTATGGCACCTGGTAGGTGGCTCAAAAAACACTAGTTGAGAGGATTGGGGGATATAGCTCAGTGGTAGAGCACTTACCTAGCGTGTGCAAGACCCTGGGTTCCATCTCCAGCACTGGGAGAACAAAAACTTGGTTAAGAGCCTAATACTAATACTCCCACACCTTGGACATTTAATATAAATAAAATGTGTGTGTGTGTGTGTGTGTGTGTGTGTATGTCTTTGTGATGCTGGGAATCAAACCCAAGGCCTTGTACATGCTAGAGAGGTACTCTTACTCTGCCACTGAACTATACCCCTAGCCTCTAGGCATGTAATAAATTTTGTGTTCTTTGTCCTGTTAAAACACAAAACAAAATGCTGATTGAATGAATAAATGTATACATCTCTAGCTCCAGCTTCTAGTCTAATGAATCTTAATTGCTTGTGGTTCTTACACTCTACTTACCATGCTATATACTATCTTGGGAATTTTTGTTTTTCCTATATCAGTACATCCTTTTTTCCTCAAACTTGCAATCCTCCAGCTTCTGTCTCCCAATCTTCTGGGATTATAGACATGCACCAGTGCACCTGGTACCATATTATTTATTATAAAACTTTTGGTTTCATAGCATATAAACAATATGGACTCAGATTTTCAAAAACTTGGGGGCTGGGGATATAGCTCTGTTGGTAGAGTGCTCGCCTTGCATGCACAAGGCCCTGGGTTCCATCCCAGGCACCACCAAAAAAAAAAAAACTTAATGCAGATAACTGCTCTGAGACACAAGTCGGCTACAGCCAACAAAGCGATTTTGTATAAGATATGCAAAATATTCATTAAACATTCCATAATTATAAGAATGGAAAAAAGAAGAGGGGCATTAAAGATTGATTTGAATGACTACAGATTAAGTGAAAGGTACAGTTAATCAAAACATGAGATAAGCCGGGCTCAGTTGCACACACCTGTGATCCCAGCTACTTGGGAGGCTGAGGCAGGAGAATTCCAAGTTTAAAACCAGCCTGGTCAACTTAGCAAGACCCTATCTCAAAACAGAAAAAATAAATTAAAAGGGCTGGGGATGTCAATCACAGTGGCACAGAGATTTGGAAGGCTGAGGGAGGACTCGGGTTACAAGTTCAAGGCCAGTCTCCACAATTTAGTGAGACCCTGTCTAAATAAATAAATAAATAAATAAATAGGGCTGGGGATGCGGTTCACAGTAAAGCACCTCAAGCTTCAATCTTCAGTACCCCCACCCCCCAAAAAAAAGGTGTGGGGGGGTTGTGCTGGGGACATAACTCAGTAGTAGAGTAGTCCTAGGTTCAATCCCCAGCGTCAAAAATGAAACAAAACTTGGACAAACTATGGCAAAAGTGTGGGATGCCTTCTGAGAACAAATATCTGTGTAACTCATCCCTGGATCCTAGCCAATTCTATTCTTTCTCCACTAGCCTCCTCTTGGTTTGACTTAGCCAACTCATCACTTCAACTCAGTTCTGGCTCCCTGCAAAGCAGAAGTCTTGGGAAAATACCAATATATTCTTTCATCCCTCATAAAGGGGTACGGTTCTTACCCCATGGCTCCCCACCCACAGCATCTCTTCATGTAAGTCAAAGTGGGAGACAGACACAGGCACACCCACTTCAGCTACGACGCTGTGCAATTCAGAGTAGACACCTTCCATTATGTGCACTGATTCCTGCACGGGAAGAGCCTCCAAGGCCACTCCCTCTGGGTCCAACTCCACATTCTGTAGCAGACTTGGATTCAGGTGGGCATCCAGGACAGGGTCCAAGGCAGAATGCATAGCCGGGGCATACTCTGCCAGTCCAGGGTCCAGACCCTCAAAGTTCATGATGATGACAGCTGATAGACCTGGGTCACACCCTTCCTTGCCACAGTCCCTGTAAATGCCTGAGCCAACCTTCAGCAGAAGAGCACCAGTGGGCCTAGAATGGACATCATGGCCTGCAAGGGGAAAGAGGTAGTTGAGTCATGAGTAAGCACAGATACTAGTATTTAGTGTCCTCTAGATTATATGGGCAGAAGAGTGATGAGGCAGGCAGAAGGGATGAAACTGTCAGGCAGAGGATGAAACAGGCAGGAGAGGGATGGGCAGTAGGGTGAAGGTGGAAGAACCCACTATCTAACTGATGTTCGACTTCCCTTTCTCCTCCCTTCAGATCTGCTCACTTCCTGGTTCAACCCTGAACCACCAGGTAAAGGGAACAAGTACTGCGAAGAGGTTGGAGTTAGAAAGCAAGATCTATGATGCTTGTTTCCTGGAATTGGAGATGGAGAGGTAGGCAGCGAGGAAGCCAAAACCAGTCAGTTTTCCACAATCCTCTGTAATAACTACCCAGAATTCTCTAGGGTGGCCAGTTATCCACAAATGGGGCGCGGGTATGGGGAAAATGATGGAAACGAATCGTTACCCAGAATTCTCTGGGGGAACCAGAGAAATTGGTTACCCAGAATTCTCCCCCAACGGCGGGGTGGGGAGGAATTAGGGCAAGGGTCAGATGTGTTCCTGGGATGCTTACGGGGAATGGGTCATTACCAAGATTTCTCCATGGCGTATATTTTGGAGCGCGTGGAATTAAAACGAGTAGGGGGAGAGCAAACGCCGTCAGCTCCGCGGGAAATTCCAGTTTCCCCAGTTCTCCCCCGCGCCTCTAGCTCAACCTAACACGGCGGCGGGAGGAAGGTCGAACTGCCAGTCACCGCTTCCAATCAGGAAGGGCTCGGGTCGCGTCTAAGCCAATCAGAAAGAGCTAGGTAGAGACGACAGCGGGAAAAGACGCGTGACGCAAGTGCTGGGCGGGAAACAAAAAAGGTTACGGGGCACCGATGGGGACAAAACGGATTTAGATGCGGACCTGTTTGGTGGTGTTAAAAAGTAATCTTTTCACTTTCAATTCTTTTTGAATAACATTAGCCCTTAACTTGGAAACCGAACTTTTAGGCTCTCTGTAACTTCAAAGAGAAACTGGACTAAAAGGCGCCCAAGGCAAAGCCTGGGAATCGCATGCTGGGTATTCCCAGCATAGCCTAGTCACTCCCTCTGCCTGCGGTGTTCCTATGAGCCACTACACCACCTCTGACCCTATGCCCCCGAAACTTGCTGGCATTTCCTATGATTTCTAGATATGGGAGAGAGAAAAAGGAAGCGGGAGCCCGACTCCTGACTCGCCCCAAGTGGCCACATTTTCTAAGATTCTAAAAGCATCCATCTGAAATTCCCGTCTGTGGTTGTCTCCCACCTCACCCAACCCCGGGCCTCCGGTAATATTCTCGGGGAACAAGAGTCGCCCCCTCATACACTTGTTCCCCGCTATCAAATTTCCCTAACTCATTTGGATGTTATCCCTCAAGGAGATGAGCACAGCAATTGAGACGTTGGCCTTCCCAAAATATGGATTTACATCAGAAAGTTATTCGGAGGGATTCTTGGGACCCAACTGAAAGCTTGAATTATTTTGGAATGGGTCCAGGTTGTGAGGTGTCTCATAGTACATTAGCTCAGCTGTCATTAGTGGGTATTTGTGTGTATGTGTGTGTGTGTGTTTAATTTATTGATACCTCTTGAGGCTACAAATACGATTCCTGATATAGCACACCTGGAGGTTATCCTTTGAATCCCCCCTTTTAAAAGTCCACTCTTCGCCCTGGCAGTTAAAAATCACAACCTCTGGGAGAGGAGTTCCCTGTGGTGTGTGTGTGTGTGTGTGTGTATGTGTGTCTGTGTCTCTCTCTCTTTTTTCTTTCTTTCTTTTTTTACTATTTTTTAATTGTTGATAGACCTTTATTTTATTTACTTATTTATATATGTGGTGCTGAGAATTGAACCCAGTGCTTTACACGTGCTAGGCAAGCGCTCTACCTCTGAGCTACAACTCCAGTCCCCTGTGTGGTCTCTTTAGCTAGCAAAGCAATAATTTTCCCCCCTTTTCTCAAAACCTTGTCTTGTTATCAGATAGTCATCAAGGACAAGGACCCAGCTTCCAGTATCACTAAAACAAGGTTGTCCCTGTACCTCCCTGTCTCCAGACTTGCCTCCTGTTATCCACCTGGTCACTGTGGAAGTGATATGCCTAATACATAATATTCCCCTGCCTGCCCAATATCCTTGAGTTACTTCCCACTGTCCTCAGGATAAAGGGCCTCCCTTCAGCACCTGTTCCTTCTCCAGATCACTGTCCTTCCTCCTTGCACTCTGCTGCTCTCACTGAAATTTCCATTCTTCTATTTTGTTGTTGTTGTTGTTGTTTTGTTTTATATTGAACTTTCTATTCTTCTAAACCCTGTGTCTGGTTGCTCCTTCTATCTGGAGCACTCTCCCTATCTCCTTCATGTTCGGCCAGGTCTTATCCACACCTCACTGTCAGCTCAGAAGTCCAAAGTCTCAGCTAACACATCTTCTTCTAGAGCCTTATTCCGACCCCACTACCTCCATTGTCTCTGTTCTTGCTACTTTCTTCATCACATCACTTACCAGTAACCCCAAAAGTAGGCTCTATTAGAACAAAGTTTATCTCTCACTGTGCGGTGCACACTCACAGTGAGAGTTAGCACCTGTTAGAATTAGAGAAGTGACTTTTCTGAAGCCTCAAAGCCCAAAAGCGTTAAAGCCATGACTGAACTCTGGACCCCTCCCTCAACCATCCCAACTTGGAGAGAGTTTGCAGCTCATCTGGGTTCTACTCTAACACACCAATTATTTAGTTCCTATCTTCAAGGGCCACAATTTTTATTTTATTTTTTATTTTTTTGTAAATATTTATTTTTTAGTGATAGGTGGACACAATATCTTTATTTTATTTTCATGTGGAGCTGAGGAACAAACCCAGTACCCCTCGAATGCTAGATGAGCACTTTACCTCTGAGCCACAACCCCAGCCCCCAGTTTTTATGTTTTAATAAGAGACATCTTTCATTCAAAGGAAGGAAGTGGTAAAGCATATACAAGGTCTTGGGTTCAATCCCCAGCACTTCCATTTCATGGAAGAACATGAAACTCTCAGGCCTTCCTGACCCTAGGGGAAATCAGGCTTTGCCTTCTTCTCAAGGGAGCACATGAGTCAGCTTGATCTTTTCTCTAGGTCCCCACCCCATCCACCCCAGCTCAATACCTTCACCACAACCAGCCTCCTGGGAAAATACAGGATACCCCAGCAAATCCCAGTCCCAACATGGTCACACACTCGAATGTCAGCCACCCCAGCACCAGCTGTCATTAGTGTTTCTATAGACCACATAGAGGGACTCCAGTGTAAGAAATTCCTCACAGAGGATATAAGTTATTTTGCATTTAGAGAAGGACAGTGCTGGGGATTGAACCCAAGACCTTGTATATGCTTTACCACTGAGCTGCCCCCCCCCCCCAGTTTTAAAACAATTCTCTGGGCTAGGGATATAGTTTAGTGGTAGAGCATTTGCTTGACATACTAAAGGCTCTGGGTTCAAACACCAAAAGTGTGTGGGGTTTGACTTAGAGGATCTATCTAACTTATCTGACTTCACAGGTCCTTAAATTTATTTGTTTATTGGTACTGGGGATTGAATTCAGGTGCACTCCACCACTAACTATTCCCCAGTCATCGTCGTTGTCCTCTTCTCTTTTTGACTTTCAAGGCAGGGTTTCACTAAATTGCTGAGGCTAACCTTGAATCTGCAATTCTCCTGCCTCAGCCTCTCCAGTCACTGGGATTACAGGTGTGCATCATGTCCCCCAACAACAGATTCTTAGATTTAAAATCTCACAAGAAGGTAGATGCTGAGAGATCTAGACAGATACTTTGAAAAGTCTCCATATTGAAGTCTCAAATTGAGAAAGACTTCAGGACCCATAAAAACTTCAGAACCTGAAATAAGGTACTTCACAAGTCGAGATGCATTTATTTTTTTAAAAGACTATTTTTTAAATAACTTTTTATTTTTTTAGTTATAGATGGACATAATATCTTTATCATGTTTATTTATTTTTAAGTGGTGCTGAGGATCGAATCCAGTGCCTCAATGTACGAGGCAAGTGCTCTGCCCGTGAGCCACAACACCTGCTCAAGATGCATTTCTTTTTTAATTGTTTTTGTTGTTGTTGCTGGTTAAGTGGGAATGGTCAAGTTTTACATATGTCCTCACAGTATCCAATATAGTGGAGTGATTAAGAATTCAGGATTGGGCCGGGGCTGTAGCTCAGTGGCAGAGTGCTTGCTAGGATGCGTGAGGAGGCATTGGGTTTGATCTGCAGGACCACATAAAAATAAACAAAATAAAGGTATTCTGTCCATCTACAATGACAAAAAATTAAAAAAAAAAAAAAAGAATGCAGGATTGTTGAGTGTGGTAGCACATGCCTGTAATCCCAGTTACTTGGGAGGCTGAAAGAGGAGGATTGCAATTTGGGAGCCAGCCTTGGCAACTTAGTGAGATCTTGTCTCAAAATAGAGGTAAAAATTTTAAAAAGTGTTGTAGATGTAATAAAGCACTCCTGTGTTCAACCCCTAATACCAAAACCAAAAGAATGCAGGATCTGCTTGGCACTGTGGTGCACACCTGTGATTCCAGGGGTTCAGGAGGCTGAGGCAGGAAGATTACAAGTTTGAGATCAGCCTCAGTAACTCTGACCCTATCTCAAAATAAAAAATAAAAGAACTGGGGATGTGGTTCAGGGGTAGAGCACCCCTGGTTCATCTCCAGTACCTCAAAAAGAAAAGAAAAAGAAAAAAAAATGTATAGGATCTGAAGCCACATTGTCTATACTACAGTATTACCCACTTTGCAGATTTGTGATCTCTGGCAAATTACTTATCACTGCACCTTAGTCTCCTCATTTGTTTATAGGGGAATAATAATAATACCTACTTTATAGGGTTGTTGTAAGCATTAAATGGTTTAATATAAAGTGCTTAGACCAAGTACTTGACATTACAAGTACAAGATAGCAATGTATATTAAGCTGCTGTTGCTAGCCATTGTTACTAACTCCCTGGGGGAACTTCATCTGGATTTGGAGTCAGAGCATCCAACTGGAAAGGCCTGTCTAGGAGTGTCTTGTGAATATTTGCATAACGGTTGAGTCCCTACTGACATCAGGGACTTCTTGGAGCTCCAGGTCAGATGTAGTCTTGGAAGTAGTTCCTGCTACACAACAGTCCCACAATCGCCCCACTAACCCTGCTTCCTACCCAACTGCTGCAGCACCAGGAAGTGAAACAAAGAGGCAGAGCCTTGTACCGCCAACTGATCCTTATCCCTTTCATTACTTGCCTTTTTTTTGGGGGGGGGGCTGGGGGGAGAGTTAGTGCTAGGTATCCAATCCAGGGCCTTGAACATACTCTACCACTGAATTATACCCCTAGCCCCAAAGGGTGTAATTTTAAAGCATTTATCTGAGCTGGAAATGTAGCTTTATGGGCTGTGGATATAGCGCATCTATCTTTTTTTTTTTTTTTTTTTTTTTTTTAGTACCAGGGATTGAACCCAGAGGTGCTAACCACATCCCCACCCCTTTTCTATATTTTATATTTAGACCAGGTTTTACTAAATTGTTCAGGTCCTTGTCAAGGCTGGCATTGAACTTGCAATCCTTTTGCCTCAGCCTCCTGAGCCACTGGGATTATAGGTATGTGCCACCATGCCTGGCCTTATCTCATATCTTTTAAGGCTTCCAGAGTGAGGACCAGAAGTGGGAAGAGCATAGGACACACTACAAAGTAACATGAATTTCTTTATCCCCCTCCTTCCAATTTCCTTATTCCATTTAGTCCACCCTGTGTAGGCAAAGGTAAACCATTTCTCCCCCAAACTGAGATAATTCTCTGATGCTGGAAATGTTTCATCCTATAGGTGGATTTACCCACAGAATCATAATATTTGAACCAAAAGTTTCATTGGGCAGTTTTAAATAGTTCTAAGAGAAAGAAGACCTTCATTGAGGGCAGGTTTCTCAGAGGAAAAGAGTTAACTTTCTTGGGCTGGGGTTGTAGTTCAAAAGTAGAGAGCAGTCACCTAGTATGTGTGAAGCACTGGGTTCAAGCCTCAGAACCACATAATAATAAAATAAAGGTATTGTGTCTACCTACAATTAAAAAATACTTTTTTTTAAAGAGTTAACTTCTTGGAGAGACTTTGAAAGCCATCTGTGTGGTCACCCATGCCCTCATTCTGACGTCCAAATTGTTCTGGGACCCTCCACCAAGTTTGGGGCAGTCCCAGCTTTAGACCACCACCCTCCTCTCCCACGCCCAAGCTCACACTCAGCTGTTTCACTGGATGTTGCATCAGGGAGGGTGATGAAATCAGTGTCAGTGGATTTTACCCAGGGATGCAACAGGCTAAAGGACCAGTCAGGGGTAATGTCACTAGGCACCTTCAACTATCCAGAACTCCTGGACTTCCTTGCCATGGACTAGGGAATGGGGGCAAGAATATCTACTTTGGACTTTGAGTTCTTTCTTATGTTGGTATCTCAAAAAAAAAAAAAAAAAATCTGAGTTCCACAAAGCCCATGAAAACTTGGGCTACTAAATGAGTTGAAAAATCAGGTGCAATGGGAGTGGTGGCGCACTCCTGTGATTCTATACTCGGGAGGTTGAGGCAGGAAGATCTAAAGTTCAAAATCAGCTTAAGCAATTTAACAAGAACCTGTCTCAAAATAAAAAGGGCCAGGGATGTGGCTTAGTGATAAAGTGCCCCTGAGTTCAATTCCCAGTACCGACAAAACAAAATAAAAAAAACAAGGTGCTTCTTAGTCAACAACCTCACCTCTACAAATGCTCTCTATAGTGAGGACTGAAATGGGGAGCAATAACACCTTGTTTTATTTTTGGTACCTGGGATTGGGATTAAACCCAGGGGTGCTTAACCATGGAGGCACATCCCCAGCCATTTTTTTATATTTTATTGAGAGACAGGGTCTTGCTAAGTTGCTTAGGGCCTTGCTAAATTGCTAAGGCTGGTTTTGAACTTGCAATCCTCCTGCCTCAACTTCCAGAGTTGTTGAGATTACAGGCATGTGCCACCATGCCAGCCATAATAATACCTTTTATTATACTCATATGGCTTCCCATTTCACAAATACCTTTATGTTCATTCTCTCCTAAGAAACTAGGTCCACCCAATGTGGGTAAGGGGTACACTTTCCAATGGAGAAAAAGAACTCCCTTATTCTTAGATAGCAGGTCATTAGGTAGGAATCAAACTTCATTCCAAGATGAGCTCACCATCCTTTTGGGAGATGAGTGAATGTTTCTCTGTTTTTGGTTTTTCCTCAGGCAAGAGGAAGTGAGGAAATTAGGTTTGGGGTGTGGTAGGGGTATAGTTTTGAGAGGCAAAAAGATCAGAGACAGATTAAACAGGAAGGAACTTGAGACCAGATTAATTTAAATGTTCGTTACTTCCCCTACCCCTTCTAAAGCCATTTCAATTCCTGGAGAGCATTACACATGTGTCTCATCCTAGGCTTCTAGCCACAGCAACCTCACTACTCATTTCCCCTGGAACTGAGGCTACATACCTGGGCTCTCCACAGAGGGGAATGATGCAGGGAGGGGAATCCCACCTGCTGTGAGTCACCTGCTAGTGTAAAGGGCGGGCCTTACAATGCACGGACCTTAAAAAGAGGGAGAAAAACAACAGAAGCAGCTCAGAATCTCTGTGAAAATCAGAGAGAACCAGAACCAAAGCAGATCAGACAGAATTAGTCTCAGAGCAAGGGGAAGTGGGCAGAGATTCCACAAGGACTAGTGCAGGTCATAGAAACAGATTTGAGAAGCAGGCGACATAATGCTGGGGATCAGAGCTGTGATGCTGCTATTCCTGCTGCCCTGGACAGCTCAGGGCTGGGCTGTGCCTGGGAGTAGCAGCCCTTCCTGGGCTCAGTGCCAGGAGCTCTCACAGAAGCTCTGCACACTGGTCTGGAGAGCACATCCACTAGTGGGACATATGGTGAGTGTTAGCCCGTGGGACTGAAAGGAACCTCTTCAAGCCTTCCAAGGCTGCATGACTGAATGGAAGCTGTGGCCTTGGGTGGATACTTGAGGGTTGAAGGCGATCAGGGAATGAGAAAGAAAAGGAGACTGGGGTTCCTGGGAGAATCATGGGTATAAGGATCCAGTGGGATTTAAAAGTACTTATCTTGGGCTGGAGTTGTTGCTCATAGAGCACTTGCCTAGCATGTGTTCAGCCCTGGGGTTCAATCCCCAGCATTGCAAAGAAAACAATAAGTATGTGTTGTATTCTTCCCATTCCCTTTCTCCATTCCAGGATTTACTGAGAGAAGAGGGAGAAGAAGAGACTACAAATGATGTCCCCCATATCCAATGTGGGGATGGCTGTGATCCCCAAGGACTCAGGGACAATAGTCAGGTACCACTAAGATGAGGCTGGCTCTCAAGGGAGAGGGGACTGGGCCTATAGCTGGGCACTGTGGTGAACTAGAAGTTTTCTGAGAATGGTAAAGAACTGGGTGGATCTTCAATGAATAAGAACAGTGTATCCACCTTTTATTGCTTTCTTTTCTCTCTAGTTCTGCTTGCAAAGGATCCACCAGGGTCTTATTTTTTATGAGAAGCTTCTGGGCTCAGACATTTTCACAGGGGATGATGGTCCTGTGGGCCAGCTTCATGCCTCCCTTCTGGGCCTCAGCCAACTCCTACAGGTATGAAAAAGTGGTGTGGAGGATGGGGGCTAGCTGGTGTTAAGAGACAGAGGCTATGGGATAAGGATCTAGAGTCTTTTCTGACTGCTGTGTCCTTTCAGCCTGAGGGTCACCACTTGGAGACTCAACAGACTCCCAACCCGAGTCCCAGCCAGCCATGGCAACGTCTCCTTCTCCGCTTCAAGATCCTTCGCAGCCTCCAGGCCTTTATAGCTGTAGCTGCCCGGGTGTTTGCCCATGGAGCAGCAACCCAGAGCCCCTGAAGGCAACAGCTTAAAGATGGCACCCAGATGGACATGGCTCAGCAATGATAATATATATCTATCGACCCACACAACTATGAGCCAACAAGTTAATTAGCCCACTAATTTTAATAGGACTTGCATATTGAAAAACTGCTAATACTGACTTAAGATGATGACCTGTGACAAAGTTGCATATTTATTAGCTGGAAAGGGAAATTTTGGTACTATTTATCCTCATGGGAACAGTTTGGAGAGGAGGATTATTTATTATATTTATAAGTATTATGTATTTTTTTCAATAAAGATTTATTTATGTGGCTCTCAAGTCTAATTTCTAAGTCCAACTGTGAAAGAGAAATGGATGGAAAGAGTAGGGCCAAGGGATTATAACATGTACACTTTTCTACTACTCTGAAGGTCTATGGTGGAGAGTGAGATTTTCTCACAACTCCCTGGGGGATTTTTTTTTTTTTTTTTTTTGGTACCAGGGATTGAACCCAGAGGTGCTTAACCACTGATCCACATTATACTTTTAATTTTGAGACAGAGTCTTGCTAAATTGCTGAGACTGGCCTTAAACTGACAATTCTTCAGCCTCAGTTTCTCGAATCACTAGAATTATAGGTATGTGCCACCATACCTAGCCACTGGGATATTTTCAGTATAAATCCTTGATGGCTGAGCAAACAGCCTGGGATTATAAGGAGTTCAGATTAGGAAGTGGAAGCACACCTATAGGTCACTTGATCCCTGATCCATTGACCGCTATCTTGGCCAAGAATATAGGCGCCAAAGATAGGAGCCCCAATCACTGCAGAATCAAAAATTAGACCACAGCCAGGCATGATGGCACATGTATGTAATCCCAGTGACTCGGGAGGCAATTTAACAGCAAGGACCTAAGCAATTTAGTGAGACTGTCTCAGAAAAGAAAAGGGGGGGGTGTTGGGGTTGTGGCTCAGCAGTAGAGCACTCGCCTAGCTCGTGTGAGACACTGGGTTCAATCCTCAGCACCACATACAAATAAATAAAATAAAGGTATTGTGTCCAACTACAACTAAAAAATAAATATTAAAAAAAAAAAGGTGGGAGTGGGCTGGGAATTAGCTCAGTGGTAGAGTGCCCATTTGTTCCCCAATACAAAAAAAAAAAAAAAAAAAGTAGTGCTCAGCTGTGAGCAGGGAAGGGCATTCCAAGAAGATAAAGGTAAATCTCTTAAGCCAATGGGATTCTCCCTTAAAGGACCTCTGTTAACTCCAGAAGAGAGTTAAACTATCTGAAAAAAGGAAGGAAGGGCTTAGTGATTATTTGCTTTCCTTTTCGCTGCAGTCCCAGCATCAAGAGAATGTGTGCTTCAGAGTCAGACAGACGTGGATTTATGTTTTGGCTTTGCCACCCACTAAGTATATGATAGGATGGTCATATAACACTTATATCCCACCCCCAACACATATCACTCACCCCCATCCCCCATTTGAAAAGCAGGAAGGCCGACTCCAAATGGAGGGACAAAGAAGAAATACAACAAGAAGGGCATGCAGAGGTGAACAGAGGCCACAACTTGCTGAACTCACTCTTACATATTGGATGTCCCTGATGATGTCCCCAAGGACTTTAGTCTCTGTGAGTGGAGAAGAAGTTCCGAGATAAGACACTTCAAGGTTAGCACAAAGTTTATTAGTAATTTCTGCTCAGAAGAGGTCCTTTCTGAACTGAGCTGTTTGCTTGAATACCAAGCAAGAATACCTGTGCAGGGCCCCTCTTTCATTTATACCTTAAATTACACCAGAAACACATCTAAGAGCAATGGCAGTTGCCTCTGGGGTTCCCTGGGAATGGCTAAGGTATGAGGATGTCCAGGGTCATATGATAAACTTTCAAGGTTCTAAGTTCTAGGAACTTTGGTGTGGTTTTTGCCTAGGTCTATACCCAAGGAATAGAGACCTTCCTTTCAGGCAAACAGTATATTGTACAAAAGAAGGGATGGTGTCTTAATAAAAAAAAAATTAGCTACCAAAGCATCGCTTCCTCTGTAAAAACATCAAATTTTATCCAATACTATATAAAGCAATTCCTACATTCTCAGCAACCTTACCATCCCAACCTCCAGGAGTGATTGTTTCTTAATTGGGGAAATGGAGACTAGGCAGCCTAAATTAGTGTGCAAAGCTTCTCAACCACATTAGAATGGCAGGATCACTTTATGGGGAAGGAGAGGATGCAGGCAACTCAGCGGGCAGAGCAGGGCAGAAGACTGGTAAGAAGAGTTCTGTTTTATATCCTTACTCAGGGTGGAGCTTTACATGCTGGGCTGAGACAGAAAGCTCTCAGCCCCTACAAGAAAGTAAGAAATTTAGGCCAGGCACAGTGTCACATGCTTGTAATCCCAGAAACTCAAGAGACTGAGGCAGGAGGATTACAAATTCAAAGCTAGCCTCAGCAACTTAGTGAGGCCCTAAGCAACTTAGTGAGACTCTGTCTCAAAAATTTAAAAAAGGGTGAGGGATGTAGTTCAGTGGTTAAGTGCCCCAGGGTTCAATCCCTGGTAACAACAACAACAATAAAAAAAAAAAAAGGAGAAGGAGAAGGAGAAAGAAGGAGAAGGAGAAGGAGAAGGAGAAGGAGAAGGAGAAGGAGAAGGAGGAGAAGGAGAAGGAGAAGGAGAAAAGGAGAAGGAGAAGGAGAAGGAATCAAGAAAAGAAGAAAGGAAAAAAAAAAACCCACAACTATCCTAGACAGGAATGGATAAAAGTTGGAACCAGAAGAGAGAAATAAAGGGCTAGGTGTGTAGCTCTGTGATAGAACATTTGCCTAGCATGCATGAGGCCCAGAATTCACTAATATCCAACAGAGAAATGGAATTTAATAATAAGAGAAGTGGAAGTCTATGACATGTCTGTACTCTTCACAAAGGGCCAATGCTAGTGTGTGCCAGTTTAATCTTACCAACTATTATAATGTTGAAATCCTTCCATACTGGAAAGAAGCCACTTCCCTGAGCCCTCCAATACCTGCAAACTATCCGGGCCTGCTGCAGGACCCCTAAGACTCCCAGCACAGCAGATAGCCTCTAAGACCTTATTTAGAACTATGGCCAGTACCTGTTCTGATTTGTTGGTGCCCTTCCACATTCATGTTTCTTTCACCTCTCCCCTTGAACCCCAGCTTAGAATCTCTAATTTCCCATACTTGAAGAGCAGCATCATGATGTGAAGAGTAGGAGGGGCAAAAGATATGGAAATAACAGAGAAAATGTAGCTCCTAGAAGTCAGAAGTCAAGGGTACATCCGTGTAGAAATGGCTGGGGCAGGAGATGTAAGCCTCGTCAGTGGTGTTCTGGCCAGACAACAGCGGGTCACCATTTGGCATGATTTCTTCTATTCTACAGTTTCTGAAGACTGGATAATTCAGAAAGAAAAGTCAGACCCTGATCTTAGTTGGGAGTTCCCAACCCAACAGGAAAAGTGAGGGACAATCGCAGCAAGGCTTGAGGGGAGCTTTGGAGGATGGAGGATGAGGGGAGGGGGAGGCATGTGAATTTCCTAATAAAAGGAATCACCAGGAAATGAGCCTCTCTCTCCAATGAGGAGTATGGAGCTCAGCCTTTTCTGTGATGGGTCAGAGAGGAAGGTAGGAAAGAATGTTTCCTCTTCCCTAGTTCCATCTCATCACTTACTTTCCATTCCCTCAGTGTTCAAGTTTTGCAGATCACAGGGTAAATCCGGCTCTGGCATTGGCTGTAATACAGGTTTCAGGTCTGGCTCTGGCACGCTGTGTGATACCCTGCAGAGTGTAGGCTCCAGCACAGGCTCCAGTGTGGGCTCCAGTCCTGGCTCCAGAGTGGTCTCCAGCACAGGCTCCAGCACTGACCTCAGATTCAGCCCTGCATCAAGCTCTAACTCCAGGCCGAGCCCCAGGTCTGGCTCTGATGGCAGCCCCAGCTCCAGGTCTAACAATGGCAATTCTGGCTCCAGTTTAAGCTCTGGTGGTTGTTGCAACTCATCCACTTGTCTAGATATACCAAGATAACAAAGGGGCAGAACTCAGTTATTTAGATGAAGTTGGGAATAGTAGAACAAGCAAAGGCTGTGTCTTTAGTTTAAGAAGTCAGCAGAGCAAAGGGCTAGAGAGCATGGGCTTTGAATCAGGCTTGACAGAGTTTGAATCATATCATTTATTAGCTGAGTGACCTTAGGTAAGGTATGTAACGTCTCTGAGTCTCAGATTTATCAACTGTAACAGGAGAAACAATATATAATTCTTTTTTAAAAAAAGATAGAGTGAGAGAGAGAGAGAGAGGGAGAGAGAGAGAGAGAACTTTAATATTCTTTTTTTTTTTAGTTTTTGGCGGACACAACATCTTTGTTTGTATGTGGTGCTGAGGATCAAACTCGGGCCGCACGCATGCCAGGCGAGCGCGCTACCGCTTGAGCCACATCCCCAGCCCAACAATATATAATTCTTGAGAGGCAATAAAATGGATAAAATTTGGGCTTTCGAGGCAGGCACAGTGGCACACACCTGTAACCCCAGCGGCTTGAGAGACTGAGACAGGAGGATCGCAAGTTCAAAGCCAGCCTCAGCAACAATAAGGTGCTAAGCAACTCAGTAAGATCCTGTCTCTAAATAAAATACAAAATAGGGCTGGGAATGTGGCTCAGTAGTCTAGGGTCCCTGAGTTCAATCCCTGGTTACTCCCACCACCCCCTGATTAAAAAAAAAAAAAAAAAACAGAAATTGCAGAAGAATGAAACTAGAGCCCTGTCTTCCATCCTTTAAAAAAATCAACTCAATGGGGCTGGGGATGTGGCTCAAGCGGTAGCGCGCTCGCCTGGCATGCGTGTGGCCCGGGTTCGATCCTCAGCACCACATACAAACAACGATGTTGTGTTTAGCCGAGAACTAAAAAATAAATATTAAAAATTCTCTCTCTCTCGCTCTCTCTCCTCTCTCACTCTCTCTTTAAAAAATAAAAATAAAAAAATCAACTCAAGAGCTGGGGCTGGGGCTCAGTGGTAGCGCACTTGCCAGGCATGTGTGAAGCACTGGGTTCGATTCTCAGCACCACATATAAATAAATAAAGGTCTATCAACAACTAAAATAAATATTTTAAAAAATCAACTCAAAATGAACCAGAGATCTAAATGCAAGACTTTAAAACTATGAAATGACTCAAAGAAAATACAGGGGAAACACAGTAAGACATTTGTATAGGCAATGCTTTTTGGATGAGCCTCAAAAGTGCAGGCAACTAAAGTAAAAATAGACAAGTGGGATTGTATCAAACTAAGAAGCTTCTGCACAGCAAATGAAATAATCAACAGAGTTAATAGACAATCTACAGAGTAGGAGAAAATATTTGCAAACAATATCTTCAACAAGGGAAGGAATTAAAAAGACTCAACAGGGGGTGGGGTTGTGGCTCAGTGGAAGAGCGCTTGCCTAGCATGTGTGAAGCACTGGGTTCGATCCTCGGCACCACATAACCACTAAAAATATTAAAATGATAACTAAAAAAAAATCTTTAAAAAAAGACTCAATAGCATAAAAACAAATAATCCATTTTTTAAAACAGGCCAAAGATCTGAATGTACATTTCTCAAAAGATATACAAATGGCCAATAAATATATAATAACATGTTCACCATCATCAATCATCTGGCAAATGTAAATCAAAATCACAACTGAGGGCAGGGTTAGTGGGTCAGTGGTAGAGTACCCACCTAGCATGCATGAGGCACTGGGTTCAATCCTCAGCACCACATAAAAAAAGTAAAATTAAATAAAGATATTGTGTCCCGGGGCTGGGGATGTGGCTCAAGCGGTAACGCTCTTGCCTGGCATGCAGGGGGCGCTGGGTTTGATCCTCAGCACCACATAAAATAAAGATGTTGTGTCTGCCAAAAAAACTGAAAAGTAAATATTAAAAAAATTCTCTCTAAAAAAAAAAAAAAAGATATCGTGTCCCCTTACAACTAAAGTATATATATTAAAAAAACCCCACACAACTGAAGTCAGGCACAGTGGCATACACCTGTATTCTCAGCTATCATCAGGAGGTCGAGGCAGGAGGATAGCATGTTTGAGGCCAATCTGGGCAACTCAGCAAGACCCTGCCTCAAAATAAAATATAAAAAGTGCTAGGGATGTAGCCCAGTGGTAGAGCACTTGCTTAGCATGTGAGGCCCTGGGTTCAATTCCCAGTACTGCAAACAAAACAAAACTAACAAACAAAAACCTCCCCAAACCCCACAGTGGGACACTATCTCACCTTCCAGTTAGAATAATTTAATTAAAAAGACACAAAATAACAAATATATGACAAAATATATATGACAAAAGGAAAAGGTCTAGGGGCAGTTCCCAGGTCTTAAGGCAAAACAGGGCAAAATAACTTGTAAGGATGTATCATTTATCACACTGTTTGTGGGAATATAAATTAGTATAGCTATTACTAATGGCTTCCTACCCTTGAATAGTACTGAGGTTCCTCAAAAAACTAAAAAAAGAACTATCATATGACCAGATATCTGACTACTTGGTATATATCCAAAGGAAATAAAATCAAGTATATCAAAAAGATACCTATACTCCCATATTTACTGAGCAGTATTCACAATAGCCAAAATATGGATTCAATGGAGGCTTCACTGACTGATGAAAAAATATATAAGTAACATAACATATATGCTATATGTAATAAGCATAATTTATATTCACACATATACACATACATACATACATATATACAATGGATTATTATTCATTCATAAAAAGAATGAAATCCTGTCACTTTGGGCAAAATATGTATAAAATAAATATGCATATTTATATATACAAATATATGTATAAAATATAAACATGTATAAAATACATACAAACATATGTGTCAACTAAAAATAAAAAATTAAATTATTTTTCAAAAGCAGAACTTTGGAATCCGACAGACCTGGATCATTTATCAGGTGTGTTCCCTAGGTATGTCATTTCACCAAACTAAACCTGAGTTTCCTCAGCTGAAAACAATTGTGACTACTTCACAGAACAACTGTGAAGATCGAACAAAATGAGAAAATGAACATAAAGCATTTAGTCCAGTGCCTGCCCATAATAAACTCTTGTTTGTTTGTCTGGTACTGGGGATTAAACTCAAGGGCTCTTTACTGCTGAGCTACATCCCCCGCCCTTTTAAGATTTTTTTAAAAAATTTTAAGACAAGGCTTCATTAAGTTGCTAAGACTGGCCTCAAACTTGTGACCTTCCTGCCTCAGCCTCCTGAGTGACTGGGATTACAGGCGTGTGCCAACATCCCTGTCTTAAACTTTTAGTGACTATGACCATTATTGTTACCTATTCTGATGGGTCCTCATAAAAATTAAATGAACAAATGTTTTTAGAAAAACTAGTACCAAGGTTGGCACCAGGTAAGTCCTCATTTATACCAGTGATTATGATTACTGTTAACAAGGAAGCTTTTCGAAGCTAACCTAAGGGTGGCAGCAAGAAAATATGAGAAAGGAGAGAGTTGAGAAGAATGGGTAGCGGGGAATAAGAGGGCTGTAGAGACTGGGTCAGTAGGCAGAGAAGGCTGGAGGGACTGGAATTTTGCAGATTAAAGTCACTATATCAGCCAAGGAAATTCTGGAGGATGGGTGAAGAATTCATATCTCACCTGTTAGAGACCACAATGAGCCTACGTTTCAGATATTTCCTCCGCTCCTGGAGATTAACTGTGGGCACATACACAGGAGGTGGAGGAGGTCAGCATATTGGACACACAGCTCACTGGTTCCCCAAGTACAGAAGATCCTAACAATTTTATCCCCCTGACTAGCATCACCATGGATAAATCCCTTAGCTGCTGTGGATATTAGTTTTCCTGTGTTTGAAAGGAGGGAACTGGACTTATGGATGTCTGAGAATCCTTCTAATCTAGTAACAAAATATGTTAATTATTCCCACCTTTTTCCTGGTAGTAGCGCCCAAAAGCCTCATCGCGGGGGATTCGTGGATAGAGGAAGCGCAGGGGGTTCTCAGGTATGTTCTCCTCAGCAAGCAGCTGGTAATGGCGGATGATTTCAGTCAGTGGGAGTGACTGCAACACCTCCTTGGTGTAGGGCTGCACAGAGTAGATAAGCACCCTATCTGAAAAGTGAATACAGAGGCTGGCTAGAGAGAAGAGGCTCACCTAGAAGATTCTCTCCCTGGCTTCCCAGCCCCAAAGCTGCTAGAGGATTCAGGAAAGAGCCCAGGAAGCCAACAGCAGGCAGAAGGGCAAAAGGCAGGCTAGGCAGAAAGGAAAAGGTATGGGAATGGCAGGGCAGAGCAGCTAACCATCATCCTGGTGTTCCACCCAGGAGCAGGTAATGCCTCCTTCTGATGTTTCACTGAAACGTAGCAGAAACGTTCCAGAGACCATCCTTTTCAGCAGCCGGCGTTCCTGGCTCCGGCTCACAAAGCCCATGATGCATCTGGAACACAGAAAATAGCTGCAAGACCCCCAGTCCCTTGTGTGTGGGAGTGAGCATTTGGTTTTGGCCTCAGCTCTCTCACTTATAAACTTTTACATCTTGACCAAGTCACTTCTCATTGGTGATAGTACCACCCTGGCCCCAGGATTTGAAGAGGTATGAGGATTCAGTGAGATCACACAGGTGAAAAGCACACCGTAAAGGCCAAGTGATGTGCAAACAGGCAGGTAGTGTGGTGGAGAGAGCACGGCCTTGGAGTCATCTAGGCCTAGGTTTGAATCCCAACTCTGTCATCTGGGTAAATTGCTTAACTTTTCTAACATTGAGTTTCCTGCTGGGTATACACCTATAATCCCAGAAACTGGGAAGTTAAAGGAAAGGATCACAAGTTTAAGGCCAGCCTCAGCAAATTGTGAGACTCTTAGCAACTTAGTGAGATCCTGTCTCAAAAAAAAAAAAAAAAAAAAAAAAGGAGGCCAGGCATGGCAGCTCACACTTATAATCCCAGGGGCAAAGTCCTAAACAGCTTGGTAAGACTCTGTCTCAAAATAAATAATAAATTAAATAAAGGGCTGGGGATGTGGCTCAGTGGTAAACTGCTCCTGGGCTCAATCCTCAGTACCAAAAATACGAAACAAGTTTCCTCACTTGAAATGAGGATGGCAATACAACTACTCAGTAAGGTTTTAAGGATTAAATGAAAGAATTCATGAGAACACCCAGTAGGTTCTGGAACACAATAGATGCTTGACAAATACAACTCTGTGATTAGAAATGTCATCTGTAGGGTTGGGGATATAGCTCAGTTGATAGAGTGTTTGCCTCACATGCACAAGGCCCTGGGTTCAATCCCCAGTACCACACATACAAAAAAAGAAAAAATATGTGTTGGGGCTGGGGTTGTGGCTCAGTGGTAGAGTGCTTACCTAGCATGTGTGAGGCATTGGGTTAGATCCCCAGCACCACATAAAAATAAATAAACAAAATAAAGGTATTAAAAAAAAAAAAAGAAGAAGAAATGTGGGCTGAGGTTGTGGCTCAGTAGTAGAGTGCTTACCTAATATGTGTGAGCCTCAGAACTGGGTTAGATTCCCAGCACCACATAAAAATAAACAAAGAAAGTAAAGGTATTGTGTCCATCTACAACTAAAAAAAATATTTTAAAAAAAAAGAAAAAGGAAAAAAATGTCACCTGTAGTTTTTGCTCTCTCCCTGTTTGCCACACGAGGGCGCCAAGAGTCCAGTCCTGAGCCCAGAAAGAACAGACCTGCAATGGGAAGGCTGACCAAGGTCCTTACTCATCATTCCAGAGATCCTTCAGGTAGTCATGTACCAACTCCAGAATTTTGTCCAGCCATGTCCAGAATGGTAACTTGCCAGGGGGGCTCTCTCGCTGAAGTTGAAATGGAAAGGCAGAAAGAGATATGGAGTATTCTCCATTGTAGGGAAGGAGTGACAGGGAAGGGCCAGTATTTGGATTGAGGGCTTAGATCTAACTGCATAGGATGCGGGGAGTTAGTTACCTTACTGAAGTCAGCCCAGGACAACAATGCATCCTCTCCTCCAGAATTCTGCCCTGTGGGAAAGAACCATAGATCTCTTCAGATGACAGAGGAGCCAAGGCCAGGTCAGGGGACAGGGGGCCTGCCAGACTAAGGCTGGGGAAAGGCTGAGAGAAAAGAAAAAGAATTATACCGAATAGCTTGTTCTTCAGCATGCCCAGCTGCTGTGGATTGAGGCCTCGGCCAACATAGGAGGAGAACTGCCAACTGAGAGCAGGACCCAACAAGCTCCAGGGAGCCTGAGGGGGACTGGAGAAGAACTGCTGATTCTATAGCGATGAGAGGAAAGCAGGATGGCTCAGAAGCAGCCCCTCACCCCAAGATTCCAGCCCCACCCCCCACCTGCCGGCCCCATCTCCTACCTGGGGGTTTGGGCTGAGCAGATTGAACCAGAGAATTGATGCCCAGGCAATTGAGAGTTGGTTCATGTTAGAAATAATCACCACAGGGAGGGTGTCTGTCTGTGGAGAAGACCCGAGTCACACAGGAGGGATGTGATGTTTCTAGCTATAGATATCTGGTAAGGTAAGCAGGTGAAAGCCCACCCCATGGGACCTTAGTTTATCCCTTTCTTATGCCTTTTTCCAATCTGCTTCGTCTCTCTGGCTGTCCCTCACTCACTCACTTTCAACTGCAGCTTTAGACCCTGGTAGACGTATTTGACTGTGAAGCTAATGATGTGCAATTCCTCTGTCACAGCCAGCAGCCCCTGCAATAGCCAAAGACACAGTGATCAGAAGGCCCTTTGACAAGTTCCTCTGCCCCCCAATCCTGTCCCAACCTTACTTTATTGCCGCCCTTTCCTGAGCCACCTGAACGTTGTTCCACCAGCATCTGCGAATTGAGGAAAAAGAGAGAGTGCTAGAATAGGGATCCTGAAGTCCCTGGAACCCCTGTTTTGCCTCAAGACCTGGGAACTGCCCCCAGACCTTTTCCCTTTGGACTAGAAGCTTAAGTTACTGACACTTCTTACCAAGAAGCCAAAGTCCCAAATCAAACCATCACTCTGCCCTTTCTCTGGGGTCAAAGTTTTCTGGTTTGAGGTTAGAATGTTGAACTTCCGGAAGCTGTTCCAGGAGGAAGAATACATATGAAGGAAAAGAGCAGACTTTTTTTAAAAATTCAGGAGGAAAATAAAAGTTTCACTTCATTTCAGACATACCCTTTTCCTTTTGTCCATGTACCACCCAAGTCTCCCTCCTCATTTGTGCTCCCACCAGGGCTGCCAAATGTGGTTGTGCAGGTCATGCATACAGTGCACAGATGTTTGCAGTGTCCTTGTGAGGCACTTACCCTTCAGGAGAATTGCTGAAAAGAAATTAAAAAAAAATCATTGAGAAGTAAGAGTACAGAAGATAGGAATTTGCCCTGTGGGACCAGACAGACCTGGGTACAAACATACCTCTGTAGATTACTAGCTATGTGGCCTTGTAGAACAGACATAATCTCTCTGAACCTGTTTCCTTGTTCATATGGTACACTGATAATACCTATCTCATGGGGTTGCTATGTAAATGGGGTTGCTGCATGTAAATGCTCAACCAAAGAGGAGTTATTTCTGTGAGGTTGAATGAAAGGGGGAAGAAGAGAGTCCTAAGACGTTATTGTAAAGAATGAGTACTTTCTTTACCCCACTAGCCCCCATCCTGGCCACCACTCCTTGATCCTACCCTTCACCTGTCTCAACTGACCTGTCGATGGAGACTTCCACTGTCAGTGACTCACTGCCTTCCTGGAGTCTCACCAGCAGCCTAGGGTGGGGAAGGAGATGGATGGGATAAAATGGTCAATCTCAACCTCCCGGACAGGCAGATGTTTAAAAAAAAAGATAAAGGAAAAGAGTAGAAGAGGTAGATGAGTCAGAGAGAAATGAAGAAGAAGACAAGAATGAAAAGATCTGTAAAACCAGAAAATATACAGTGTTAGGGCTAGAAAAAGGAAGCAGGAGCAAGTTCTGAAATGCCAACCTTGTTCGGACAGTAAACTTGCTCCCAGTCTTGAGGATAAGGGGTCGATGGGGAGTTTGGGGCATACAGGGCTGGGTTTCCACAATAAAGGCTCTGGGGAAAGAATTGTGGAGAGAATACATGGTTCAGTATCTGTAAGAATATCTTCCCTTATTCCTTCCCTCCTTTTCTCCCTAGAGACCCTTCCATAGACTCCAGACCTGTGGAGCAGACTCTGAAGCAACTCTGTGACCTGGGCATTCTGCACATTCACCCCCTTGACCAGGGGGTCACCTTCATAGCTAATGTGTCTCAATTCATACAGCTGCTTCAGCAGCTGCCTCAGATGAAACAGCAGCTTTGCTCCAGCTGTGAACCTGGGGATAGAATCCAGAGAGAAGGAATCCATGAGTTTCTTGGAGCTCCCATTCAGGGTCTTGGATCTCTTTAATGCAGAGTCAGAAACTACCTGGGACAAAAAGAAAAAAAAAAAAAAAGAATCCAAGAGGTATATGCCAGATTACTCAACATGATTCATAATCTAAGACATGAAAATGAAAATCATTTTCACTTACAAAACTGATTGAAAGCCAAGTGCCATGGCACAGGCCGGTAATCCCAGCAGTTCAGGAGGCTGAAGTGGGATGATCACAAATTTAAGCCAGTCTCAGCAACCTTAGCAAAGCCCTAAGAAACTTAGTGAGGCCCTAAGAAATTTAGTGAAACTATGTCTCAAAATAAAATATTATAAAAAGGGTTGGGGATGTGGCTCAGTGGTTAAATGCCCCTGGGTTCAAGCCCTGGTAACAAAAAATCAAACAAACAACAACAACAACAACAACAACAAAAAACTAACGAAACGTTTATTAACATAATAACAATTAAGCTTCATTTGATGCTTGCTATGTTTGATTTATATGAAGATCTTTTTTTTTTTTAAAGAGAGAGTGAGAGAGGAGAGAGGAAGAGAGAGGAAGAGAGAGAGAGAGAGAGAGAGAGAGAGAGAGAGAGAGAGAGAGAGAGAGAGAATTTTTTTTTAATATTTATTTTTTAGTTCTCGGCGGACACAACATCTTTGTTGGTATGTGGTGCTGAGGATCGAACCCAGGCCGCACGCATGCCAGGCGAGCGCGCTACCGCTTGAGCCACATCCCCAGCCCCTTATATGAAGATCTTTATACACACTAATGCATTTAATCTTTATGACCACTCCATGATACTACTATTCCATTCCATGAGGTAGGTACTACTATTATCCCCATCTTATAATGATAAAACTGAAGCACAGAAAGGTTAAGTGACTTGCTCAAGATTCTACAGCTGTAAGAGATAAAGGTTATATGTGATCCCAGGCAGTCTCACTTCTCACTGAAGAACCCATATCTTTTTTTTTTTTTTGCCATGCTGGGGATCCAACTCAGACCTTATACATCCTAAGCAAGTTCTTTACTACTGATAACAAAAAATCAAACAAAAAAACTAATGAAACGTTTATTAACATAATAACAAATCAGGGTAGTAAAGATAATAGGTCACTTTCCTTCCTTCCTATATTTTTGGGTAATTAAAAAGGAAGGAGGGGGCTGAGGTTGTGGCTTAGTGGTAGAACACTTGCCTAGCACACTTGAGACACTGGGTTCAGTCCTCAGCACCACATAAAAATTAAACAAACAAAATAAAGGTATCCTGTCCATTTATAACTACATATATATATATAGGAAGGAGAGGGCTGGGGTTGTGACTCAGTGGTAGAGCGCTTGCCTAGCATGTGTGAGTCACTAGGTTCAATTCTTAGCACTGCATATAAATAAACAAAATAAAGTTCATTGAAAACTAAAAAAATATTTTTTTAAAAAAAGGAAGGAGAAACCAAGTTGTGGATTAACCCAAGTCTGGGCTCTGGGTTCCCTGGATAGTGAGGACAAAGAATAGAGTACAGTTATAGTCTGAAAAGGGAGCTGAGATCATTTTGGGGAGCAGAGACTAGTAAGAAGAATATCTTTTGCTGTATACAGGGCATTACAACTTAGAAAATATATGAAATGGCCAGGACTAGGGTTAAGGTGTATAAGATAATCAAGAGAAAATATATTTTCTCTCACCAGTTCTCCAGACGTTCCAACCCAACCTGGTCCAGCGGGGCTCCAATGCAGGCTTTTTGCTGTTGGGCTTTCCACTCATCCAACTTTGGCAGCAGTAGTTCAATTAGGGTAGTTAATCGGCCTACCACTGCTTTGGAGGTATCTAGCACCTCCTGGCAAAGAGATAATGTGAGTATGCAGCACATCTAACTTAGGATGAGGAGAAAAAAAGCCAAGGCTAAGGGTCTAGGGCTCCCCAAATCCCTTTATTTTCCCAGTTCCTTGCCACCCACTCCCTCTATCCCCTGCCTCCCACCTTTCTCCTTTTGTCCAGGTCATTGAGAGTTTCCTGAAGAAGCTGTAGCTCTTTGTTCTGATGGGGATCCGAAGAGGATGTCTTCCCTAAAGGGCCAGAGCAGAAGTCAGACCAGGAGCTCCTACCTCTCTCTTTCCCAGCCCAGATCTCAGAGTCAAAGAGGGGAAATTTTGGAGGAAAAAGGGGAAACGAAGAAAAAAAAAAAAAAAAAAGGACAGGCACATGGGGGCCTTTGAGCAAATTCTGAATGGACCAAAGTCCATCCAATCTGCTAATGGAGTTTTCCATGCATTTCCTCCATTCTGTCCCTGCATTTCCACCTCAACTTTCACAGCACACCCTAGCATTTATAGCTTTGCAAGGCAGCAGGACTGCAATTAGTGGAATTGGCCAAAAGTGACTTGCTCACTGGAACTTTCCAATTCTGTGCTCCATCACCCTTTCCCTCCCAGCAGCCACCAGTCTTTCTCTCACCCCTCTAAGTGCTTTCTACCTTTTTTGTAAATATTAAACCGGAATTCGAAGATCTCCTGCAGTTCTTTCAGTTGGTTGAGGGATTTCACCAGCTTCTACAGAGGAGATGGGACCTCGATGAGGCTGCTTCTGAGGAAGGAATAAGGCTAAGCCCTGCCCACCTCAACTCATGCCACAATGACCAACCTCCATCATAACCCTTAAATCCTGGATGCGAGATTCAATCTCAGGCTGCTGGCTATCCACAGATGTTTCAAGGGCTGGCTTTCCTTGCTCCTGTAATAAAGAGGCTCTGAGCAAATTTTAACCCTGATTTTTATCTCTTAAATCCTTTCATCCCTAAAATAATTCCATAGGATGGGTGAGGTGGGGGGATCCTATTCTGAGACAAATCCCAGGAGTCCTTTCCATGGACCCCTTTCTATTCCACGACTTCCAAAATCACCATAAAATTGTTTTCACCACCTGAGCCCTCTGGGCTTGATTCAGAATTCTTTTTTCTTCCAGAAGTAGATTAAAGATCATCTCAGCCAATTGGGTGGAGCCCTGTGGAAAGTCCTAGAGTAGGAAAAGAGGGAGAATTGATCATATTCAATCATCTTCAATGACCAGCCACCCTAGATCCTCCCACCAACGTTCCTAGTATTTTTGCCTCCTTCAAAGTCCCCAGCCCTTTCTCTTTTCCACCCCAAACTCTAGCATTTTCCCAACACTATCACCTATACTTTGCCCATCTCTCTGCTAATGATCCCCAAGGTCCAGACTCTTTCCCCAGATCTGTTCTTCTCCATTTGCATCTTCAGGTTTGTACCTCAAACCTTACTCTACACTTCACTTGGATGCCAGTTCTATTCTTTTTATTCCCAACTCATCCCGGTACCATAATGTCCCTGTAGAATTTTCGCAAGTTGTGCTGTAGCAACAAGCACTCAGGGTCCTGACTGCAGCGGCCAATCTCATAGTTCAGTTGCTCCAAGAAGTGTAAGTAGAGCAGGCTGGCCTTGGAATTATCATTGTCTAGTGCAGCTTCCTTCCTGGGGACCAGGAATGAAAACGGTTAGAATCTCTGCAAGGTAGCTGCTGTCCTGAGGCCCTCCAATCCCTTCCAGGTTGTTTCCAGGATCCCCAGGGATCGGGAGAAAGGAATCACCTATCTTCTTCATCCACTCCATTCCCCTACTGCAGAAGCCCTCACCAGTTCTGGTCTTCAATCCAGACAGCCAAGTGCTGTCGAATGTCCACTGGCAGGAGGCTCTGTGAGTAGAGCTCATGCAGCTGGTCCTGAAATGGGCTATCAAGATTCTGCAGCATCTCCCATTGCGCCATTTGGGCTCTAAGTTGAAAGGATGAAGGTTCTCAATTGAATATTTTGCTGGTCTAAATTACCCATAGTCTTGTGATTGATTATTAATACTAGCTTAAAATGTTAAAATACATAAGTAAATTAAAAAAAAAACAGAAATATTAAGGTCTACGTTGACCCCACTCTGAATCTTGTTTCCTTCCCTTCATCTCCAGAAATGATCTCTGGGGGCTGCGATTGTGGCTCAGCGGTAGAGCTCACACGTGCAAGACCTTGGGTTCGATCCTCAGCACCACATACAAAAATAAACAAGTCAAATAAAGATGTTGTGTCCAACTACAACTAAAAAATAAATATTAAAAAAAAAACATTTAAAAAAATGATCTCTGTTATAGTTCAGTGAATATTCTTCCAGGGAATATAATTCAATAGCTCTAATATGTGAGGTCTTTTTGTTATAATAGTAATTTTCAAACACACACATAAATACAATGACAGGATCATTCATGTATCCATCACCCAACTTTAACAAATAATAATATTTCCACTATTTCATCTATCTTCCTGGATTAATTTATTTTAAACATATTTGTTTGTGTTTATATTCATTTAGGCTGGAGTAAATATTTATGATCTCTATTGGCCATGAAGCTTTTTTAGGAACTGAAACCTTCTTAGAGGTAAGGAAAGTACATCCTGCAAACTGTTCACCATCTAAGAAGGAGGAGTTCCATGCTAGAAGATGTCTAAATACTGTGCAAAGGGTCATTCAATTCCTAAGATTGTGATTTTTTTTTTTTTTTTTGCAATGCTGGGGATTGAACCCAGGGCCTCATAGATGCTAGGCAAGTGCTCTATCAGAGCGATGTACATCTCCAACCCAGACTGTGACATTTTTAGGACCTCTTTCAATCTCTGATTCTCCATGTGGATTATCAGCTCTAAGATCCAGAAATTTCTCACAAAACTGTTTTTTGGTTAGGAGCTGTGATGCATACCTGTAACCCTAAAAGCTCAGAAGGCTTCTGAAGCAGGGGGATTCCAAGACAGCTTCAGCAACTTGGCAAGGCCCTAAGCAACTTAGCAAGACCCTGTCTCAAAATAAAAAAATAAAAAAAAAAAGGGCTGGGAATGTGGCTCAGTGGTTAAGTGCCCCTGGCTTCAATCTTTGGTACCAAAACAAAACAAAACAAAAAACATATATAGTTTAAAAGGATCAAGCACTAAGCTAGGATGCAGCTTAGTGGTAGAGCCCTTACCAAGCATATCTGAAGCCCTAGGTCCTGGGTTCCACCCCCAGCAACAGCAAATAAAAGGAAGATGAAGAAATCCAGCATTATAAAAAGGGTTAAAATTAAAAACAGGAGTTCCTGCCCAATCCTTCGCCTCCTCTGTTCCTATTTTCAGAGGGACAGCTCATGTTGATTCATCCTAGTAGAAAAGAATCCCCCCACATCACCCCCAATTTTTTTCTTTGCTCTGTATAAAGTCATGTGACCTTTTTAGAACACAAATGTGCATGTTTGTTCTGTTCAGTTAGACTCAGGATGCAAAAAGAATATGTTTTAATTTCCTTAACAGACATCAGATGACAGTGGGGAGAAACATGCCCAGTATAGCCCGCTTGGTGACAGGCAAAAGACAGTTTTGTTTTATTTGGTACCACACAGGTCAACTTACACATTTTTACTTAACAAAGAGGATGATACATCATGTCTATCTTTAGACATTGCTTTTTGGTAAGGACAAAAAGTAATGCAGGACAGAGACAAAAGCTTTGATTAAGACATCGAATCCATGTAACAATGCCAGGTTCCGGGCCTCTGAGGCTGCAGGGGAGTTCTGGGAGGGGGAGGTAGAATTGGGAAGCTAGGCTGGACAGGAGGGTTAAGATCCAGGACACAGCAGAAAGCTCCTATTTACCACCAGAAGACAGAAGTTGCCTCGTCTAGCCCGTAACCCCTGGGACCAGCAGCCCTTCCCAGGCAAGAACTTGCCCCTTCACTCCAGTCCCCCACACTCTCTCAGGGGCGGTACCTCGTTAGGGTCCCAGTAACCGATCCCTCCAGTGGCTCTGATCGAGACTTCCAGTCCTCAAACGTAGCTGAGGTACCAAGGCTTCCTGCCCCGCCCACGACTTCGTCCCGCCCTTCGGACTCTAAGCCTAAAGGGCTTGAGTCGCAAATGAACCCAGAAGCTCAGCCCTGGCACTACTGCCACTCACCAAGCCCTTCCCCGGGTTGGTGCCATCACATCTCCGCCCTCTGCAATGGGCGGGACAAACTTTGCCCAAGCCACACCTCCAGCTCCAGTGATTGGTGAGGAATCCTGCGAGGGGAGGAGTCCAATTGTTGGAATAGCCTAGCACTGAAACAGCTGACTTTCGAGAACCCGAACCTCCCTCCACCCTGAATCGAAACTGACTTAACCGTGGAAGCGCTCGCTCGGGGCTTGAGGGGAAGAGGTGGGACTAGAACTTCGATACTTAAAGATAGAAAGGAGAGGCTTGCGGTAAGGAGAAATAGTTGTTATTATTTATTGAGGGTAGAGAGATAAACACTTTAGGTTCTTGGTATCGTTTTTAATTTCCACAACAACCCATTCAGGTGAAAATCATTATCTCCACTTTAGAAATTTTTAAAACGAACTTCGAGAAAGAGACTACTTATTCAGTGATCAGCAGGCAATAACAAATGGAGCTTGGATTCAAGACTGTCTTCTAATTCCAAACCCCAAACTTTTTTTTTAATATTTATTTTTTAGTTGTAGTTGGACACAATATCTTTTTTTTTTTTAAGAGAGAGTGAGAATTTTTTAATATTTATTTTTTAGTTCTCGGCGGACACAACATCTTTGTTTGTATGTGGTGCTGAGAATTGAACCCCAGGCCGCACGCATGCCAGGCGAGCGCGCTACCGCTTGAGCCACATCCCCAGCCCTGGACACAATATCTTTATTTTATTTATTTTAATGTGGTGCTGAGGATCCAACCCAGGGCCTCGCATATGCTAGGAGAGCACTCTACCACTAAGCCACAATCCCAGCCCTCAAACCCCAAACTTTTAAGTTCCTTGTATTTGATAGAGTTATCTTCCTCCTGAATAAAAAATCAGGAGATTTGGATCCCTTGCCCCTCCTCAAGGATTTTTAAGCACACGCAGATACAGTATGTCAGAATCTTCAATTTATTCATTCTGTGGTTAACAACTTTTCTATCCTAAAACTCCCAGCACCAAGATCTAAGCGCATCTCTTGAATAAGTTCCACCCCCAGTGGGGAGCTGGATATACTACTTTCTCTTTCTTATTTTGGTACTGGGGATTGAATCCAAGGCCTCACCCATACCAGAAAAGCACTTTACCACTGTGCCAAATCCCCAGCCCTGGACTTACTACTTCTGAGACCAAAGGAGACATGGTAGTTGTTTCTTCCAAGTCACTCACATCTGAGGTGCTCCACAAGCCCTCCTTGCTGGTCTCTGGCTGAGGGATGTTTGTCTCTTTCTCTTCATAATAATACTGGATCAGTTGCTGTACACCAGCCTTTAATGCTGGTTTAAGTGCAGCACTGATCACTAGACCTGTGGGCCCTCCTGACAGTCCTGCCATGGTCATCAAAAGGTCATAACCCAGATCTAGGGCTCCATCTTGACCTCGTTCCTTGGCCTTGTCAGAGCAATTCTGAATGGCATAGTAGAAAGCTGTGCCCAGGTTATAGTAGGTTCCCACTCCTGGCAATAGACGGATGACATTATGCACACCTTGTTCCTGCTCATTCTCACAGTCCTTAGTGGAGAAGGAGCGTCTCACCCTCTTTTGCCCTGGCTGCTCCCTGGCTAACAGTTGCAGAGCAGAGGAGAGGGCTTCCACTGACACTCTGCTGTCTGTACTTCTGCCTTTCTGGAGTCCTTGAAGATGGTGAATGAGGCCCTCTGTTGCATTCACACCACCCCAGCGATAGAGCTGAAACTGTAGGGCCCAGGCATCAGGTTGGCAGCCAGCTTCCTCCAAGGCGTTCCTTAGAGCCAGGCCTACTAGGAACTTGGATAGAGGAGCCATGTGGGCAAAACCAGGTAGAGACTTTGGATGTAGATTCTGGCAAGACATGGAGCCTGAGAAGAGTGGAGGGGATCCCAAGGATGAGGAAAGGTGCATAGAGACATTTGTCTGCTTTCTATATGAAATGGCATCCACAGAATGCAGCAGATGGTGGCAAAGAAGAAGCTCAACTGGTATCATGATGAATCTGAAGCTATACATGTCTGAAGCAGAGTACCCTGGAAAAGGGAGAAATCCAAAACATAATCAACCATTTCTCTAAGGGCTATAGTCTGAAAGGAGCTCAAGACTCACTTAAAGGACACATGCATCATCTATCACCTACCTCCAGACTTCTGTTCCTTTTTTAAAAAATGTTCTCCTGAGATACTGGGGGGTTGAACCTAGTGGAGGTCTGCAACTCAGCTGCATCCCCAGTCCTTTTTATTTTGCGATACAGTCTTACCAATACTGGCTTACAAATATGCAATCCTCCTTCCTCAGTCTCAGATAGTTAGAATTACAGGCTTGTGCCACTGTGCCTGGCTAAAGCCTCTATTTTCAATTCAGGGCTTAGGAAATGGGAAATGCAGCCCAGTTGCTCCCACCTGGTTTCTCCCGTTTTCAGGTCACAGGGAATTCCTTTGTTTTATTTCCACCCACTTTTAGAGGCCCCAAATTACCACACAGTCCAGCTATTGAGAAGTGACACTGCCTTGGAAGGTTTGGTTGCTTCTCTGTCCTGCTCTGCCCAGTTCTCTGTCCCAGGAGGAAAGGAGATATTTGTTTTACCCTGTGATCAGTAAGGGGTGTAATATCTGCAAATATTTGTCCATTTGTACTGGGTGTTCAGACCTTTCCACTTGTCAACCTCAATTCCTAAGACCTTGTCCTTTGATATTCCCTATATGTCCTGCCAAATTGCCACTCAGTTCATGATAGAAGCCAGGAAGATTCAGAATCAGGAAAGATTAGATGTTCATAAGTCTTTCATTTTATTTCTCTTTTCAGTTTTAAAATAAATCAGCAAGCTCTAGCATCTAGTTGGGGTTTTAGAAAGAATGAGGGAGCCAGGTGGGGTAGTAAACCACTTTGATCTCAGCTCCTTGGGAGACTGAGGCAGGAGGATTCCAAGTTCAAGGCCAGACTGGGCAACCTAGCAAAACCCTGTCTCAAAAAGTAAAAAGGTCTGGGGATGTAGCTTAGTGGTAGAGTGCCCCTGGGTTCAATCAAGAGAGGATGGAAGGAAGGAAGGAAAGGGGAGATAATAAAGATTAAAATACCTCTTATTCCTTGTATGTATTAAATGCACAATATTTGATGATTGAAAGAAAGAAGAGGGGCAAAATGGGATGAGAAATAAGGGCTGAGAAGTCCGTTGTGGTAGCACACACCTGTAATCCCAGCGACTTGGGAGGCTGAGGCAGAAGGAGCATAAGTTCAAGACCAGTCTCACAACTTAGTAAAATTCTGTCTCAAAAACAACTTTTTTTTTGTACTGGGGACTGAACTCAGGAGTATTCAATCACTGACCCACATCCCTAGCCCTATTTGGGATTTTATTTAGAGATAGGGCCTCACTGAATTGCTCAGCCTAGCCATTGTTGAGGTTGGCTTTGAACTCAGGATCTTCCTGCCTCAGCCTTCCAAGCAGCTGCAATTACAGGCATGCGCCACCATGCCCAGCTCAAAAACAACAATTTTTAAAAAGTGCTGGTCATTGATGTAGCTCAGTGGTAAGGCACTCCTGGGTTCAATACTCAGTACTGAAAAAATAAATAAATAAAAAGATAAATAAATAAATAAATAAATAAGGACTGAGACCTAGTAAGTGGAGAGGGGCAAGAATAATGCCAGTCATATGTATGTTTGCACAGGGATGAAATAGAGAAAATGCATCTGTCCTAAACAATCTCCAACACTTCTAATGACCTACTGAATCCCATGAACATAGTCCTGGGTAAAACTTCTCTGCTATGTGGTATTGAATATCTGAAGTAAGCTTACATGACTCCTGAATCACTTTCCTCATACAGCACTTCAGAATAGTTACGGAATATTTGGTACATTATGTTATCATTGTTTATGAACATGAAAGTTTCTTTAAAAATTTTTTTTTAGTTGTAGATCAACACAATACCTTTATTTATGTTTTTATGTAGTGCTGAGGATGGAACTTGATGCCCCACACATGCCAGGCAAGCAATCTACCACTGAGCTACACCCCCCATCCCTGAAAGATTCTTAATTAATAGGGGATTCTTCAGGTTTTTTTTTGTTTTTTGTTTTTTGTTTTTTTTTGTGTGTGTGTGTGTGTATGTGTTGCTGGGGATTAAACTCAGGGCCTTATGCATGCAAGGCAAGCACTCTACTAAATAAGCTATATCCTCAGCCTGATTCTTCAGCTTTTTGTCTAATTATTCAATATGCTCCCAAGACTTACACTTGCAGTTCTAGCAAAAGCTTTGAACTGTGATGCCATCCATATGGGAGAAGGCTTCCCAGCAGATTCAATCACCATCTGAGCATACTGGTAGACGGGCCAACCCATAATATTTACCATTATCAATACTTTCCTCAGAGCGAGTAGATGAGTGCTGAGTTTATTCCAGCTTCCCTGAAGGACCACTACATCCTTAAGAATAACAAATATATTAGTATTAGTTCAACCAGTACTTAGTACTATCTGTCAATCCCTTCCTCCTCTTTATGCTTCTAACTCTCAAGGTTGAGGGTTTCAGTGAGGTCCTTTTCTCCCACCCTAATAATCTGAAGCTGCAGATAGTGGGTCTCAGTTGGGCAATCAACCTCGTCCAGGCCACCCTTAGAGCTAAATTGGACAGGTACTCAGGCAGAGGGGCTAAGAAGGGGGCTGTGTGCAAGAGATCCTGGCAGGGGCTGGGATCTGGGAGAGGAAGCTGGCTGGAGAGCTCCTGTGTTGGGTGCTCAGTCTCTGTGAAAGAGGGCCTCATTCTGGGTACTTCTTGAAAAGCCAGCCACTGGGGACAGGAAGACACAGCAAAGGAAAAGCATGGTTTAGGTCATAGTGGCTCAGTGGATCAGCCCTCTTGGAAAGAAACAGTGCTCAGGTGGGGATGTGGGGAGAGGGCCATGATGAAGAGATATCAAGACTGGTCAGAGCTGGGAAGTATCTTAGCTCTTACAAACTTCAGTTACCCTGGACATAAGCTTCCTCTTCACCCTTACAAGTTGTGGGAGACCCTCACTGGTTTGAGGAAGAAAAGTGCTAGAGGAAGAAGATGGTCCAAACATTTCATTTGCTTTGATATCTTCATAATCTGAATCACTGTTGTTTTTAATTCCTTCTCCTCCCTTACTCCAGCTAGAATCATAAGGAAGCCGGAGAGCAGATGACTTCCAAAAGAGTTAAAGATATAGCATTTGCAAATATTTATGCATCTTTTCCTGGCCCAGACTTTGTCCTTCTCATCTTTGCCCCATATTGACAAACTGACCTTTCCCCTTTTGGCTTTGCTGGTCCTGGCCTGTACCTTTGTTTTTCTAAGGTTTTACATTAGACCTATAATTGAGTAGGAAAGGTCCTCTGTATCTTCTGGAGGGGAAGAAAGGTAAGACAGAATAGCTGGTGATCATTTTTTTTTTTTTGTACTAAGGATTGAACCCAGGGGCGCTTAATCACTGAGCCACATCCTCAGTCTTTTTCATATTTAATTTTGAGATAGTGTCTCGCTGAGTTGCTGAGGACCTTGCGAAATTGCTGAGGCTGACTTTGAACTTGCAATCGTCCTGCTTCAACTTCAACAGGGTCCTATTGGTTTAGGGTCCCCCACTTATGACCTCACTTAACTATATGATCTGAATTCATGATCTGAATATATATACAGATACATAGTTTAAAGGCTATATATCCAAATACAGTCATATTGGGTGATAAAGCTTCAACTTATGAATTTGGGGGTGGGGAGGCAAATACACTTAGAGACATTATTATGTACTACCAAGAAAAAAAAGTAATAATAAATTTTAGGGGGCTGGGATTATGGCTCAGCGGTAGAGAGGTGTTGAGTTTGATCCTCAGCACCACATAAAAATAAATAAATAAAATAAAGGTATCTTGTCCAACTACAACTAAATAGATAGATAGATAGATATTTAAATAATAAACTTCAAAAAAATCCAATGCTCAGTTACATTAGTAATATTTAAAGGGTTCAGAAGATATGTGTTCAGAAGATATTGAACAGTGCCGACATAGAATATTTTCATTGTATTCTAAAATTCTGTTGGACAGTAGAAGTCTGATAATCATATAGTCCCTAAGATTGTAACTGATTCTATTATGATATACCCCTAGATTCCTCCTCTTTTCTTCAATCAGAAGATCACTGTCATTCTGGAATTTCCACAAGGACTGTTATGATTTGTCACCTCTGATTTTCATATTTATGCATTATCGTATCTCAGAAGACTTGCAGGACTGTGTGGCTTTCTCCACATCTCTCCCTTTTAGCATCTAGGGCATCTGATTTTTGTTTCGTAAATTTAAACCTGTTGTAGTGCCCAGAGCCTAGCAGAATAAGGTAAGCATATATGTGATTTAAGGAGTCACACAATTTTATTAAATTTTTTTTTGTGTCTGTTATTAGGTAAAAAGAATTCCCGCCACCAGTATGGGTAATACAGGCTGTCAAAATCATAGTTGAATATATTCTATTTTGTATTATATCTGGAGAAGGGAATTTATGATTTTTTTGTAGTGCTGTGAGATTATTATTATTTGGGGAGTTACTAGAGATTGAACCTAGAGGCACTTAACTGATTAGACATATCCCCAGTCCTTTTTTATTTTTTGTTTTGAAACAGGGTCTTGCTAAGTTGCTTAGGTCCTTACTAAGGCTCTTTGATTTTGAAATCCTCCTGTCTCAGCCTCCAAAACCATTGGGATTACAGGCATATGTAATCCTCCCCCTACATTTTATAAAAAGACATAAGGTTTCCCTGAGTTACTCAGACTGGTTTTAAATTCCTGGGCTCACTTGATCCTCTTGTCTCAGCCTCCTGAATAGCTGTGACTATAGGCATGCACCACTGTATCTGGATATTGGTAATAATTGTTAATTATTCAGTTTTTTAAGAATTGCCTGTTTTATAGCTATTAAACTAGCTGGTTCATTGATTTTAACACCACACCTACAGCTTGTCAAAAATTACTACATGTCCCTTCTGTGCCTAGTCTTTTTGTATAAACCATAGGACTCTCAGAAACAATAATTAAGTCATGGATTTGTGCTTTTGTCCTAGTGGTGCCTTGTATTTGGTTGAAGAAAATTGTAAGAGCCTCTTGATGAAGCTATCAGGTCCAGAAGTTGGGCTGGTAGTCAACCTGCTCCAGGGTCAGTGGCAAGTCTATCAGGATCCCTGATAGAAGGATTAAGTGACTGAAGCTTTGAACCTAGATAAGGCCTTTGAGAACTGGATCCAGCATAATCAAGCAGCCTCCCTGCCACCGCTCCAGATGTGAGGAAAAAGGCACCAACCAACTCTTGGGCTGCAGTCCACATGAAATGACACCTACAGAGTATAGGAGGAGACAGGAGCAGGTCATGTTTGGTCTTAAATGATGTCTAGCTGGATCAGACTATGCTAGAATGGGAATTATTTTCCTTGGGCTGTGCTCTGAAAAGAATCCAGGGCTCCGTTAAAGGACATCTCACCCTTTGAACCTCAGCTCCTATTCCTTTTTTTTTTAAGATGATTTTTAAATTATTTTTAATATTTATTTTTTTAGCTTTCAGTGGACACAACATCTTTATTTTTTATTTTATTTTTATGTGGTGCTGAGGATCGAACCCAGCATCCCGGGCATGCCAGGTGAGCGTGCTACCACTTGAGCCACATTCCCAGCCCCTCAGCTCCTATTCCTTTTTAAGTTGGGTCAAAGAAATGACAATAGGACTTAGTTGTTCTCCTTGGTCTCTGTATTCCAGATCACCAAAGATTTCCTCTGTTTCACTTCCACATAATTATGGGGTTCCAAATTACCCATATGTTCCAGTTAGAAGTGAGAAAGCTCTTGGAGTTGCTGATACTGCCCAGTTCCCTGTCCCATGAAGAGAGAAGAGAGGTGCTTTCGGTGATGATAGATCAGTAAGGGACACAATCTCTACAAATATTTGCCCATTTGAACTGACTGCTCAAGCATTCAGCCTCAAAGCACACTGGCATTTCCTACATGACCTTGCCATATTCCATTTCCAGGTCACAAAAGGAATCATAGTGGCCTAGTCAAGAAAGATCCAAAAACTGATTCTGATATGGCAGCAGCTTTTTATTTCTCTTTTCAGTTTAAAAATTTAACATAAGCAAGACACAGCATTCAGTTTAGGAATTAGAAAGAACAAGGAAGATCAATGGAAGAAATTACAATAGTCACAGCATTTGACAACTGAGAGAGAAATTGAAAGAAGAAATGAGCTAGTACCTACTGAGAAGTAAAGCTGCTCATGGTCATAAGTTTCAGCACTTGGATCAAAAGAAGAGTGTACACTTATCCTAAGCTTTCCCCAACATTTCAAACTACCTACTGTGCACAATCCTTTTATGCAGGTCTATGAGAGACATTACAAAAAATAGGGCTTCCCTACCCAAAGTGAGCCTGAAAAAATTTCTGGAGCAAGTCTAAAATAACACGTTTCAGAAGGATTGTTATTTGAACAAAAAAGTATATCTCATCTTCTATAGGAAGTGTGACATCCTTAATGTCTGGGCTTTTTATCAGCCTTTTGCCTATTTCCTCTAAATGCTCCCAGGACTCATCCGTGCACTTCTCGGTAACAGTGATGGCAGCCGACTTGAACTCTCTTACCAACTCAGTGGAAGGGAGTTTCTCAGCAAATTTAATCATCAGTGCTGCTGTCTCATACATCACCCACCCATGGCCAGAGGCACATACCTCAGGCAGGGTAAGTGAGCGTTGGACCCTTCTCAGCTCCCCTGACACTCCCCCCAAATCCCTCAGAATGGCCTCATTATTGCCAGTTCTTTCTTCCTGAGTATGCTTTTGGCTCTCATGGATGAGGGTTTCAGTGAGGTCCTTTCTTCCCACCCTAGTAAGCTGAAGCTACAGATAGTGAGCCTCAGCTGGGCAGCCAGCGTCCTCCAGGACCACCCTCAGAGCTAAATTGGACAGGTACTCAGGCAGAGGGGCTAAGGAGGGAACTGTGTGCAAGAGATCCTGGCAGGTGCTGGGATCTGGGAGAGGAAGCTGGCTGGAGAGCTCTTGTGTTGGGTGCTCAGTCTCTGTGAAAGATGGCTGGATCTTCAGGGCCTCATTCTGGGTTCTTCTTGGAAAGCCAGTCACTGAGGACAGGAAGACACAGCAAAGGAACAGCTTGGCTTGGGTCATTGTGGGTCAGTGGATCAGCCCTGTTGGAAAGATGAAGTGCTCAGGTAGGGATGTGGGGAGAGGCCCAGGAGGAAGTGATATCAAGACTTAGATATCAAGCTAAGGAAGTGTCTTAGCCTTACAAATTTCAGTTACCCTGGACATAGCTTCACCTCCCACTTCTACAGGTTATAGGAGACCCTTTACCTGTTCTGGATAGAAACAGCTAGAGGAATGAGTTGGTCCAAACACGTCTGGCACCTCAGGGTTTCTCTAGTCTGAACAGTTCTTTGTAGACTTTACCCTCTTTTTCCCTAACCAAATAATGGATGCCTTCTGAAAACAGTGAACATTCACAAACATTTACCACCTTCTCCTGGGCCAGACTTTGTCCTTCCACCTTTGCTCCAGTCCTGACAAACAGGTCTTCTTCCTTTGTGGCTCCTGCTTTTCCAGGCCTATATCAATGTCACTCTAAGGTAACATACCCTAGACCTAAACTTGGACCAGGCAAAGTTCCTTTACTCTTCAAAGCAAGTGTCAAGGGAAAAGATAGGGATTTATGTGATTTCTGGGTAGGAGATTCTAAGTCTTATTCTCTAATTTTTTTTTTTTTTTTTTTGGTATTGGAGATTAAACTCAGTGGTGCTTAACCACTGAGAAACATCCCCAGCCCTTTTTATATTTTATTAAGAGACAAGATTTTGCTGAGTTGCTTAGGACCTCACTAAATTGCTGAGGCTGGCTTTGAATTCACAATCTTCCTGCCTCAGTGTCCCTAGCCGCTGGGATTACAGGTATATTGGGATCTTTATTTATTATTTTTTCTGATACTGGGGATTGTAGCGAGGGAGGGGTGATTTACTGCTCAGATATACCCCAGCCCTTGTTTATTTTGTGAGGTGGGTCTCACAAGTCGCTTAGGCTGGCCTTGAACCTGTGATCCTCCTGCCTCAGCTTCCCAAGGAACTGGGATCAGAGGGATGTGCCACCGTGCCTGATTTATGGCTTTATTCACCTGTGTACACCTCGTTTTTGGGTAATCACTGTGACTTACTATATAGGAGGAACTAAATACAAATACAGGGTTTGGGTTGTGGATCAGTAATACAGTACTTGCCTAGCATGTGTGAGGCACTGGGTGCCATTCTCAGCACCACATATAAAATAATAAATAAAATATTGTGTCCAACTACTAATATCCAAAAACTACAAATACAGTTGGTAACCAATTTTTTTTCAATTTTATTTATTTTTACCATACGATTTATTTTTATTTTTTTAGTCATACATGACAGCAGAATGTATTTTGACATATAATACATACATGGAATGTACATACATCAATCATATTGTCTGTTCTATTCTGCTGCCCTTCCTATCCCTCCTAGTCCTCCCCTCCTCTCCCATCCTTTCTCTCTATCCAATCTAATGTGACACACCTTTTTTTCTTTTTCTCATCCCAACATCATATATGTATTCTGTATAACAATGAGGTTTTCCTTCCCTCTTTCGTGCAATTCCCCTTCTCCCTCTTTTTCCCTCCCACCTCTCTTCCCTATTTAGTGGTAGTCTTCTTCTCATGCTCTTCCTCCCTATCCCATTTTGAGTCACCCCCCTTATATCAGAGAAGACAAGTGGCATTTGTTTTTTTAGGGATTGGCTAACTTCACTTAGCATAATTTGCTCTAATGCCATCCATTTGCCTGCAAATGCCACGATCTTGTTATTTTTTAGTTCTGAGTAATATTCCATAGTGTATAAATGCCACATTTTAAAATCCATTCATCTATTGAAGGGCATCTAGGTTGGTTCCACATTCTAGCTATTGTGAATTGTGCTGCTATAAACATTGATGTGGCTGTGTCCCTGTAGTATGCTCAGTAACCAATTTTTTAAAAAAATTCAAAGTGTTTATTAGCTATTGCCTCTAATAGATTTATTATATTAAAGGAAAGAAACAGCCGAGTGTAGTGGCACATGCCTATATTCCCAGCAGCTCCGGAGTTTGAGGCAGGAGGATTGAGAGTTCAAAGGCAGCCTCAGCAACTCAGTGAGACCCTGTCTCTAAATAAAACACAAAAAAGGACTGAGGATTTCGCTCAGTGTTTAAATGGCCCCCAGCAAAAAAGGGGAAAGAAACATATTTTGTAATGTGCTAATAAGAAAAATATTCAGGAAACTGAGCAATGTTGAACAGAATTTTCAGTATTTTGGACATAAATAAAATTTATAACTTTATACAGACTCTGGACTATTTACTGAAAATTCTTCAACAATGGGGCTTCACATTGAATAAGAAATATGAACATTTAAACAAGTATAAAACAATATATTTCAAGACAATTAGATCCTTCAGAACAGAAACTCTATTCCCTTGCCATTCATGGAGGAAGAGTTAGACCGGTAGAAAGAAAATAAGATGGAATCCCAACACATAATAGAAGAACCATGTAACTAGGAACAGTATTCAGGAATGCTCATTAAATTTTGAAAACAAACGGGGTAAAAATGGGAGTTCATAATAAAACAAGCAAAACCTAAGAAGATAAAGCAAATGCATTTGTTACTCCTACCAAAAAATAATCTTTTTCATTTTGTTATTGTTATTTTATATAAAATGCACGTTATTTGCATTTTATATAAAATTGGCAAACATAGAAAAGCACAAAATAAAAATTACTTTTTGGGCTAGGATTGTGGCTCAGGGGTACAGCGCTTGCCTCACTCGTCCGAGGCCCTGGGTTCGATCCTCAGCACCACATAAAAATAAATAAAATAAGGGCACTGTGTCCAAATATAACTTAAAAAAAAATTACTTGCCATACTACAAACAAAAATGCCACTTATTTGAAAAAAGTAAAACAAAATCATACAATCAGAGAAGACCTAGGAAGGACACTCCCCAACCTCAGGTTCTGCTGATGCCAATTCACCAACCACTTCAAACTGTTTTTTAAAATTTTAAATGTCTATGCTATTGCCTATCTCATAGTGCTTCTGTATTGTTTATCAGGTCAATAGTTATTAATAAACAAAGATGACAAGCATGGCTAGGAGTGTAATTGAAAATTTTCTGTTCCTCAAGAAAAAAAATTTTTTTGCCTTCTTTTTTGTGGCACTGGGGATTGAACATAGGGCCTCATGCATGCTAGGTAAATGCTCTACCCCTGAGCTGCCTCCCCAGCCCTTTTTAAATTTTTGAGACAGGGGTAACCAATTTATGATGGTTAATTTTACGATTTTAAAAAATCTTTATTTATTTATTTATTTAATGTGGTGCTGAGGATCGAACCCAGGGCCCTGCACATGTTAGGTGAGTGCTCCACCGCTAAGCCACAACCCCAGCCCAATTTTATCATTTTTTAACTTTGCAATGATGTGAATTTCTACCCTTTCAGTAGAAATCCTACTTCTATATATATATATATATATATATATATATATATATATATATATTACATATACTTTAGTTGTAGTTAGACACAATACCTTTATTTTATTTATTTATTTTTATGTGGTGCTGAGGATCAAACCCAGGGCCTCATGTGTGCTGGGTGAGTACTCTACCGCTGAGCCACAACCCCAGCCTGTAACATGCCCTCTTTACTTGTTGGCAACAGCAAATCCCAGTCAGTCAAGTAATCACAAGTGTAAAAAAATAACTAATGGTCTATAGTGTTTTATATTGTCGGTGTTTTTGGGGTATTGTTCTGCTTCCGGATCCCATCCTGCACAAAATATTAACACGTGTGTACATGAGATATTCAACACTTTATAAACAAGGTTTTTTGTAATATGATTTTGCCCATCTGGAGGTTAATGTAAGTATTCTGAGCATATTTAAAGTAGGATAGGTATTTTTTTATTTTTACTTTTTTAAACATTTATTTATTTATTTTTTTAGTTTTCAGCGGACACAACATCTTTCTTTGTATGTGGTGCTGAGAATGGAACCCGGGCTGCACGCATGCCAGGCAAGTGTGCTACCGCTTGAGCCACATCCCCAGCCCCAGGATAGGTTTTAATAAACATATGGAGTTTTTCTTTCCGCATTTCTTCTTCTTTTTTTTTTTTTCTTCAGTGCTGGAGATTGAAACCAGGGTCTTGCATATGCTAGGCAAGAGCTCTACCACTGAGCTGTACCCTAGCCCCCAAAAGATTGTCAGATTGGGTTAAAGAAAATCCAACTATATTCTTCCTACAAGAAATCTATTTTTTGCAGGAGTGGGAATTGACCCAGGGCTCTGGCAACTAAGCTACATCCATGGCCCTAGAAATCCATTTTAATCCATGGTGGCATATGCCTGTAATCCTAGCAACTCAGAAGTCTGAGGCAAGAAGATCACAAATTTAAAGCAATTTAGTAAGACCCTGTCTCAAAAAAAAAAAAATTATAAAAAAAGCTGGAGGTGTAGCTGTCATAGAGCTTCCCTGATTTAAATCACCAGTACTGACCTCCCCAACAAACAGGAAATCTAGTTTGAAAGCACAGTAGCACACGCCAGTAATTCCAGTGATTTGGGAGGCTACAGCAAAAGAATCACAAGTATGAAGCCATCCTCGGCAACTTAGTGAGACCCTGTCTGAAAATAGAAAATAAAAAAGGGCTGGGGTTGTAATCCAGTGGTGAAGTACCCCTGGCTTAAATTTGGAGTACCATTAAAAAAAAGAAAGGGTTGAAAAAGTTTTATCATAATAGCACTAATCAAGAAAAAGCTACAATGAGGGTTGGGATATATAGCTCAGGGCTACAGCACTTGACTAGCATGGGTGACGCCCTGGGTTCAATCTCCAGTTAAAACACACACACACACACTCACACACATAATGTATGTGTGTGTGGAGGGAGGGGGGGCGGAATGGAGGAACTTTGATTGGGCAAAGGGGAGGGAGATGTGGGGAGGGGACATGGGGGCAGGAAAGATAGTGGAATGAGATGGACATCATTATCCTAGGTACATGTATGACTGCACATATGGTGACATGCTACATTACCCACAACCAGAGAAATGAAAAGTTGTGCTGCAATTGTGTACAATGAATCAAAATGCATTCTGTCATATATACCTAATTAAGATAAATAAATAAATAAATTTTTAAAAACCACACACATTTTCAGTGGCTATATTCAAATCAGTAGACTTCAGAGCAAAATATATTGTGAAAAATAACATCATTTGACACTAAGGAAGGGGTTAAAATAATGTGAAATATGTATTTGGTTTCCTCCCCTCTTTTTTTGGTACTGGGGATTGAACCAGGGGAATTCTACTTCTGAGCTGCATCCCTAGCCATTTTTTTTTTTTTTTTCACTTTGTGATAGGGTCTCACAAAGTTGTCAAGGCTGGCCTCAAACCTGCAATCCTTCTGCCTTATCTCCCATGTCACCGTGCCCAGCTGTTTTCATCCCATTTACTGATATGTACCTCTGAAAATCCTAGGTATTTCTGGAGTGATGAATGCTAATGAAGGGGCTGGTTGCCAACCCTGTGAACAGAATATTGGAAATTTCAGTCCCAACTTTACCCTTGACTTTTCAGGAGGGGAGACAGGCTGAAAAGCTAGTTGATAAAATTAATGGCCAATGATTTTAGTCAGTCATGCTTACATAATAAAGCTTCCATAAATACCTAAAAGGATCGAGTTCTGAGGGCAAAACAACAAAGGGGCAGCACAGCCAAATCATGATGGGACAGTAGAACAGCTTTGCTGGAGAAAAGCAGCAGCACTCATGCTGGGAAGTGAGAAAAGTTCACAATAAAGAGACACAAAGAGTGGTCAGAGCCAGCATGCATCTCAGCCCTTAGAAACTTCAGTTACTCTAGACATAGTTTCATCCCCAGATTTAGAGGATGTAGGAGTCCCTCATTTGTTTAGGGGAAATAAAAAACAAACAAACAAAAAAACCCCACAAGTTCAAGAAATGATAGTTCAAACATATCCTTTGCTAGTCATGGTGGTGCACACCTGTATTCCCAGTAACTTGAGAGGCTGAGACAGGATAGCTAGTTCAAGGTTAGCCTTAGCAAACCCTGTTTCAAAGTAAAAAATAAAAAGGATCAGGTGTAGTGGCCCTTGCCTGTAATCCCAGTGACTTAGAAGGCTGAGGCAGAAGGATCACAAGTTCAAGGCCAGCCTCAAGCAACTTAGCAAGCCCCCAAAGAAACTTAGCAAGACTCCATCTCAAAATAAAAAATAAAAAGGGTTGGGGATGTGGCTCAGTGGTTAAGCATCCCTGGGTTCAATTTCTGGTATCAAAAATAAAAATAAAAAATAAAAAGGGCTGGAAATGTATCTCAGTGGCAAATCATCCCTGGGCTCAATCCCCAACACTACAAGAAACAAACAAAAATGTTAAAAGATACATCCTTTACCTTGAGCATTCTGTGAACTGAATGGACATTTTCTGAATCTCACCTTCCCCCTAGCTCAGTTGGAAACAGACCATTTCTAAGACTAGTTAAGGACATGACATTGGCTCATCCATCTTTTTCTTGGTTAGTCACTGTCCTCTCCACTGCTTCACGCTGAAGAACTAGCTTTTTCTGTGTGGCTCCTGCACACACTGTCACCCTAAAATCTACCCTAAATGAATTTTTTTTTTTTTTCCTTTAGACATGGGTCAAAATTGCCTTGGTTGGCCTCAAACTCCTGGATTAAATCAATTCTCCTGTCTCAGCCTCCAGAATAGCTAGGAATATAGGCACATGCTACTAAACCCAGAAGGATCATGAGGTGCAAACATTCTCTGTGTCTTATATAGAGGAAGAGGGGAAGACAGGAGAAAGGGAAGGCAGATGGTGCCTTAATTCTACCATTTTAAAGTTCTTCCAAAAACATAGCAAGTGGATGGCTGGGAAACTCAGATTGACAAGTCAGACTAAGATCAACAATTTTTAATTCTACATGTTTAAATTAATACCAAACATAAATCAAGTATATTCATCATCTTCAAAGCACTGCATCCAATTCTACCTCAATGGCAGGAATTAGGCTCAATCTGGTGTTTAGGGAATAATCTCTGGAAAGAAAATGAGAACAAGGGAATCCAATGCCTTCTAAAAAGGATGTGAAACCCCCAGACACTGTCATAAAGCTTCCTATCTGGAAGTTGTGGTCCACTTCCAGCAGAAAAGGAACAGACCAATGAGAGGGTCCAAGGTGCCTTCTATAATTCACTTACTCCTCCGATTTGCATAGGGGCTCTAGTCACCAAAGGATATGGTTCCCAGAACAGTAAGTCTTCAGAGAGCTGTTGGGCTACACTGAATAAAGCTGACAGAAGCAAGGACTGACTACAGAATGGTCCATCCAACATTGCTGCCTAAAAATGCCTGGGCTCTAAATCTGTGGAAGGGTCCACGACCCTGCTACTTCCATAAGAGGAGATTCTGGGACCTCCAAATTCTGACTTGAATTCACCATATAAAACCAAATCTATCTCTAGCCCTAGGCTTCTGGCTCTTCAGTCACTCTCATCTTCATCTTCAATCAGAAACCGTTTCTTCTTTTGGATTATTGGCGCTCCCATCTCTGGTGCTATGGGAATGACAGGGAGGAGGGAGGACATATGTTAAAGGATCAGGCAGGTGTTAAAGTTTGTCTTCAGGCTGAAGTTAGGTATTTGAAGAAAAAGCAGGTCCCAGTCAGACTCCCTACCTTTGCTTCTACCCTCGTCTTCCTCCTGTTCCTCATCACTGTCCAGCAGGTGTCGCTTCTTGGTTGCTATCTTTAGCTTCTCTTTCCCACCAAGAGTTCCTTCCTCTGAAGTTACTGTAAGAGGCACAAAATTAGGGAACTGGACCTGTTCAAAATATCTTATCAGCCTTCTAGCCCAACATGGCTGACATGAAGTAAATGCTTAGTAGAAGAGCTGTTGTACTACTACCCTCTGAGGGTGCAAGGTCTACTTTCTTTTTGCGGGCCAACAAGAGGACTCTCAGGGCTTCTGCTCGGTGCTCCTCACTGGAGCCTTGCTCTCCAGGGTCTCTTGGTTCTACTTCTGGCTGCAGCTTCTCCTCCTTCTCTGGTTGACCCAAAGCAGATGCCGCTCTCCGGAGCTGAGTAGGGCTCAGTTTGGCTGGGATTCGCCAGAAAGTTTCCTACAGGGCACCAGAGGTCAAACATGACAGCAAAGTAAAAGGACTAGACTCCATTCAACAGATTATTGTTATTCATTGAATAAATATGACACTACATTGGTAAAGATTCAGAAAAGTTGTGAACTCTACTTATCTTTTATATATATATATATATATATATATATATATATATATATATATATAGTGTCTAGCACAGTGCCTGCTATATTATGACATTCCCAGTAAATACAGTTGTTAACTGAATAAATGAATGGCTCCTGATGATTGAAAGGTGAACCAGGTATGGTCCTTGCTCTCAAGGAACTCACAACCTAATGGGAGAAAGAATGAATATGCTATAATACCATTGGATTGGGCTCTATGAGGGAATGAACAAATTTCAGTGGCCAAAGTGATTATTTTTGCTTCAGGGATTGAAAGGTTGATAAGGACTGCTTTTCTGAGGAAGTGAAAATTGAGCTTTTTCCTGGGGCTGGGGGTGATACTGAGGATTGAACCCAGGTGTACTTTACTACCGAGTTATACCCCTAGTCTTTATCATTTTTTATTTTTTAGATAGGGTCTTCCTAAGTTGCAGAGCCTAGCCTTCAACTCGTGATCCTCTTGCCTCAGCTCCTGCTTTGAGCTGACTCTTGAAGAAAGGGTTGAGATTCAACAGGAAGATGGGTTGTGTATGTATGTGTGCATGTGTGTATATATCTTTGTGTGTGGTTGGACTTTCAACAAAGGGACTGGCATTGTCGACTGTTTAGAGAAGTATAGAAAAACCTACCATTTAAGGATGGAAAGTAATCCAGGATGACTACAATGTGAAGTGACTGTGTGGGTGGAATGGTCACGGGGGCCTGCAAAGGTTGGTGTGCCATTTGGAAGTTGTGGATCAATAGAAATAGCTGCTACAGGAATCTTGTTCAGAAATGTCAAGGGCAATGAGAAAGACAGAGAGGATAACTGGCTGACACTGTGACTGGTATACTTGCCTGCCCAGAGACAGGTGGCCGGATCCCTAGCTTGCGCAGTAACTGCTGAAACTGTTCATTTTCCATTGCTTCCTCATTTTCTTCTGTCAGTGGTACCAGTGGAGCTGCCTGGGAGCAGCCTAGAACAGAGCCAATAGTCACATGGCAAAGATGCTAGGAAAAAACTGCCTCCATCCCACATGCAGGTGCAGTGGCTTCCAGTGCTCTAGTCCTAAAATCGTCATCTGTTCACTCACCATCTTCTTCCCGATCATCTGCTGCTCGAATCAGGCAGTTGTGGAGCCATAGGAGGGGAGCAGAAAAGCCTAAGAGCGAAAGGGAAACATATTTGGTCCCTACCCCCCCATCCCAACCCTCCATTTGAGACATTTCTCCCAACTAAACTCCTTACCTTCTTGATGTAGGCCTTGACCAAGGTTTTCAGTTGAAAGAAATGAGCCACCTTGGTCTTGTTCTGCATCCAAGCTTTCCTCTTTCTCTTCATCCTCCTCATTCTCTTCCTCTGGCAAGGGTTCCTCATCTTGCAGATCTTCCTGACAAAAATCTTGCAGGGACCCCTCATCTTTGGGCTGAAATTCATCAAGGGGATAGGAGATTGTGAAAAAAGAAACACCACATTTCAGTGGCATTTTCTGGTTCTTGACCACCCTGTTGGAAGGACCTAGTCAAAATAGCTTGAGGCTGGAAGAATCTTGGTGGGTAACTTCCAGGGAGCACTTCAAAGGGAGTGGGCTTGGGATGGGAGAGCCAGGACAAGACTGTTACCACGTTGGAGGGCACCAATTTCTTCCTCCGTTTCTTGTACAACTCCCGTCTCTCAGCTACCAGCCCCAGAGCCAGAAGTTTATCCACTATTCGAGCCCGTGAGCGTTTGGCTGTGATATTCTTCATGATATGACCAAGGACATCTGCAGAGAGGGAATGTGTGAATACTCTAGAACAAATGGGAAAAGATATTAGTTAAGGATATCTGAGGTCTTAGTAAAGGAAATCAGAGGTCTCTAGAAAGAGACTAAATCAATTCACCCTAAAATGACACTTAGAGGAAGTCAACATAAGGAATCTGATAAACTTCCCTTGGGATTAGGAGGCAGGGAATAAATAAGTGGACAGTTTAGTTCTCATCTCACAAGGTTCCCTGAGCATCCACCTCTCTCACCATCTGAATCCTGGAACTCCTCAAAAAGCCGTTGCAGCTCCAGCTCCTGATCTTCTGTCCACAATACAATATTTGTTCCTTTTCTGTTTAGGGAGGTTGTCATTGGAAGAGGAGGCCAGGGAATGAACTGAGGAATTTCCATCCCAGTTCCCTGCAGAGCATGTGCCTACCTTTGGAAATCTTTGACACTATCAGCCAGTCCCAGCCGTACCAGGTGGTGGATGACCTGCTTGCGTGTTCTTGGAACAGTATTCAGGTGTGCCAAGATGGCTTCTACCACATCCTGACCTGAAATGAAGAAGGTATAAGGCAGTAAAGAGGGTTCTTCATGCTCAGACTGCTATCCTCATAAACACTTCAGATCTTAAGGCCTCATACCTTCCACATCCTTATGGGCAAGGTATAATTCTCGAAGCTGAGCTTCTTCCTCAGGACTCCACACAGGGCCTCTGCGACTGGAAGACCTGAATGGGGAAAGAGGAGAGAGAGCGAAATAGATTGTTGGCCCCAAAAAAGGAGACCAAAGATCCTGAAAGGGTGGAGGCAAGCAGCATGAAGTGTTCCACCTAGCAGAGGACTAATATGTGCTTCCTTCTCATTTTCCTTCCACTTAGGAATCCAAAGAGGCTGGGTACGGGCTGGGGATGTGGCTCAAGCGGTAGTGTGCTGCCTGGCATGCGTGCGGCCCGGGTTTGATCCTCAGCACCACATACAAACAAAGATGTTGTGTACACCAAAAACTGAAAAATAAATATTGAAATTCTCTCTCTCTTAAAAACAAACAAACAAACAAAACAAAGAGGCTGGGTATGGTGGTGCATGCCTGTAATTCCAACTACTCAGGAGGCTGAGGCAGGATAAAAATTTTAAGGCCAATCTTGGCCACTTAGCAAGACCCTGTCTCAGAATTTTGAAAAAGGTCAAGGAATCAAAGATCAGTGGTAAAGTACCCTTGGCTTCAATCCCCAAGTACCACAAACAACAATAACAACAGCTGTGTGTGGTGGCATATGTCTATGATCTCAGTGACTTGGGAGGCTGAGGCAAGAGGTTTGCAAGTTTGAGGCCAGCCTCAGCAACTTAGCAAGACCCATCTCAAAGTGAGATAATTAAAAGGGATAAATAATTAAAAGTGGTCAAGCACCCCTGGGTTCAATCTCCAGTGCTAATACAATAACAAAAAACAAAAGTCAAACTCAGATTTTCCCTTGGAATCTGACATTACAAATACTAATAGTAGTATGGGAAAATGAGCAGCATGAAAGCAGACGGGTAATATACTAAAGAAAAGGGGACAAACATTTATGTGAATTCTTATCTCAGCACTTTTCTTTCTTTTTTGGCAATATAGGGGACTGAACTCAGAACTTCATGTATGAGAGGCAAGTGCCCTACCACTGAGCTATGTCTATAGCCTTTCCCAGCACATTTTGGGAGAGGGCTCCTGGAAAGCCACCTTACTTCCTTCAGCAACCACCTTTATGAAGTCTGATGATGGAGAAGAAAACTAGAGCAGACAGAAGACAGGCTCTAGCCCCTGGTCCTCTCCTAGGTAAAGCATTTCATCTTCTGACCTTTACCTCTGGAAGGTAAAGAAACAGACCAAATGGCCTGCAAGTTCTTCTTCTTTTTTTTTTAATTAATTTATTTTTTTATTATTTGCCTGCAAGTTCTTCCAGCTCTGACCTTCTGTGATTCTGTATCACCCTCCCCTACTGCCCATCCTTCCCAATCCCTAAGCTCACCTGTCATCCAGGGAGCCATAGCCCTCAGTCATCTCTCGAACCACAGCTGTGTTCTTCCAGAACAGAAGCTCCACAAAGGCTTTCTGGTTGACTGCGGCCAGTGCAAAGAACTTGCCCAGAATGTACTTGGCAAAAGTTACTAGCTCCTATAGGAGAGTAAGGCTGCTATGATGCTTCAGCCCAAATGGATACATAGACCTGGCCCCCTGGGTGTTTTCTTTCCAGTTCCCAGCTGCCCCTTCTCACTCAAGACTCTTCTATCCTTCCCCGTACAGCCCCCTCAATCTGCCTGCTGGCTTCTTTACTGTGTTCTCATTTCCCAGCTATTGACACCTCAGCTTCCTTATCTCCCGAAGATCATTTATATACACCCAGACTCCAGTTCTTGGCAGTCCCTCACTTTGTAGGCTCCAGCAGCAGGGTCACTAAGCAGACGATTAAAGAGGCAAAAGACTGAGAGCTGGAAAAGCAGGGCTTCCATCTTGAGATCATGGGCCAGCCGGTGCAGCATTTTGACCACACAGTGATTAGTGTGGGCACTATTCTGCTGGTAGCTCCGCAGCAGCAGTACATAGGCTCGCACGACAGTTGAACATGCAAAGCTGCACCAAAACAATGAGGGAAAGGAAGTCAGAATTAGAAAGACACTGCTCATTCTAACAGCTGTACAATCACACCATCCTGAGACCAACTCAGCCCTCTGGGCCCAGACCGTTTCAGGTAGTCCAGGAAGTTAAACTCTTTCTCTGACACCTGGACGACTTGCAACTCCTCCTCCTCCTCCTCTTCCTCCTCTTCCTCTGTTCCTCTTTCCTCTGGCCCCTGCTGTCCTATATATTGAGGATTACAGGTCTCTGTTATGCTAGTGCTGGAGCACAGGTAGAAAGAGAAGGTTGTGAAGGAATGGAGACTCACGGGGCAATGGAGCAGAGAGGATTTGTTTTAGCAACTGCATCTCTTCCTCAGGGGAAATGTTTTGAGAGCCAAATACATCTCCTTCTGGCCACACCTCTCTGGAGCACAAACAGAAAAAGGCCTTAATAATAGGAAATCTGAGTTGTAATTAGAAGCAGAAAGAATTTACTCTTATTTATCAGCCAGAAAGATAATGCAAACTGTTACTTTATGGAAATCTTCCTTAAAAGTTGCATTGCAAGAAAATCATGTAAGAACAAATGCAAACAATCTAAATGCTCACTTGGTTGAGCAAATGTACATATTACACGATGGTGTTTGAAAGTCATTGACAATTACAGAAATATATCTGATGAGAATTAATGCTCAAAATATATTAAGAAGTTAAAAAGGCAGGTGTAGTAGTAGTACTTGGGAGGCTGAGGCAGGAGATTGCAAATTCAAGAATATATCTCAAAAGTAAAAAAGAAATAAAAAGGGCTGGGAATGAAGTTCAGTGGTATAGAATCCCTGAGTTCAATTCCCAGTACAGGGGGAAAAAAAAGATGTAAATCAGAACATGTAATATTTCATTATTTTTGTAGAAGATATATATGTATATGATATAGATGATATCTAACATAATGAACTCCAGAAAGTTGGTCATGAAAATATTGATGGCTCCAGCACCACCAAAAAAAAAAGTTAGTGACAAGTTATTTTTGGATAAAATTATCTTTATTTTTTCCCCCAATTAACTATGCTTTTTGTTATTTCTCAACAACAAATAATATACTCAAATAAGACCATCAAAGTTCCCCAGTCACTGTTCAATTCAGAGACCCAGACAGAATTTCTCTTTTTTGAAGACCAAGAACCCTGTACTACAGTGAAGGCCTCTTCATGCCCCCAAAGTCCAGGAGGATGGGTGGGCAGGGCTCTTACCGGGCAGATCTCAATAGAGCCAGGGCCTGTGGGGCCTGACCAGAAAGGAGACAGTCTTGTATCCGCACCATAGCTTCTGCTCGCTGCTCTTCCACTGGCACTTCTGAGGCCGCATCAAAGGGAACCATGGATTCTACATTGAGTTCAGGATCCTATAGATAGATAAGTTGTGGGAACAAAGGGGGAAGAAAACCCAGACTGTCTACCCAGAGCACTAGTCTTTAAAAAGACAGAGCTTCTGCAACCACCTACCTGGGTACAACACTGCAGCTGCTCAGCCAGGATCAGCCACCTAGTCTCCAGCTCCTCTGGGCTATGTGGAACATTCCCAGAAGCAACAGCCTGGTCTAGAACCTTCTTTTTCTTCTTTCTCTTCTTTCGTTTGTTCTATGAGGAAAGAACTGCATGAAAATAGCAGGAGCACTAAGGAAGTCTTTTTCCCATGAATGTCTTCTCTATTACAAAACTAAGTGAATGTTCAAAGTGCCTAGTGCCTATTATGTGCTGCTCATAGGCAATGGAAGCCATAGTGAATAATACGTGTCCTTCCCCAAGGAGCTCATACTCTAGAGAAAGGCAAGTAAACAAGAAATAACTTACAGAATGGATAAGAGCTATAATGTGGATGAGCATAAAATGCCTATTTCTTGGAGTAGGAGAGTTTGCCAAAAGCAGTGATATCTTAAGGAAAAATCTAAAGGATGAATAGATTTATGAGGATTAAGCAAGATACATAAAAATAAAGCCCATCATTTTTTTCTCTTAGAGAGTGAGTCAACCCCCAAATTCTGTTCCCTCAGGTCACAACTGTGAACCAGTCTTTTGTGTGAGCTCTCAGAAGTCAAATAGGATGGATGGATTGGAGGGCCCTTGAGGCTCCCACTCCATTCAAGAAACTTATAATTGTGTGAGTTGGTGCATGCCGGTAATCCCAGTGGCTCAGGGGACTAAGGTAGGAGGATTGTGAGTTCAATGCCAGACTCAGCAATTTAGTGAGGCCCTAAGCAACTTAACAAGACCCTATCTCAAAATAAATAAAAAGGGCTGGGAATGTGGCTTAGTGGTTAAGTGTCTCTGAGTTCAATCCCTGGTACCAAAAAAGAAAAAAGAAAAGAAACTTATAATCAAACACACTAAAGGCAGGAACATGAGCTCTGGAGTCTAGCCATCTACATTTGGGTATCAATGTAGATACCCACACAATCTTGGACCACTCTGTACATGTATTCTAATGCTGTTGTGGGGATTACATGAAGACCTTAGCAGTGTTTAACATATAGTAAATGCTGGATAAATTATAGCACCATTATTACTGATAATACCACAGAGCCCTAAGTGTAAAAATATCTTTTAGCAAAGTCTCATTGATATTGCTACCCCTTTCAAGTCCAGTTCTGATAAAATTTTAAACTGTAGCAACTAGAATTATAGGAAGGTTCTGCACAAAACATGTTGTTTTTTTTTTCCAATATAGTTTTTAGTTGTAGGTGGACACAATATCTTTATTTTATTTTTATGTGGCACTGAGGATTGAACCAAGTACCTCACGTGTACTAGGTGAGAGCTCTACTGCTGAGCCACAACCCCAGTCCCATAATCATTAAACTCTTATAAGTTTATGTGCCTAGCACTTAGTAGGTGTTCACAAAAAGTTTCCTGAATGAACTAAGATATTTATGGTAAACCAGGAAAAAAATCTAATGGGAAAAGGAAACCATGGTAGACTCACATGGGCAACATAAGCCTCTTGTCTTCTTATTTCAGAGTAGCTCTAACAGACCAGCTTAAGCTACATAAAATGCAAGGAGAAAGCCCCCTCTGTCCTTCACCCTCCCACACAGCTCTTTACATATCCTGCTACTGCCCAGTACCTGCACCATCAGGTTCCCACGGTTCCGACAAAACCGTTCCAACATCTTGAGGAAGAGGTGGGTGGTTTCCACCAAGTCACGAAGGAAGGAGCGGGGCTGGCATCTCTCATCAAACTTTCGAAAGAGTGCCAGGAATAGTTCTCGATACTCCATCATATAGAAAATGTTGTCTAGGAGTGGGGAAGAGAAAGGAATGGAAGGACTGGTCTGGAAACTTAGAAAAGAAAAGATGGATAAAGTTGGAACAGTGAAGAATAAGATTCTAGTCAAAGATGGGAAGGCTGGGATTAGGGATTGGGCCAGGGCCTCACTCTTGATGATGCGACTGCTCTCTTTCACAGCCTCTTCTGGAGACATGTCCATCTCATTCACTGTGGCCAGAAGTTCCTGATAGGCTTTCAGAGCCAGGTGCATCCTATGAGTTAAAGACAAGGAAAAATGGAGGACAACTTAAGGCACTGGCTCATGAAAACACTAACCTGCCTAAAGTGCCACCCAAAACATGACCTCACTAGTGCTTGCTTCCCAGCCTGACCACCTCACCCTGTATTAGGAAAAGGTGCCATCCACAATCTAGGTGTTCACTGGGCATGGTGACACATGCCTATTATACTATAGGCTTGGGAGGCTGAGGCAGGAGGATGGCAAATTCAAAGCCAGCCTGAGGAACTTAGTGAGGCCCTATTTCTAAATAAAACAGAAAACAAAACAAAAGTCTGGAGATATGGCTCAGTAGTTAATTAACCCTGGTTTCAATTCTGGGTACCAAAAGAAAAAATGTGTGTGTATGTGCGTGTGTGTATTCAGACTCTCACCCAGACCTAGATGCTCACTGTGATCCCAATATTATCCCTCTCACCGCCGTGCCCAGGAGGAGGCTTCCTTGCGGTCAGTCAGCATCATCTCATAGTAGTTGGTGAGGTTCTGCTCAATGAAATGGAAGGTACGGACACTGAGGGTCTCTGAAACCAACCCTGGCCGGAAGGAGGCAGCTCGATTGAAGGCCATAAAGAAAGCCAAGGCCCACATATAGTAGGTCTCATCATGTTGCTGAGCTTTCTCTCGAAGCAGGTGATCCTAACATTAAAAAAAAAAAAAAAAAAAAGATCACCATTATCCCAGGGCTTCCACCTTCTTCCTGGCCTGATGATGGGGTAGATCGTGGACACCACTATAATATTTTTCTAGGATCCACAAATTCCAATTCTCTCTTCTCTCCATGTCCTCCTCCCCTTCCTCTGGGTCAATTCTACAAGCCCTTCTTGTCATGCTAATAACCCACTCCCTCTGCATCGTCACCATCTCTCAGGTGCACACTATCTCCTTCCCACTATAAATTCCAGGGACAGCCTCCCACAGGTGCCTACCTGGGTTGCCCTTCTTACCCTCAACTGGCCCCATCACCTCTCTATTCCATCCCTGATGGCCTCCATATCTTTCCCAGACTCTCACCTTTACCAAACCCATAAGCCGGTTATAACAGTTCTCCAGGAACTCAGAGCAGAAGTCTCTGAGGAAGAGTCTCACATTGAGGGCAGAGCGGCGCTGAATGGACAGCTCCTGGGCAGCCCGGCGACGTCTGGGCACCCTTTGGGGCTGCTTTCCCAAATCTGAACTGTAGTTTCGAAGCTGGGGGTATGGGGCAGGGATTAGATGCATCACAGCTCTTTCCATATCCCTGGTAGTGCAATTTCCTCAGAAGAAACTCTTATTAGAAAGTTTTCTGTGAAGACTTCAGTAAAGACAATGTGGCTAATGCCAGAGGCTCTACTTCTACTGTCACAACTTTCTAAGGCTAAGAATGGAGATGCTTTAAATCCACAGATGGTCATTCTTAGGCCCTGCAACTCCAGTGTTCCCATTCCAAATGTGCAAATACTTACATTGTGAAGGCCTTTGTGAAAGATGAGGTCCCTCTCCCCAATGGATTTCAACCCTTGGACAATGTAGGAGCCCCCAAATCGAGAATGCCTGCAGGGGAACAGCAGCAACAAAGGAGGCCAGAGAGATTTTTCAATTCTCTGGAAGCTTTGTTTCCATTCTCTTTCATCAGCAGCTCAAAATGAGTTAAAACTGTAAAATGTTATTCAGTCTCCAGTGTCTTAGATCTGGCCCCCAAGTGCTCAGCATTCCTTGCCACAGGACAGGAACACAGGTAGAGCAGCTCTCAGTCACCTACCTGTTGCCTCGTTGGAGGGCTCGAGTCTTCTTCTCTGCCATCTCTCGTTGGCGCAACACCTCCAGTTCTGCCACATCTGTGCTCCGCTCCTGAGCTAAGCGTCCCTGCCCTACTCCTGCCAGCTGCTCAGGGTTCTACATTTGGAAGAAGCAGGAAAAGAGTCAGAAGGACAGTCATTTCTTATCCTGAGTTCACTCCTGTTAAGGATGGAAAGAATGATCAAAACAGGACTGGTGATGGGACTCTATATTGAAGACACAGCTACTCTACCCATTGCTAATTTCCCTAGATAATTCAGCCATTACTATAAAAGCAATGCTGACCATGTAGCAGAAAAGTGCCTGTGCAAAAGGACAATAGGCCTGGGTCTTACCTGATCACGAAACATAAGGGAGACAATCTCTAGTACATGCAGGCTCCACTGCTGCTCGGCAGGTGAGCTGGCCAAAAAGAGGAGAAGGTCATCCAGGCCACTAAGGTGAATAGCCCAGAGAAGCTGGTCATGGACACTGGCATCATCATCGATCCTCTGAGCAGTGAGAGATGAGAGGAAGAAAGGGCATTCAGTTCCACAGCTCTTCCTGGAAGCTCTGCACCTGATTTCTTTGCCAAGGTTCTTCCCGTAGACTTGTCAGATGCAGAAAAGCCCAAAAAGGGCAGTTCAATGTAACTTAGACCACCTGACCCTCACCTTCTCTTGGTCAAAGTCAGCTGGAACATGGAGAATATTTCTGACCAGCAGTAGGATCCGCTCAATCAGCAAGTTGTCTTCCTCCTGTCGTTCCTCCCAGCCCTAGTCAGAAGGAGGAGAGTTAGAAGAAGAGACTCCATGTGGAAGGCAGGTGGCATCCACCTGGGCTGGAGGACCAAGGTACAGAAGAGAATCAGAATAAAAAAGAAAGAAAAGAAAGATTCATACAGTCCTGAGGCAGTCAGAGACTATGGGGTAGACAATCATATCCCCAACAACTAGGATCACACCTCCAGTTTCAGCATCTTCACCTCTGATAATGGTCCCAGGGGCTCCTACAAGGCAAATACTCACCAGTTGCAGCAGCTCATACAAGGTTTCACTGAGGATTCCAAAAGCCTTCTCACTGGCGAAGGCCTGTGGAACAGTGAACAGATCTCACATAGTGTCTGTACCTTCTTCCCCTACTGCACCACAATCTGCCCCAGGGACTCTGAAGGACGATCTCACCTCTTTGTAGGCCTGTAGATAAGTCAGCACCTGTATAAAGTGGTGGCGCATGCTGGGCTCCTTAGGCACACTGCTAAAACAGAGCAAGGCTGGTTGTGTCAAGTTTACCATCAGTCTGGGGAGACAATGAAGGAGGAAGAAGTCATTAGGCTTCCTTGTCAGGAACAAGCACCAAAACCTATCAGCTTAAATACGAATGCTGGCATGTGGTTAAAAAAAAACTAGGGAATGAACCTGATAACAGCATCAAAGAGAGGCTTATCCTTGTGGTGCTGGGTAAGAATGGGTAGGAGGTCATTCTGCATTATCTGGAATGCTCCTAGCTGCTGTCGCACATCTCTCGTCTCATCTTCATGCCTCAAGAACCGGATCAAATCCTTCACGCTCTCTTCAGAGACAGAATAAACACATACCTCAAACACTGGACAAAGTTCCACCCAGGCCCATATGCTTTTCATACTTATAGCTTGAGAAATTCAACAGACCACCTCAATTCAAGCAATTTTTTTTTTTTTTAATCTGACTCCTCAAAAAGGTACTCACCTAAACAATCTGGCTCCTTGTGGTAAGTGTCTCCCTCCAAGTACCCAAGGGCACTACACGTGGCTAGAAGTTCACAGTTCATCATGTACAAGTCCATACATCAGAGGACCACCAAAGGAGAAGTAAGGATAATAGAGACAGAGGAGACAAAAATGGAGAGACCTGCAGAGACAAGAAAAAATGAATGCAGCATCCTCTCTATGAAGAACAGAGAGGAACAGGACAGGGAAATAATGGTCGGAATATTTGAGCAAGATCTTCAAATGCCTCATTTTGGTCAGAATCAAATGTACTTCTCCCAGTCTCAGGCTTTTTTCTGTTTTTTTTTTTTTTTTTTCCGGTGCCAGGGATTGAACCCAGGGCCTGGCACATGCTAAGCAAATGTGCTGCCACTGAGTTACAGCGCAACCTTCCAGGGAAAGCTTTAAATTAAGGCTACTATGTGATAAAGACAAAGAGGCTGGAGCCTATGAATTAAGCACCTGCCCCATACTCTAACCTGGATCTAAAACTGTAGAAACAGTCTGTTTAAGAGTTTAAACAACTTCATAGGAAAAAATGACTAGAGAAGGACATCAGCTCTGAAATTTTTACCCTTAGAGAACTCAAATGTTGTCAGGCTGGACCCCCATCTTTCTTAGCTCTTCTACATATAGTCACAGCTTTGACATGTCACAAGAATTAAGAAAACCCAGCTCTGACTACACAGTGAGCCTACTTGGTATATGATACATCCTAGAAGCCCTTGGCCATCTCAGGCACTGGGAATGTGGAAATCAAAGTTCCTTCACTCTCCTCCTAAAGTTACTCACTTGGTAATCTTAGTTGAAGTCAGTGCCTAACAGAATGGGAAGGAAAAGGAGTGAATAGGAATCAGCACACTCCCTTTCACACTCCCCAGAATATCTCCAGAGCCTGGGACACTGGTGAATACCTGTAACCACAGCAATTCAGGAGGCTGAAGCAGGAGGATCGAAAGTTCAAGGCCAGCCTCAGCAACTTAGTGAGGACCTAAACTACTTAGTGAAATCCTGTCTTAAAATTAAAAAATAGAAAGATTTGGGATGCAGCTCAATGGCAAAGCATCCCTGGGTTAAATCCCCAATTAAAAAAAAAAAAAAAGAAAGAAAGAAAGAAAGAAAGAAAAAAGAAGAAAAATCACTTCCTTTTTCCGAAGCTTATTCCTTTTTATTCAGATTTTTAAACCCTCAGATAGTTAAGTAGGCACAGATCCAGAATACTAGGCACTCGGAACTGGACATTAATAATACAGATGCACACGAACACATAATATTCTTTACCTTGCTCCTGTGGAAAATCAGAAATACTAATCAATCCAGTCCTTCAGGGCACCTTCAGCTGCACTGCTCTCTGCCCTTAACGGCAATCTCTAGAAAGACCTTTCCTAGCTCCCATACCTACCTCTAGACACCGACTCCACTTATGTTCCTTGGCAGGAAATGGGTAGTGAGTTTCCAAAACACTAAGGTTTAATGTCTGATGTTATCTCTCTGCATTTATGTAACTGGTCTACTTCAGGTTGCCTATTATCCTTCCACCCCCACCCAGTGCTAACTTACTTTCTGACTGCTCAGTCTAGCAATATAAGAAACCATTAAAATACTGAGTGACCAGGAGAATGGAAAGGAGACTTCTCTTTCCCATTTAGTCTCAGAGACTAAAAACTCTGAGGCCTGGGCCCTGAAGAAGAGGTTCAATATATAAGATCCCTGACTCTATGTGCATACCCATACATGCATGCATGCACACACACATGCACCCAGATGGAAGGGCTTCCCTGTCTGCTCTCTTCAACCATAGCCTAGGAAGCTGACAAAGAGAGAGCAGAGCTGGGGGTGCAGCTCAATGGTACAGCACTTGCATAGCATGCATAAGGCCCTGTATTAGATTCCCATTGCGCGCATGCACACACAAACACACACACACACACACACACACACACACACACACTCACACAAAACAAACAAACCAGGTGCAGTGGCACATACTTGTAAGCCCAGTAGCTTGGGAGGCTGAGACAGAGGATCACAAGTTCATCAAGGCCCTAAGCAACTTAGTAAGAGCCTGTCTCAAAATAAGAACAAAAAGGTATGGAATGTAGCTCAGTGGTAAAACACCTCTGGGTTAAATCTCCAGAATCCAAAAAACCAAAACCCCAAAAAACAGACATTAGAGCTATAAAGAGGCAAGTCAACACATTCTCCTCATGAGAGAACATCACAAAATCTGGCTCTGAAAGGTGTGAAATGATAGTCTTCTAACAATAGAGACAAAACCATGTCTGGGCTTTGTTTTACACAGTCCTCTCAGCTACCCTCCCGCCTTTTTTTTTTTTTTTTTTTTTTTTGTAGTGCTGGGGATTGAACCCAAAGCCTTGTGCATGCGAGGCAAGCACTCTATCAACTGAGACCTATAGCCCCAGCCCACTACCCTCCCTCTTTATCTTGGTTCCTCCACTGTAGACCAATTCTAAATAAGGATTCAATATTTGCAAAATACAGGCCCAGCAGAGCACTCAAACCTCTGCTTCCCATGTATCACTTTACCTGAAAGGCAAAAACAACAGAGGTGGTAACAGCCACCATTTCTGGGAGAAGAAAAAGGACATAGGGAGAAAACAATCTTAGCAGGTAGAAAGCAAGAGGGTATATAAGAAAGCTAGGACTTCTGGTTCTAATCCCCTGCAGTTCTGAGTGTAATAGGCAAAGTACAAGAAATGGGTCCCTATTGTAAAGCTCCCAAGCCAGGGGCTCCCAATTTGGGCCATTCTTTAGAACTGGGATAAAAGAGCTTTCAACAGGAGTTTCAGTCCTCCCTGGTACAAATAGTATTTAAAACATTAGCAACTGACAGAAAACTTAGGGGTTCATACTCCTTCCCTCCCTCCCTTCTTCCTTCCTTCCTGGAAAAGTAAGTTTGTTCTCTTTTTTGTACTGAGGATTGAAGCCAAGGGTACTTTAACACTGAGCTGTATCTCCAGCCCTTTTTAATTTTTTTATTTGAGACAGGGTCTCACTAAGTTGCTTAGGGCCTCACTAAATTGCTGAGGCTGGTCTCTAAATTGCAATCATTGGGCCTCTGCCTCCCAAGTCACTGGAATTATGGGTGCATGTTATTGCACTCAGCATTCTCTTGCTACTCTCTCAATCTGTCTGGCTTCACCTTCCTCTCCTGAATTATGAATAATCTGACTATTGACATTATACCAATATCACACATACCCAGCCAAAACAATTCTACTCAGATCCATGGCTTCATTGCCTCCTCTAGCTATCGGGAACGCCACAAACATACATGTTCCAAGACATACAATCCTGCTAAGGGCTTATTCCCTATCCTGGAGGTCTCTTCTCCTTTCTTCCTTATCTCCAAAAGTTCTGAACCTATGTGACCCTTGAGATCCAGCTCAAATGTCACTCCTCCAATGGGTGCAGTGAAGCTCACCTATAAATAATTCCAGTGGTTCAGGAGGCTGAGACAGCAGGATCTCAGGTTCAAAGCCAGCTTCAGCAACTTAGCAAGGCCCGAATAAACTCAATGAAACCCTATCTCAAAATGAAAAGGGCTGGGCTGGGGATGTGGCTCAAGCGGTAGCGCGCTCGCCTAGCATGCGTGCGGCCCGGGTTTGATCCTCAGCACCACATATAAAAACCAAAGATGTTGTGTCCGCCGATAACTAAAAAATAAATATTGGAATTCTCTCTCTCTCTCTTAAAAAAAAAAAAAAAAGAGTCATTATTAAAAAAAAAAAAAAAAAATGAAAAGGGCTGGGAATGCCAGGCACAGTGGCACACACCTGTAATCCCAGCAGCTCAGGAGGCTGAGGCAGGAGGATCGAGAGTTCAAAGCCACCCTCAGCAAAAGTGAGGCACTAAGCAACTCAGTAAGACTTTGTCTCTAAATAAAATACAAAATAGAGTTGGGTATATGGCTCAGTAGTCGAATGCCCCTTGGTTCAATTCCTGGTACCAAAAAAAAAAAAAGAGTCAAACACAAAAGGTTACATTTTTTTTTAAAGTGCAGACTTAAATCTTTTTTTAAAATTTATTTTTATTTTTTAGTTGTAGATAGACACAATATCTTTATTTTATTTTTATGTGGTGCTGAGGATCAAACCCAGGGCCTCGAACTCTACCACTGAGCTACAACCCCAGCCCCCAAAAGGTTACATTTTATATGAATCCATTTATATGTAATGTCCAGAATGAGAAAAACTATAAAAATAGAAATAGATTATTGGTTGCCAGGGACAAAAGGGAATGAAGAATAACTACTAATAAGCATAGGGTTTGTTTTAGGCATGATGAAAATGTTCTGATGTTAAATTGTAAAGATTGTACAACTATGAATATATTAAAAACAAGTTTAAAACAATGAATTTTAGGGCTGTGGTTGTAGCTCAGTAGTGAGCACTTGCCTAGCATGCGTGAGGAACTGAGTTTGATTTTCAGCACCACATAAGAAACTAAATAGGGCTGGGGATGTGGCTCAAGCGGTAGCGCGCTCGTCTGGCACGCGTGCGGCCCGGGTTCGATCCTCAGCACCACATACCAACAAAGATGTTGTGTCCGCCGAGAACTAAAAAATTTAAAAAAAAAATTAAAAAAAAAAAAAAAAGAAACTAAATAAATAAAACAAAGGTATTCTTTCCATCTACAACTAAGTAAATAAATAAATTCTATAGTATGCTAATTATATTTCAATACAGCTATTATAAACAACTCTCTCCCAGCCTCACAGACGGGCCCATGTGCAAAGCCATGGCTGAGAAGGCCACGCAGTATTCCTCATGCCCTATGCTAACTTTTTCTGTGCAAGGGACAGACAGAAATGTATCTCTATTTTTAGCAGAGTAAATATAACTAACTTATATTCTCTTTATGAAGGACAGAAGTTATTTTTTATGTACTTTCCAAAGTTTATATAAAACTTTTGTAAAATATTCTCTGCAAAGGTAACTCTGGGAATGTAAATATGCTTCTAATAAAATAACAAGCCCCCCCCCAAAAAAAATAAATAAATAAACAACTCTCCACACAATTATTCTGTTTTCAGTGTTTTAATACCAAAAAGCTAAGGACAAAATCTCAGGATAAATTCAAGCCCTTTGAATTCAACTAATTTGACTTTATGAAAAACCTCATTTATATTGTCTTTACTTTCATATTTCATCATAGATGAGATGGGAACTTTATCAAACACCTTAGATCCAATGGATCTGGATATTTAAAAAAATGTTAGTTACTTTCCCCACTCAACTAAGTATCAAGCAATTCAGATAAAGCATTATTTTTTATTTATTTATTTATTTTTTTTTATAATTTTAACATTTATTTTTTCTTAGTTCTCGGCAGACACAACATCTTTGTTGGTATGTGGTGCTGAGGATCGAACCCGGGCCGCACGCGTGCCAGGCGAGCGCGCTACCGCTTGAGCCACATCCCCAGCCCCGATAAAGCATTATTGATCTGAAATTAATAGCTATAGGCCTCAGAATGCAAAAAATAAAAGGAAAAAGGGATAAATATTAAATACATTTACAATTCAAAGAGAAAATTAAATTACTTTTTTTAATATTTATTTTTTAGTTGTAGTTGCACACAATATGTTTATTTTATTTATTTATGTGATGCTAAGGATCGAACCCAGGGCCTCCCACATGCCAGGCGAGTGCTCTACCACTGAGCCACAACCCCAGCCCCAAGAAAATTAACTTACTTTTTGAAAACAAAATAAAACAAAGCACTCTGTCCCAGACCAACCCTGTTCCAAGCACTCATTGAGAATTAATACACTTGGGAAGGCAGTTAGCATTTCTGACTTAACCCAAACCTTAGTTTCCTTCTCAGTAAAATGAAAAAACAATAAAAATACCCACCCTCATAAATTTTAAATATGGTCATGTAAAACAGTGCAGTTCACACTACTCCCCATCCACAACTGCTGGTAGTCTTCATCAAAACACTTTAAGAACAAATCACTCGCCGGGCGTACACCTGTAATCCCAGTAGCTCAGGAGACTGAGAAGGGAGGATTCTGAATTCAGCCAGCCTCAGCAATTTAGGAAGGCCCTATCTCAAAAAGTAAAAGAGCTCAGTGGTTAAACACCTCTGGCTTCAATCCCAGGCACCAAAAAAAAAAAAAAAAAAAAAAAAAAGGAAAAAAGAAAAGAAAGCAAGCACTAGCATTTAGGGTTTCTGAGAACAATTTGACTTAGTTTTATGTTCAAATATAGTAATAATCTAAAAAGCCTGTATTCTACATATCTTTTTTTCCATTTTATTTTTCTAGTAATTGTATTCTATAGAAGTGTTTTTATGTATTTATTGGTACTAGGGATTGAGTGCCACGGAGCCACTTCTCTAGCTCCTAAAAGAACTTTATAGTATTGATCTGCAACAGATAGAAGGAAAAATCTGCCTAGCCCTTTACCAAGATAGTTTGAGAAGCAGTGATATTAATCATACTACCCAGTGATAAGTACCAAGTGAGTACCCCAGTGAGTACTGGGAATTGAACCCAGGGAGGCTTTATCACTGAGCTACATCCCCAGCCCTTTTCATTTTTTTTTTTAAATATTTACGTTTTGTTTTAGGTGGATACAATATCTTTATTTATTTTTATGTGGTGCTAAGGATCAAACCCAGCATCTCACGCATGCTAGGCCAGCACACTACCACTTGAGCCACATCCCAGCCCCTCATTTTTTGAAACAGAATCTCACTAAGTTGCTTAAGGCCTTGATAAATTACCAAAGCTGGCCTCAAACTTGCAATCCTCCTACCTTAGCCTCCCAGGCTGCTGGGATTACAGGTGTATGCCACTGCACCTGGTGTGACAACCCCAAAATATTAATTTCCTCTCCTTCTGTAAGATTCTAAATGAAGTGCCTTCTAGGCAAAAGATAATGCCATGCAGGTGGAGAGACACTGCTAAAGAAATTTATTTACAGAATGGAAAACTACACAATATAGAAGACAAAGTAAGAAAAAAGGTTGCTAAGGGTAGTGGCACAACCCAGCAGTCTGGCAGACTGGGGCAGGAGTATCACAAGTTCAAGGCCAGCCTTGGCAACTTAGCAAGACTTTTATCTCAAAATTTAAAAATTAAAAAAAAAAAAAAAAAAAAGGTTAGAAGTGTAGCTCAGTGGTAAAGCATCCCTGGGTTCAATCCTACTGGGGTGGGGGGAAAGTAAGAGATAAGGCAGTATAGGCTCTAAATAAGTGATATGGGGGGAAAAAACTGGAAAACTAGGACTCTTTCAAGGTAAAGTGACCACGGAGATTGTCAGTGGAAGTGTGATTAAAACTGAGATTTTGAAGGTTGCAGCACAAGGATTCAGGAAGCCAGGAAGAGGAGAGGGAGAACTGCTAGAGCAAAAACAAAGGAACCAGGCTCGGGCTGTGGTAGAGTGCTTGCCCGGCATGTGTGAGGCCCTGAGCTCAGGTCCTCAGCACCACATAAAAAAAATATTAAACAAACAGACAAACAAACAACAACAACAAAAAAGGAACCACTGTGGATAGATAAGTCTCAGGAAAGCATTGGAAGGGGGTTAGTATTGGCTTTTGGGAAAATCTTGCCTTGTTCATCAATTCAAAAATTTAGAATAAATAAGGGAGCCACTGAAGATTTCTTTCTTTCTTTGTACTGGGCATTGAACCCAGAAGAACTTATCACTGGGCTACACCCCTGGTTCTTTTTATTTTTTATTTTGAGACAGGATTTAAGTTGCAAAGTGTCTCAATAAGTTGTTGAGGAAGGGCTGGACTATGCAATCTTCCTGCCTCAACCTCCTGAATTGCTGGGATTATAGACGTGTACCACCATAACTGGCACTGCTGAAGATTTCCGAGTTAGAAAACAAAATGATTAAAACAGAGAAACATATATCCTACAAATTTTATCACTGCATGTCAAACAGTTCAGCCACTCTCCTGTGTGGCCTTAATCTCTTCCTTTCACTGCACACTCCCTGCAAAAATCACAAACTCAAAGCAACATCTGTTTTCTACTACACTCTTTTGAGTCAAATCTAGACTCAGATTTGCTGGAGAAAACCACACCACCCTGTACAATACATGACAAATGTACAGCATCCAACCTGAGCAGGACTCTTAGTCCGGTCACTTTCTCATTTCTTTCCCAGGGGACAGCTATTTCTAATTTTCACCATCATTCTTAAGCACTTTACCCCACTGCTCCCCATGCCTCTCAGCTGGTGTCTCTGTCCCTTTCCTCTTAGGAACAATTAAGGTCATCAGACAAGAACTCTCAACTCCCCCTACCCACACCTAAAAACATATTTCACTAACCTACCCTAACATCTTTGCTTCTAATCTAAGCCCTTCATTTGTTATCTTGATCAATTATCTCCTGTCCCTTATTTGATTCTCATTTCTCAATTATTTCCAACTTTTCCTTTATATCAGCCCCATGCCCACATATTATGAGTTGCTCAAAATTCTTCTAATTTAAGCAAGGAGGAGGGAATCCAACATAAAACATACCTTCCCTTGGCCCCCTCCCATCCTGAAGAGTTCATGCTCCATTGGCCTACATCTTCAGACTTCTCTTTTCTCTCTACATAGCTTCCTTGGGCAAACTTATCCATGCCCCCTGCTTCAACTACTATACAAGTCAGTAGCCAGCCAATCTGTACCCCTGGCCCTTCTAAGTTCCCAAGGCACTAATCTCAAATGTTAAACGGACTCAAAAACAGCATCCTCTACTTTTATGTCTCAAGGACATCTTAAATACAATATGTCCAAAACTAAACTTATTTTCCCCATAAGTCCATCTTCACTTCTGTTTTGGATCTAGGTATCACCTGGCTTCTCCATATAAAAGGAACCTCTTTTCTCTTTTGTGCCATATACAGAATTCCATCATGGCACTTACACCTAGGTATCACCTTGGATACTTCCATCTCTCCTTAATTTCCTTAAGCTCCTCTATATACCCCTGCCTCTCCACACTACTACTAACTCATGTCTGTATGTCTCTTGCTTAGATTACTCAACTGTTTCCTAATCTCTTTCTGTCTGATCCTTTCCCTTAAATCTAGCCACAAGATTGTTACTTGACTTGGCCATATGACCCACCCTACTTAAAACCCTTCAAATTAAAAAAAAAAATAAAAAATTAAAAAATATTTTTTAAAAAACCCTTCAAATAGGGTTAGGGGTGTAGCTCAATAGTACATACAGCATGTATGTGGTTAGCAAGCATGAGGTCAACCCCAGCACAAAAACAAAATAAAAACTTCAGTGGATACATAAGAAACTTCAGGTAGTTGTGGTGGTGCTCCCCTGTAATTCTAGCTATTCAAGAGGCTGAGGCAGGAGGATTTTGTGAGTCCAAGAATTTAAGGCCAGCCTGGGTAACATGGAGTGATCCCAAGAAAAGAAGAGATGATAAGTAAGTAAGTAAATAAATAAATAAGAAAAACAAAGAAAGAAAAGGATAGAAAAAACAAAAAGGATTTAAAAAAAAATCAGAAAGAAACAAAAGAGAAGAGCTGGGTAAAGAGACTATGCCATAATTCCAGCTCCCTAGGAAGCCAAGGCAGGGCCATAAATTCAAGGACAGTCTCTGCAATTTATCAAGAACCTATCTCAAAAAATTTTTAAAAAAAGATCCCACACAAAAGATCCTGTAATCTCAGTGGCTCTGGAGGATGAAGCAGGAGGATCGAAAGTTCAAAGCCAGCCTCAGCAATTCAGCAAGGCCCTAGCCAACTCAGCAAGACCCTGTCTCTAAATAAAATATAAAAAAGGGCTGGGGATGTGGCTCAGTGTGCTAAGTGCCCCTGGGTTCAATCCCCAGTACCAAAAAAGAAAATTTTAAAAAGGAAAAGAAAAGGGGAAGAAACTTCATAGCAATACCTCTGTGAATAAATGGGAGATCTAGAGTTAGAAAAAAATTTCTTTCATGTTGATACTATTGGAATTGTTTACCATTAACATGCACTACTGGCGCTGGGGATGTGGCTCAGCAGTAGCGCGCTCGCCTGGCATGCGTGCGGCCCGGGTTCGATCCTCAGCACCATATACCAATAAAGATCTGTCTGCCGAGAACTAAGGTAAAAATGTAAAAAAAAAAAAAAAAAAATGCACTACTATAAAAAACTAAAGTTTTGAGGACCCTCAACACAAAGTTCTTCATGTCTACAACACAAAGTTCTTCATGATATCCCAGCAGTTATCTTTCAAGCTTCTTGCTCAAGTTATTCGTATATCCAGAACACCCTTCCATCAACCTAGTGTCTGTAAAATTCTCTCTCTTTTTTCTAAGACCAAGTCTGGTTAAATTGCCCAGGCTGGCCTGAAACTTGTAATCCCTCCCACTTCAGCCTGCCCAGTAGTGGAGTAATCGGAGTATACCATCACACCCCCAACTTACTGAATTCTCTTTTTTTTTTTTTTTAAAGAGAGAGTGAGAGAGGAGAGAGAGAGAGAGAGAGAGAGAGAGAGAGAGAGAGAGAGAGAGAGAGAGAGAAGAATTTTTAATATTTATTTATTTTTTTTTTAGTTCTCGGGGGACACAACATCTTTGTTGGTATGTGGTGCTGAGGATCGAACCCGGGCCGCACGCATGCCAGAGGAGCGCGCTACCACTTGAGCCACATCCCCAGCCCTTGAATTCTCTTTTGAAATGGCCCAAATGGTAATTCTTCCTGGCTTCTCCATATAAAAGGAACCTCTTTTCTCTTTTGTGCCATATACAGAATTCCATCATGGCACTTACACCTCTGTTAGTCTCTCATATAATAGTTTATATTCGTTTAAAATGTCTGTGTCTGTCTCCTTCCACTAGCCTCAGATTCCCTGAGGACAGGAATTGTTTCTTATTTATCTTTGAATTTTCAGAGCCTGGTTATGAGATCAAAATTTCCAGGTGTGGCTTGGGCAAAATATTTCGAAAATGCTCCTCAGGTGATTTTAATTTAATCTGCTGTTAACAACTGCACTAAATGTAAACTTTTGGGAGTTGTATCCAGAGGCTCTTTACTATTGGGCTATACATCCCTAGCCCTTTTTAATTTTTTATTTTAGGACACAGCCTTGCTACATTGCCCAGGCTGGCTTTGAACTTGTGATCTTCATGCCTTAATGTAGGAATGCATCACCAAGCCCCACTAAAATGTTAACTCCTTGATCTCAGGAATGATCATGACTAGCACAATGTAGGTGCTCAATAAATGCTTTACTAAACTTAAGTAGACAAGTCTAAAGTTGAGGATGCAACTGGAGATTTGGAGGCATTAGGATATATAGGATAATATTTGAGTAAGGAGTGAGAGGAGTAAGGAAATAAGGAACTCTGTCACTGTAACTGCAGAAGACTCTCACTTCTATGTTTTTGCTACCAAAATGAATTCCTCAAGGGCAGGAATTCTGACCTATGCATCTCTACATACTTGACGCTGAGTACACTGCATAGTACAGATGAGGGGCTCAGTAACATTTTATTGAGTTCAGAGCCACTGATAGTAAAGGGAGATACAATATTTCATGGACACAAGGGAGAAAGTGATCAGCTTGGTGTACGAAGGCTGGATAAACTGAATTTCAGAGGGACAAGACAAGTTATGTGGCCGAAAAAAAACAATAACTTCCAAGAAGAGGTCACAGGAGGATCATAGATACTAGGTATGAAAGTGTATAATGCAGATACACCCTTTCCCTGTGACTGTGAGTCAAACGCAAGACATAAATGTCACGTTTTTAGAAAATGAGGCTGCGAAGGTCTGAAACAGATTATGAAAGGCCCCTTATGCCACCTAAGAATTTACTCCTGTGAATGGCCAAAACGGAGCCTTAAAGTTAACGTTAAACAACAAGTTTAACTTTTTTTTTTTTTTAAAGGTACTGGTGTCAGTATGAAAGGCAGAATAAATAATTGAGAGACTCAAGAGATGGAGCTGAATTAGTGACAAAAAGTCTGGTTGACAAACTTTCCACCCAGGAGAAAAGGGAGAGGGAACGTAATTCATTCTTTTTTAAAAATTCGAGATTTAAATCAAGCGGCCTGTGAACTCCGACCCCTGATGACCATCAGGCCTCTCACGTTTCTTCGAGTCTGAACGGGATGTGGAGTTCCGAAGTGAAAACCCAAAGGAACATTCTGCTCTACTTTCAGGGCTCCAAGCCCCTAGTCATCACAGTCCCACCCACTGGGAGCCCAAGGTGTGCAAAGCAGCGTGGGAGGGGTGCAGTGAGAGTTCACCACCGCGCCTGGAACCGCGGAGGCGAGCCCGCGAAGGCGCAGGGTAGGAATGCGCGTGCGCGCTTAGAGACGCGTCCAGCCCTCGGCCTTTAAACCCGGTGGCGGGAACTGGGACTCGGCGCCTCCCAAGCCTGTCCCCGCGATTTCGAAAGGACCTCAGTCCACCCAGAACCCTTTTGCCACACACACTCACCCGCTCTCGCGGGTCCTCCGGAGCCTCTCAGACCCAGCTGCCCTCAGGCCCTGGACTACAACATTTCCCGCCACCAGACACAGGAGACCGGTCCCCGCCTGCGTGGGGCGCGGGGCGGGGCGAGGCGGGCTGGTCCACTGACTCCGAGCGAATGGGGAGAAGGGAATGGTTGGTGACGAAGTAAGGAAAAGGGAAGCGAGTAAAAGGACTGTTTTATCCGAATATGTTCCCTACATTGACTTAAAAGTCACAACGCTATGAATAGTCTCTGAATTATAATAATAACCAAGTTCAGATTAGAGATAAATTCACATTTTCCCCTTCGGGTCAAGTGGACTATTCCAAAGTCATCAGGTTAGTTGGAAAAGTTACATTTTATTTGGGAGGAAGTGGAGGTACCCGCCGAAATTAAAGTTGTCTGTCATACTGTAGGCATAAGTCTAACAAGTATGCAAGAGGTTTATAAAAGGAAGAAATCAACAATAAATATTCATTATTCAGTTGAGGATCTCTTCCAGCCTCTGCTGATACAGTGTATTTTGCCAATGAATTGAAAGAAGATGGGGCTGAAAAGAAAGGTTATCTCCTTAAGTATTACTCATTTGAATACAAGGAATGAGTTTCTGGGTTATGAGGGAGGGTTAGCTATGAGATGAAAGGACAGATGAGAGAAAAGTTAAAAGATACATACAAAAAGAAAAAAAGACTATGGAGCTAGTAGTGATAAAAGCAGAAAGATTCCATTTGGACAGTGTTTTGATTTGTTTTGAATAAGCTAAATCTCCGAAAGTCAAAGCCTCTCCCTTCTTGTCATAGACTCCTTCCCCTATGTTTCTCCAGGCATAAAATTTCCTGTTTTGCCTTTAGGAAATAATTTTGGGGCTTAAGTTCCATCTGCCAGGGCATGTCAAATGGACTCCTTAAGCTGCCTAATTTTTCTAGATTCTAGGCTTGCCCACCTGCTATTTAGGTTGGGAGCTCCCTGGCCCAGGACCTCCAAGGAGATCCATTATGCCAGAATGAACACACAACCCAGCCAGTGGATGTAGACAGGTTTATGTGGTTTTACAGAGCAGCCCAAGTCCCAGTGTTCACTTTTCTCAGAGCTACTTCCCCACCCAAGTCCCTGGGGCAAGCATCCCTGAGATAAGTAAGCTACATTCTCCTATTATCTTCATTAAAACTTTTAGGTAAACTTTCATAGTGATCTGGGGCTAATACCTCCATTTCCTCTCCTACCCACCTACCTTGAGTCCTTTCTCCCAACCCTTGGAATACTCTGTCTACTTTCTCCATCTGTCTCTGGGAGGAGTAATCTCTCTGCTTACCTGTTCCCTCAGAAATCAGGAGCCATACATTTGACTGCAAGCAGGGTAAAGGCCAGAAATTAAGGTCGGTTCCCTGTACTCATCACACCAGGCTGGGGGAAGGACATATACGTTGACACCTTTTCCCTTACCTAGCTCTCATGCCCCAAAACTCAGACACAGCCACACTCACCTACATTCATACACACAATCATGCACACACGGCGAAGGGAAGTGGGATGGGGAGGAAGGGAAGTTTGTACCAACCAGCTCATGAATGCAACTTGAAAGATTTCACACAGCAAAAGAAAAAAAAAACACACACACACACATAAGTTAAAAAATAAAGAAGTACATGCCCCTCCCCACAGTTTTTTTCTTCATCTAGGGGCTGTCTCAGCCCCTCCACAGAAACCCAGAAGCTTTCTACTCCCTCACTCCATCTGGAGCTTTTACAGAGCCTGGGTCTTCAGTTCAACAGGTTCCCCTGTGCCCTCTGGTTGTCCATTGGAGTCACTGGGTCTGACACCCTTGAGGATAGACAGTCTCTCAGAAACACTCTTGAGCCGGGGGAAGAGAAGAAAGTCGTAGAGAAGGCTGCCCAGACCCCCTCCAATGATCGGGCCCACCCAGTACACCTGTAGGGAAAGAAAAGGAAGTCTTAAGTTTGAGGAGGGGACTGAGCAGCAAGGATGCTCTTTTTCTAACCCTCTTAGTTAAAAAGAAGATATCTTGAACTTGTCACATGCAATTGGGCAGATATTGTCTAAATAAAAATCAGTGTGGGTTTTTGTTGTTGTTTGTTTGTTTGTCTGTATGCTTGCAGTGCTAGGGATTAGAAATCATAACTCTACTTTTTGTGACAGGCTGACTTCACACTGTACCACTGAGCTACATCCCCAGCCTTGATGTAAACTATAGACCCTACTTCCCACTGTCTATATTTCAAAATGTATCATTTCTTTTTTTTTCTGATCATTTTTTAAATTATTTTTTATTTTTATTTTTTGTGGTACAGGGGATTGAACTCAGGGTGATCTACCACTGAGCTATGACCCAGGCCTTTTTTAAAATTTTATTTTGAGACAGGGTCTTACTAAATTGCCCAGACTAACCTTACAATCCTACTGCCTTCTCCAAGTTGTGGGGATTACCAGCATGTGCCTCTGTGCCTTGCTATCCCATACCTTCTTAGCACATGTATATTTTATTTGTTGTTATCAATTTTTGCTGGTTTATACATTTCTTTCAAGAAAGTTTTGTAGATTGTAGTAAAATATACTTTATAACATAAATTTACCTTTATTACAAACTTTTAAACATGCAGTTTAGTAGTGTTAACTGTTTTCATTCCCAGAGTTGTTCAACCCATTTCCAGAATATTTCATCTTGTAAAATTGAAACTCTATAGCTATTGAACAACAACTACTATTCCCCTACCCTATACCCTGGCAAACAACTACCCTTCTACTTTCTGTTTCTATAAATTTGAGTTTCTACCTCATGTAAGTGGAACTATTTAGGATTAGTCTTTTTGTGACAGACTGACTTCACTTTCACATAATGTCCTCAAGGTTCATCCATGTTGTAGCATGTGTCAGAATTTCCTTTCTTTTTAAGGCTGAATAATGTTCCGTGTATGTAAGTCCAATAGGGTTGCTTCCATCTCTTGGCTATTGTGAATAATGTTGCCATGAAATGAAAAAACAACTTTGAAGTTTTTAAAAACTATTTTCATATGTTTGGCTTGCATATGGCCAAAACAACATAAACAACCAATATTTATTAGAGACTTACTCCATTTTCAGATTCTGTGCTAATGTTTCATGCATATAACTTTCACACTTATTGCTCATAACATCTCATTTTACAGTTATAGAAACTAAGGTACAGATGATTATTTGCCCAGGGTCACACACAAGACTAGTAAAGTATTAGAACTGGAAATAGGCCCACAGCCATTTGTGCTCACACACATACTGATATCTGAGAGCAGAATTTATTGTCTTCATATTTAGTTCTCTATCCTATATTCTCTAGTTTGGGCATCTGATGGATACTAAGTAAAAAACAAACAAACAACAACAACAACAACAAGTCTATCCAGAGAAAGAACAATGAGCAAGAGCATTTTTTTTTTTTTGGCAAGAGCTTTTTATGAGATATGATCTCACTGTTTTGTCCAGGTTGGTCTCAAACTTCTGGGCTCAGGATCCTCCTGTCTCAGCCTCCTGAGTGCTGGGACTATAGGTATATGACACCATGTCCATTAGCCTCTCTTTCTAGCAAAATAATGCAACCTGTTCACATATACATGCCATGCTCTCAGATAGCTCCTTAATTGAGTGTTGATAGAGAAGCTAACACAACCAGATGGAAAGCAGAAACCAAATCTGGAATCTGCAATCCAGCCCCATCCAGGAGGGCTCTAGGATCTTGTCCTTCTCCCCTCACTCACCCAGTGGTTGGTGAAGTTCCTGGTGAGAATGGCAGGAGCAAAGGAACGGGCAGGATTCATGCCTGCACCAGTATAATACATCTGCAAAAGACAAGTTGTAACTGAGACACACCCCCTTCCACCCAGCTTTTCTCCTCATAGCCCATATTGCCCCTCAGAGCTGGTAATCTCGTGTCCAGCCAGCAGCAAGTGGGGAAGGACAAACTACATAACTCTTCAGGGGGTTCCACAGTGGGTGAGGGCACTGATGCCCTATCTGGGGTATACTATAGACCAATAGGCAAAGCCTAAGTTGAACTATGATGCGTGCATGCATTTCTTACCAAGGGTCAAGAAGAACTAGGTATAGCAATCACAAGAGAGGGATAGGGCAGGGTTAATTCCTGTGTGCCAAATGATATAGAGTAAGATGAATAACGTTCCTATTTGAGTGGGCAGGAAGAACACCTAAAAGTTGGGAAAGGTTTGGGGGCCCTGGTATCCTTGAATGAGAAGTTGCTCCCCTTTCCTGCTTACCCCAAAGAGGTGCCCCAGAGTGAGGGAGAAGCCAACGGCCAGGGCCACGGAGCCCAGGCGACCATTTCGCCTCTCGTCGTATGTGGCAAAGATGCAGAGCACGAACTGGAGCGTCAGGAAGATCTCCACTGTGGTGGCCTGGCCCACACTCACCCCAGGGTGCAACTGGGCAAAGGAAGAAGAAGGGAGGCAGCTCATTAGGGCTGCCATAGCATTACCTCCTCAAGGCTTTCAGGTAGAGATCCCCTCTGGCATCAGTTACCTGGAGAGGAAGGATATACAACCCCCTTCACAGCAATTGTATCTGTAAATTCTCCTGACAATACACCTTTATGGTAGAAATGATTGTACCCACTTACATGGATGAGGAAATTGAGGCCCCAAAAGGTAAAATAAGTTTCCTTAAGACCTTGACAGAAGTTGGAAGGAAAGATGAAATTTGAACTCAGCTTGTTCTCTTTCTTTTGTTCTTTTTTCTTTTTTGTGATTATGGGGATCAAATCCAGGGCCTCATACCTCACACATGCTAAGTAAGCATTCTACCACTAAATTGTATCCTCTGCCCTCAGGTTTCTTGATTCTCAGTCTAGGGCTCTATGCCTTCCTTACCCCTCCAAGCCACCTGTTGATCTTCCCCGTCCTGAAACACACACACATACAAACGTGCACACACCCACATGTTGTACCATGCAGGGAGTCAGGACACGAGATGCCCCCAGCCCTTCCCAGTCAACCATTACCGTGTTGAGCGCTAGGTTTCCTCGGACAGCAGGCGGGGTAACACTATACAGCACAGCAGCCCCAGCCACGGCTCCCAGGAGTTGGGCTGCCATATAGCAGAAGGCACGGAGCAGGGACATCTGGGAGCCCACAAGGAAGGCAAAAGTGACTGCAGGATTGACATGGGCTCCACTAATGTGGCCCACTGCTTGCACCAGTGTAGCCAGGGCCAGACCAAAAGCCAGGGCCACCTGAAGGACATGCAGGGGTCCAGGGGTCCAACGTAGTGAGGCCCCCAGCCCAAAGAAGACGTAGAAGAGGGTAGCAAAGAACTCGGCAAATATGGCCCTCCAGAAGGAGGCAGACCGCAGTTCCCACATGGCAGAGGGGATGGGCAAAGCACCTGGGTCCCGGACACCCCCCTGATCTTGTCTGGGTGGATAGTCCCCTTTATAGAGGACTCTTAATCCCTGGGAGGGGCAGACTGAGGCAGCTGGCCCTGCCTCTTAACCCCTTCACAGCTGTAGAGGGTTTAATCCATTCCCATACATCTGATAGAGCTGCTGGATTTTTCCTTCCCTTCTCAACTGGAGATGAGCTGAGAGAACCACAGGGATGAGGCTCATGGATGGGGGACTAGAAGAGTCTGTCCTTCTATCTGCGTCAAAGTTGGGGTTCACAGTCATGATTAACATCTGTATTAGAACATTCCTCCAATCCCCTTGGAAGGTCTGTCAAGCTGAGTTCACTTTGTGTGGGTTATGGGGCTATGCTCTTGGGGACCTCAGATTCCTCTTAGACTACTGGGGGTAAGGGTGGGGGTGGGGGCAAGGAGTGGGGTTCAGCAGGGAAGTTGGATAACTGAAGAGAATTCTTTAGTTCCCTGGGATTACAGGGCCTTCTCCCATTGGCTGGTTTGGGCTGGAATCTGTGGACCCTGCAGCTCTGGGACAGAATAGTTCTGCTGTGTTTGGCTTTCTCCGAGCCCAGGTTCCCTACCCCCAACCCATGCCAGCACCTTCTTTTCCAAACTCTCAGCCTGGTCTTTTAGACCATAGAGACAGACGAGGAAAGAAGCTGTCCTTTGAGCATAGGCTGGGAGTGGGGTTTGGGGTCTAGGATGAGGAAAGGGGTTAATAGTAAAACCTCACAATCAGCTTGTACAAGGCAGAGTAGGAAGTGGTGAACAGAAGGAACCCAAATCATGGCTATGAAACCATGTGAGGGTCTAATGTTTTCTAATATAGCCATAATCGGGACACTGGGGTCCTAAACCTTGGTCCCCTGGGAAAGGTATAGGGATGAGGAAACAGAATCTGGGGAAAGAGGCTGGTCAAGGACAATATGGGGAAGGAAAGTTTGGGGAGACAAGTCAAACTGTGCTCAAACTTGGTGAGGGATTTGGGACCTAGGGGAGGGGCCATGTAGTTGGAGAAGGTGAAATAGGATACTCCAATAGGCTCATCACCTTTACTTAGTGGTGAGTTATGCAGGTCACTAACTTTTCCTGTGAAGTACCAGAGAACAGAACTTTGAAGGTGAGGCCTGCAAAGATGATACCAGGCGTGAGTCCCATGCAATGTACCTGTGGGGAGAGAAGAGGAACATAATCAGGATCTGTGCTTCTCTCCTCCAGTATCCAGCTTGTGGGTAGATAAGATAGTTACAGGAAAGTCCAAAGGTCCCTCTAACCATCCACTGGAAGGAAAAGTTGCCAAGATCAGAGGGCATCCAAAGACTGGCCCTCCTGATTTCATGGAAAAGGAGTCTATCAGCAGTCCTTAGAGTCTCTTGCATTTTAGAAGCCCCACCAATCTTCTAACTTCAAGCCCCATATTCTTTGCTGCACCTTACCCAGTTTCCCAGTCACCACTGCTGTCTGCAGGGAGTGCACAGGGTTTGGAATGCCTCCAGAAAAGGTACCAAACAGAAAAGTGGGTAGCACATCATGGCCTTAAGAGTAGAGACTTCAGCAGGGTGCAGTGGCAAAGCCTATAATCCCGGTGACTCAAGAGGCTGAGGCAGGAGGATTGTGAGTTCAAAGCTAGCCTCAGCAACTTAGCAAGGCCCTAAGTAATTTAAGGAGACCTGTCTCAAATAAAATAAAATAAAAGGCTGGGGATGTGGCTCAATTAAAATACAAATATATCCCTTGGTTCCAATGCCTAGTACCAAAATATAACAAGAATAGAGACTTGGGGCTGGGGTTGTGCCTCAGTGGTAGATCACTTGCACTGAGTTTGATCCTCAGCACCACATAAAAACAAATAAATAAACAAATATATTGTGTCTATCTACAACTAAAATTTTATTTAAAAGAAAAAAAAGAGTAGAGACTTTGGCGACAGCTATTTTGGTGCAGATGTAGGTAAGAATCCAAAATGATGGAACCAGTTATGACAATTAGCGGGAGTGTAAATTGGGGTAATCACTTTGGATAGATAGCACCACTGAATAAATTCAAGCAAACACATATTTACTGACTCAGGAATATCACTTATATACCTAGGAGAAGATTTTCTATAAATACTCCAAAAAACACATACAAAAATGTTTATAATAGCAATATTCACAATGGCAAAAAAAACTAAAAGCAACCCAAATCAATGGAGAATGAAGAGATAAACAATGGTATAGTCACATGAAGGGATATTACTCATCAACATGAATGAATCACCATAGTGACACTTAATAATAGTGATGAATTCTATCAATAAAATAAATTTTAAATTTTTCAGAAAATTATACTTGCCATTATAACCTTTTTATAAATTTTGATTGTAGATGGAAACAATACCTTTAATTAATTTACTTATTTTTATGTGGTGCTGGAGATCAAACTCAGTGCCTTACACTGCTAGCCAAGTGCTCAACCACTGAGCTATGATCCCAACCGCATGATAACCTTTTATTTTTGGGTTAAAAACAACTAAAATACAAATATGTTCCTCAGGATACGGATGAGATAAAACTATACAAAAATGATATAAGTATGAGAGCAGGATTCAGGATGATGCTTACCTTGGTTTAGAGGAAAGACACGGGAACCCAGGGGCGCTTAATCATTGAGCCACATTGCCAGCCCTTTTAAAAAAGATTTTATTTAGAGGCAAGGTGTTGTTTGAGTTGCTGACCTTGAACTTATGATCCTCCTGCCTCAGCCTCCTGAGCCGCTGCGATTATAGGCATGCACTACTATGCCTGACCTAAACATTATTAAAAATAAATAAGGCTGCCAGGCACGTTAGCACACACACCTGTAATCCTAGCAATTTGGGTGGCTGAGACAGGAGGATCACAAGTTTCAGGTCCACCTCAGCAACTTCATGAGGCCTGCCTCAAAATAAAAAGGGATAGGGATGTAGCTCAGGGGTAAAGTACTGCTGAGTTCAATTCCCAGTATCGCAAAAACAAAAAAAAAAAAACAAACAAACAAAAAAAAAATGGGGCTGGGGTAGCTCAGTGGTAGTGCGCCTGGCTGGCATGCACAAGGTTCAATCCTAAGTACTGCAAAAATAACTATCTATTGCCCTAAAAAATATATATATAGGTAAGTCGGGCCACATATGTGCTAATGAGGAGGGATATCATAAACAAAGAAATATTCTGTTTACCCAAAATTTATAAAGAAGAGCAGTGCTAACAACAATCCTTGCTTTATCACTTTCTAGTTAGGCAAGTTATCCCAACTAGATATAAGCTTCAGGACAGCAGAGACCATACTGGATCTCTTCACCACTGCAAACCTGGTGCTTGACATACTAGAAAGCAGAAAATAAAAATTTGTTGAATCAAGCTGGAGGACTCAGCACCTGGGGAGGCTGAGGCAGGAGGATCACAAGTTCAAGACCAGCCTCAGCAATTTAGTGAGACCCTGTCTCAAAATACAAAAATTAAAAGGACTGGGAATATAGTTCAGTGGTAAAGTTCTCCTGGGTTCAATCCCAGAACAAGAAAAAAAATTGTTGAATCAATTTAATGTAAACTCTCAGCCTCAGTTTCCTCTGGATCAAATAAGATAAAGTAGGTAAAGAGTCTAGTATTGTCCCTGGCTAAAGTACTTAGGGAATCATTTAACAAGGGTTTAATTAACAGGAAGGGGTGATCTCACCAACCTTGTAGCCTCTTTTTTTTCACCCTTGATACTGGGGATTGAACTGAGGGGGTGCTTTATCACTGAGCCATATCCCTAATCCTTTTTATTTTGAGACAGGGTCTCTCTAAGTTGCCAAGGCTAGTCTCCAACTTGGGATCCTAATGCCTCAGCCTGTCAATTCTCAGCTTCCACAGGTTCTCATGAAAAGGAACAGGCTAAAAAAAAAAAAAAAAAAAAAAAAAAAAAAGAACAGGTTGGGTACAGTGGGTACTACCACACCTGTAATCCCAGTGACTGAGGAGGCTGAGGCAGAAGAATTGCAAATTCAAGGCCAACCTCAACAATTTAGTGAAACCCTGTCTCAAAATAAAAACAAAAAATAAAAAGGGTGGGAAGGGCTGGGGATGTAATTCAGTGGTAAAGCATCCCTAGGTATGATCCCCAGTACTACAAAAAAAAAAAAAAAAAAAAGGACAAAGGGCAGCTAGTTCCTCACCTTGTAGACACCAACTTAAATGACTAGATTTCTTTATTTGGAGCTATGAAATTTTCTACTTTATCCTTATTAAATGCTGATAAGAAGCCCGTGGAGAACTAAGCCTCAGCCACTTCCTTTCACATTCATCACCCCATTTAGCTGAATACAAGTCTCTTTCAAACCTAACTGAAGATGAAAATCAAAAGCTTACTCAAGGGACTGGGTCTGTAGCTCAGTGGCAGAGCACTTGCCTAGCATGTGTGAGGCACTGGGATTGATCCTCAGCACCACATTTAAAAAAATAAATAAATAAAGGCGTGCTGTCCATCTACAACTATATATAAAAAAATAAATAAATAAAAATAAAGCTTACTTGAGTTTTGCATAGATTTACATATAATTACTGTGATTTTCTATTAACATGACCTTTCTAAAAACAGCACAACAAAACAAACAAACAAAATAGGTTGTATATCTTTTGAAAAGTAGAATCCAGCTTTGCCCAAGCCCCTGCTTGATATGGTTGGGGTTTTTTACCAATGCCATTGCTCCTCCAGTCACAGAGAAACCCACCATCATGCTGCCTGGCCCATCTGTTTCCCATCGCTGCTGGAAGCCACAGTAAACATGATGAGTACCAGCTGGAAAGTGGAGAAAAACTCAATGCTGGAGTCTGGTCTGAATGACTCTTTCTGCTCACCTGTGAGACCAGAGATGCTAGGACTAGGGGTAAGAGGACACATAACCCTTTTACTGCCCATCGGGCACCGAAGTTCCAGGATGTTGCTATTGGGAGTACTTGGAGTAGTGGTGAAGCCTTGTGAGAGATCTTTATTTAGGTAATTGGGGGGTGTCCTCAGAGGGGATTATGTGGCCCAGTCTCTTCCACTTATTTTGCTCTACTTTCTCTTCTTGGTTTGTGAAGTGAGCAATTTTCTCTACCATATGTTTCTGTTATGATGTGCTGCCCTCTCCAGAGTCTCAAAGCAATGGGGTCGTTTGATCTTGAACTAGAACCTTTATAACCATAAGCCAAAATACATTTCTCTTTATAAGTGAATTTCCTCAGGCATTTTGTTATAGTGATGGCTAGCTAATACAACCTACCTAGGAAGCTTTGAGCAAAGGATCTGCAGTAAATTATCCAAATTCCTGAGTTGCTGAGTCTAATACATTAGCTTATTTTCTTCATAATAAATGTATCTTGGGAACATAGAACACAGATACTCCCTGTTTTGTTCATTCCTTAAAGTCCTATTAGTTGACTACCCTTATTACCTGCCCAAAGTTTCCCTACTCACCTAGTTGTTCACCTGGGTGACTAGCTGGGCAGCAGCCACCTAGAGTGGTATCAGGTAGAAGATGACCAAAGCCAGGATGGCTCCTGTGCTCCAGGTCAGGACAGAAGTCAGCTTGATGGAGAGAGTCAAGCCAGTGGACACAGAGCAGTTCGAGAGTCAGAATGGATTTGTCTGTTCCCCACTGGATTCACTTAACACCTGTGCCAGGTTCACACCAACAAACTTTCAACCAGGGTAGGTGGCATGAAGGGACTATGCCTGGCATAGGGTTCCCACTGGGGTATGAGGTCCCAAAGACCACCCTCCCTACAAGTTCAGAATGAGAATGGCCAGGTCATTAGCCAGCACCTCTCTTCTAGTTTGCTGGCTAAGCTCTACAGGAAGGGGGAGAAAGAGAGGAGTGAAGGCAAAATCAGGCTATCTGTGCAGGCAGGCAGCATCTGCCACACTCTTCTTCCCACTGGTCTCCTGCTGCTTTCCTCCTTTTCCTGTCTCACTCCCTGTCCCATTTAAAAAGCCCAACCAGGACAGTGCAATGGTGGTGGTGCACACCTGTAATTCCAGTGACTAGGCAGGAGGATTGTAAGTTTTAGACCAAACTCAGAACTTAGTAAGAATCTCAGCAATGTAGCAAGATCCTGTCTCAAAATTTAAAAAAATAAATAAATAAAGGCTGAGGGGTTGGAGATGTGGCTCAGAGATAGAGTAGCATACTTGTTTAACATGCAGGAGGCTCTGGGTTCAATCTCCAGAACCGAAAGAAAAACAAACAGCATCAACAAGAAGAAACAAATAACAAAAAACAAACACAACCAGGACTCAGCCTTTTGATTTTTTTTCCCCCAGAGTATTAATTCTGCCATCTATTTGACCCTCAAGTATCTGATCTGGGAGGAAGGTAGACCTGGAGGAGAAAATAAAGAGGGGGGGGGCGTCAGAGAACAAGCCCTGGGAATTAGCAGTGGAGAAGGGGACACATCTTGGTTTTCAATATGAGAAGGATGAAGTCAGCAGAGAGACTTGGTGATTTTTCCTCTCTTCAGGAATCTTACTTCCCAGGTAACCATGTTTTTTCAGCTGATCCAGAGACTCTGGTGGATATCCTATTTCAGTCTGGAAACTGCTTTTCTAGGTCTTAGGTGAATGAAATCGGGAGGTGTGGGACAAATATTTCAGGTGCTTCCCTGCAAAAAGAGGTAGCAGAGGGCTGGGGATGTGGCTCAAGCAGTAGCGCGCTCGCCTGGCATGTGTGCAGCCCGGGTTCGATCCTCAGCACCACATACCAACAAAGATGTTGTGTCTGCCGATAACTAAAAAAATAAAGAAATATTCTTTAAAAAAAAATAAGAGGTAGCAGAGAGAAAAGAGCTGTAGTCTTGTGATCAGGAAATACCTATTGTCTCCTTTCTGCAGCCTCTTCCACTACCTCCACTCCAGCCCAAATCAGGCCCTTCCAGGGAGCCTTAAACACTTGTACTTGCCTATCCTTATACCCAGGCATTCACTCTCTCCAGCCTTGGCACTTCTCTCTCCTATCAAGCTGTCTTCCTCTTGAGACCTTTGACTGCAGACTCAATGAGCAAAGGGCATGATCTGATGATGATTGCTTCTGTCAAACAGAGGCACCCAGGGTCAAGGCAGAGGCCATACTACTTAACTGATCTTGCAGGGTTGTATGAGGATTAAATGAGATATGCCCAAGCAATCCATACATTGATAGCAGCCTTAAATAAAGTATAGAGGAATCGATTTGTGAATTAATCACATACAAACATAATTTCTCATTATCATGTACTGAACATCCTCTCTAGTGATTTCATATTTGTGAATAATGATATGGTCCTCAGGAACCAGGTGACTACTCATCTCTGCTTCCACCATGTAGAATCTCTATCCCAGCCCCATATTCAGAATGCCAGGTCAGCATGTAACCCAGCTCCATTGTGTGGACATTTTCAGTAGGACAAAGGCTCCAACATAGCACAAGCCAGCCCAGCAGCCCCTTTGGCTAGCTCCTGAGGCCCCCCCCTTCTCTCTCTTTCTCTGGTTATGCTTTGCTGACTGCTGACTCCTGGCAAAGTCCAGAACAATCACCAAGCTCTGAGTGCATCATCCCTCTCCCATTTAGTTAAGAGCTCTAATTAGCTCTTGAATCAGGTCAGGGTCCCCACATGTTGGAAATGGGGCAGTATGGGAAGTAGAGTAATCAAGGGGTTGTCCATTCTATTCTTCCCTCCTCCTTCCTTTCCTTTCTAGAGAGTTGGATACAGCCTCAAGCCAGGCACATCAATGCTCAGTACGGGTCAGGTCTTGCTCTAAATACTTTATATGTGCTGTGTCATGTATTGGTATTCCTAGGGTTGCACCTTCAGTTTGTCTCCTACTTGTTGTAGTCTGTAACCTTGCCTTGGATGACCTCATCTACATCTGCCTCTCTCTTGAAATTTATATCCATATAACTACAGAACATTTTCACTTGGTTGCCCCAAAACACCTCAAATTCAGCCTATCCAAAGCTTAACTAATTTTTTTTCCATTTCAACATGGTTCTCCTTCTGTATTCCTCATTATGTCAGAAACCTATGAATTAACTTTGACCCATTCCTCAACCTCTCACTCTCATCCAATCAGTCACTAAAGCTCTACTAATTCTTCCTCTTATATAACTGGGCCATAGCATATCTCATCTGAAAACTCTAGTAGCCTCATACTGTTTGTCTGTTTCTACTTTTAATTCATCAATTCATTCTTCATGTTGCTGCCAGCATTTCCTTTTTATAAGGAGCTGGCATTTATCATTTCCTTGTGTTCCCTTCACCAGCTCTTAAATGTCTGAAAGTTTAAATTCCTCATCATATCATACATAGACCTTTATAATCCAGCCTCAACTTTTCCAACTGCCTTCTCATCCCCCGACTGCGGAGACTCTGGTAATATTATGCTTCTTGTGGTTCCTCAAACACTATTCTATTCCATAACCTAGTACTATAACCTAAACTGTTCCTTCTACCTCCAGTGTTCTTCCCCTTTTGTCTGTAGTTCTATAACTTCCTAATTGGGATGGATGGAAATGTTAAGAATTAATTATTTGTTAACAAGGCAGGCAAATTATCTGAATGATGAGACTAAGTTTATTGGATAAATGGTCAGTAAAAATGAAATAATGACAGGTAAAGCAATTTCCTGAATAGAGAATAAAGTAATATATCATTTTTTTTTCTTTTTTTGAGGTAGGGGTACTGAGTGCTTTATCCCTAAGCTGCATCCCAGTCCTTTTTTTTAAATTTATTTAAAGAGAGAGTGAGAGAGGAGAGAGAGAGAGAGAGAGAGAGAGAGAGAGAGAGAGAGAGAGAGAAATTTTAATATTTAGAGAGAGAGAGAGAAATTTTAATATTTATTTTCTAGTTATCGGCGGACACAACATCTTTGTTAGTATGTGGTGCTGAGGATCGAACCCGGGCCGCACGCATGCCAGGCAAGCGAGCTACCGCTTGAGCCACATCCCCAGCCCCAGCATCCCAGTCCTTTAAAAAAATTTTTTAGACGTTTATGGACCTTCATTTTATTCATTTATTTATATGTGGTGCTGAGAATTAAATCCAGTGCCTCACACATACTAGGCAAGCGCTCTACCATGGAGCCACAACTCCAGCCCCCGCATTCCTTTTTATTTTTTATTTTGAGACAGTGTCTTGTTAAATTGCTCAGAACTTGCATCCTCCTGCCTCAGCCTCTGCTGAGTTGCTGGGATTACAGGCACGAGCCACCTGGAGCTGAGTCTCAAGTGATGATGTGAGGGATATATAGCTATTGCTTCTGCAATAGCTCCAGGATGGCACAGAAAGAAAAAATAAAAAATAAAAACCACAGAAAGAATACTGTAACCTCTCTCGTTAGTACCCAAATGCAAAAAAAAAAAAAAAAAAAAAAAAAAAAAAAAAAAAAGAAAAAAAGACAAAGCAGGACTTTTCTGAAGGAAATTTCTCTTCCCATCATTTTTTCTCCTAGGCTTAAAAGACAACAAATGGAACTGGGCGTGGTGGCGCACGCCTGTAATCCCAGCGGCTCAGAAGGCTGAGACAGGAGAATGGCGATTCAAAGCAAGCGGCAGAGGGCGCTATACAACTGAGACCCTGTCTTTAAATAAAATACAAAATAGGGCTGGGGGTGTGATTCAGTGATGGAGTGCCCCTGAGTTCAATCCGTGGTACCTAAATAAATAAGACAACAAAGCGGGGGTGAGGGGTGGAGGGTGGTTGGGTGATGGATGTAGGGGTGGGGGTGGAGGGAGGGATGAAGGGGAAGGGCAACAAATGAATCTCTTCTCTCATTGAAGTGGTTGAAAAGGCTGGGCCAGTCTGTCCCCTAGTGGAGATAATGTGTCACTACACTCCTCAGATATGGACACAAAACCCTCTCCCTTTATACTTAGTAGTCATTTATTCATCCATAAACAATGAGCATATATTCTGTGCCAAGGGGAATGCTGAAGCCCTGAGACTCCGAGAACAAAAGATGTAATTTCCATTCTTAAAAATCCACAGCCTAAAAGGTATGGTCACACACACACCTGTAATCCCAGCTACTTGGGAGGTGCAAGTAGGAGGATTCCAAGTTCTAGGCCAGTCTGGGCAATTTAGCAAGACTCTGCTTAAAATTTTCTAAAAAATTCAAAGGAATGGGGATGTAGCGTGGTGGTAGAATGCTCCTGGGATCAATTCTCAGTACTGGGGGAGTGAGGGTGGGGGAAGGCAACAGAAGAATTCATAGCCTAATGGTTGAGATAGTAGCTGTTTCTATGTTCTCTTGCAAACTGATGCAGTAGTCCAGGAAAAAATAATGTGATAGAGACTCAATGACAGTATGAAATGAGAGTCACAAAGTCAAGGTCTCCCAGGTTTCCAGGCAACTGGTAATTCAGAGTCATGGCATGGAGGAGGTTGAGGTGACTGGATATCGGGTATACATGTCCAATAGGCTACTTAATGTGCAGATCTGAAACTCAGAAAATAAATATGAGGTAGATGTTTTGAGAATCTATCTCCAATAAGTGACAAAAGGCTACATTGGCCATACTCAACAGTATGTTTCTTGGAAAGAATGTGTTAGCTGAGATTTTGAACAGGTGGAGCTTTCATTCCTTATTTCTGCCTTTCAAGCCATAGCTATGATTTTGGGAAACTCTCCTGAACAATCCCCCATATACTCATTCAGAGGTTTCTCTTTTGTTTCCTGAGCATCTTGTCGTCATTTAATTATGGCACTTTCTGCATCAAATTGCAACAATCAACATTCTAATCCATCCCCAGTTAGACTGTAGGCCTTTGAAAGAAGGAACTGTGTTTTATGAAACAGAACAAACACAAAGTGGTAGAGTGCTGCCTAACATGTGCAAGACCTGGGGTTCCACCTCCAGAACTGGGACAAAAATAAATAAATAAATAAATAAAAAGTAAACAAATACACAAAGAAGGTAGGACAAAGCAGTTATATCATGTTAAAAAGCCTTATGATCATGAAAGGGAATTTGTTGCAGGCACATCAAAGTATTTAAATAGGGGAATTGCAGGATGGGATTTGGGACTTAGAAATAGCACTCTGAATGTAGTGTGGATTTTGGAATACCAGACAGAGAGAAGCTAGTACATTAGAAGGTACATAACTACATTATGATGAGAAAACTCTAAGCCCGGCAGAGTGCCACACGTCTATTAATCCCAGTAGCTGGGGAGGCTGAGACAGGGGATTACAAATTCCAGGCCCACCTCAGCAATTTACCAAGACCCTACCTCCAAATAAAAAATAGATCAATGGAGCAGAGCTCCTTGGCGCAGGCCTGAAATACCAGCGGCTAGGGAGGCTGAGGGGGGAGGATTTGAGTTCAAGGCCAGCTTCAGCAATTTAGCAAGGCCCTACACAACTTAGTGAGACCTTATTTATATTAAATAAAATATAAAAAATAGGTTGGGGATGTGGCTCAGTGGTTAAGCCCCCCTGGGTTCAATCCCCAGTACAAAAAAAAAGGGGGTGGGGTGGAGAGAGAGAACTCTAATTGAGATTAAGGATACAAGTGACCTGAACTAGGATACACGTGACCTGAACTAGGACTGTGTCCACTAGAATGGTGGTTAAAACTGGGGAAGGGGAATAGTTTGGTTAGTTTTTTAGTCTTTCAAAGATCTAAAGTTATTTTTTTGAGGGGTGGGAAGAGGGAGGTGGGATGTTCATATCAGGTTGACCAACAGAACCTTGAGAAGTAGAGGGATTGAAACACTTTAGAAAGCAGCAACACAGAACCTCAAGCAGATCAAAATGTTAAATGTAGACTGTTCATAATCACCTACCTGATACCTACTCCACCCTGAACCAATATACTTTTGGTCATGCTGGGAAAACTGAATAGTTTAAAATCTTCTTAACCTTGAAAATACAAACCCACCGTACAGTATAATGTATTTAACATTTATTTGTCAAGCTGTATTCTAAATTGTTTATTTTTCCGGTGCTGGGGATGGTGCTACTAAAGGTTTATGGGTTGCATTATTTCAGCTTTGCTAAGGTTCTGGGAAGCTAAGAAGTTAAGAGATGGGCCCAAAGTGAAGCTGGGGGTCGAATAAAATTAGTTTAATTCTAAAATACATGCTTCTAAGCATCTGGCTACACCTTCTCTCCAAAGGTTTTAGTCAATTCAAACGAGCGCCGTTTTTCTCCACGAAAAAACCGATCAACTGCACCAAAACTGGAGAGAAGTCACCGAAATGGTGGTTCCGCGCAGGGCGTCGGTTCCTTTACGTCATCACGCTGCGCGGCCGCCTCGCGCATCACGTGCTCTGGGAACCCGTCGGCAGATGGCGAGGTATGTAGGGTAGCAGGGATACGTGCCCTGCGTTTCTGTGGCGTAAGATGGCGCTGCACTTTGCACGTTCTTGGCGCTTGTACAGCTGGGGAGCCAAACGATGTGGGGCTGCCGCAGGGGAAGCCCGAAGAGGTAGGATTATTACTTTTTACTCACGTTTGCCTCCCAAAGTTTCTGGCTGTTATTCCCGGAAGCTGCTCAGACAACTTCAACCCTCTCTAGCCATCTTCCCTCCCCCTCTGCATTGGTTTTTCGATTCTAACCCTCAGACCCCATCTACTGACCCAGTCCGAGTTTTTCGGCTCTTGGGACTGTCTATACTAAAATAATGACCCCCAGTCTTACCAGCTTGTTTTTCTTTTTTTCGTGGGGCTGGGGATTAAACTCACCGGCGTCTACTGTTGGGCTATATCCCCACAACTCCTTTTATTTTATGAGACAGAGTTTCACTAAGTTGCCCAGGCTGGCTCAGAACTTGCAGGCTTCCTGTCTCAGCCTTCTGATTAGCTGGTATTACAGGCGTGCTTAACTTCTCCTGGCTTCCAGCTTACCTTTCAACTCTTCCTTGCTTCCTTGTGATCTCCTGAGTTGCCTGCTTCAGATCAGAATATAGCACCAGCCCTAAGGTTTTAACCACTGTCATCATCCAGTCTTTTTGCTCTGCCCGCAGGCATCAGTTTCAAACTGGAAGAAAAAACTGCCCACAGCAGTCTGGCACTCTTCAGAGGTGACACAGGTGTCAAATATGGCTTGGTAGGATTGGAACCCACCAAGGTGGCCCTGAATGTGGAGCGCTTCCGGGAGTGGGCAGTGGTGCTGGCAGACACAGCGGTCACCAGTGGCAGACATTACTGGGAGGTGACAGTGAAGCGCTCCCAGCAATTCCGGATAGGAGTGGCAGACATGGACATGTCCCGGGATAGCTGCATCGGTATTGATGATCGTTCCTGGGTGTTCTCCTATGCTCAGCGCAAGTGGCACACCATGTTGGCCAACGAGAAAGCCCCAATTGAGGGTATTGGGCAACCCGAGAAAGTGGGGCTGCTGTTGGACTATGAGGCCAAGAAGCTGAGCCTGGTGGATGTGAACAAGGTCTCTGTGGTCCACACGCTACAGACAGATTTCCGGGGTCCGGTGGTGCCTGCTTTTGCTCTTTGGGATGGAGAGCTGCTGACCCACTCTGGGCTTGAGGTGCCAGAGGGTCTCTAGTATGTCCATTATTAGAGTCCCTAATCATACTCTTGGCCAGTTTCCAACTGAAAGTATATGAAGACCTCTATCTCCCACAATTCATTGATGGGTCCTCTGTGCAATATCTTAGTCATTTTCTGTTTTCTACCCCGTGAAAGCTAGGCATACGGTCAAGGTTTCCTTCAAACTGTCGTGGGTTTCCTGGGCACCACAGGTATAGTTTCCCATACTTTGTTCCTTTAGTTGCTGTGCCTCCCATCCCTCAAAACTATTCAGTCTTAGGGTCTTGTCTTTTAGCTTGGTTGAATTTATTCACTATGCTACCTCTCTCTCCCTTTATCTGTATGTTACTTGTTTGTTTTGGGGTTTCTATCAAATCTCTCCAGAGTAAATCCTTTCTACCTCTGGCTGGAGGAGTGGTGCAGTCAGTGACTTGGTCCTTCCTCTGCAGCACCTACAGAGTCTGGTCTCTGGTCCTCAGTCTTTATTGACTCAGTGGGTCAGAGTGAAAACAGAACCCCCAAGTACCTCAGCGCCAAAGACCGGCAGCTCCACACAGATGGCAGCTATCCTTAACCTGAGTCCATTTAACTTCATTTGTACACCTCCCATACCCAGCCAATCCATCATAATCATTGTGCCAGTTATAACTGTGACAAAGGGAAAAGAACTAGGGAGAAATCTAGGGGATTAGTGTCAGAAATATTATTCTTAAGAAGTTCCATCTTCATTTCTGACACAGTTAAAACTCCAGAGGAAGGAAGGCGGCCTAAGGTTTTGCATAGTCCATTTTGGGGTCTATTGAGACTCAAACACTCATTCCCCTTAGCAACATAATACACTGATCCTAAAACCGTACTTGGGGTTGAGGGTGAAGTAAGTGAATATGTACATGAAATGTGTGTTGTTTGGGCTCTGTCTGACCCTGTGTTCTATCTTATTCTACCTTCTATGATGGTGATAAAGCTGGAATACCCTGAGGGAAAAAGAGAATGACTGAGTTTAACAAAAGTAATTTGTGTAATTAAAGTTTATTTGAGCACAAAATACTTTCTCTGTCTATAAAATTGCTGTTAGCAGTAGCAGCAAGCAGGTTCTGGCCAAGGGGGACTGATCTTTCCAGACTACTAAAGCTGGGTACATAGGCTCCCTCTTTCTCTCACTCTGATTTATACATGTGCATGGTAGCTAGAGTCCTTCCTTCGAAGTGTGGTTTCTTCAAGAGAGGACTTGGCTGAAGACCTGTGATGGTTTTGATTGGACCAAGCCATTAGACCATAATGCAAACTGTCCATGGATAGCTCTACAAGTGGTATCCCTTGGGGAAAGGGGTATTTTAACTCTCATAGAAAGCACTGGCCTATGTCACAAATGGCTTTCTTGGTCCCCACTGAAGAAACTCTCCATAATACTTTTTTGGTAGTTATGGATTAAGTGTGTGGCCAGCACATGCTTTTTTCTTGAGCAGGGACTGTCCATGATCTGTTATTCTCAAACCATGCTCTCTAAGTTCTCTTTGGACAGGGCCTCAGCTGCTGCCTCAGCCTGAGTCTCAGAGAGTGTGTAGGAGTCCTGGTAATCTTGAAGCAGTTTGACCACCTCCAGGTGGTTGAATTGCACAGCATCATCCAGGGGAATGTTGCCCCACCTGAGGAACAATGAGCAAGATCAGGCAAAGGAGACATTAAGAGTGATGTAGTTGTATATCTGTGTATGGTGGGTAGTGGGCAGTGTTGGAGAAGCTGTGCCACCCTCCCTTCCATGCCCCCGGCATACTTTTTTTCTTAATATGTATCTAGTTGGTGATGGACCTTTATTTTATTCATTTATTTATATGTGGTACTGAGAATCAAACCCAATGCCTCACACATGCTAGGCAAGTGCTCTATCACAGAGCCCCAACCCAGCCCCAACCCTCCCCCTTTTTAGCCTAATTTTTCTTACCTATCCTTAACAAAAGGGTTCACTTTGCAAGCCTCGATCAAAAATTTAACAACTTCTGTGTGTCCTAGGAATAGGGGCAGAAGGAAAATCATAGGATACAGATCCTAAACCCTTTTGTATAGACCCTTGACAGCCAGAGACTGTTTTGAGAGGAGAAAAGGCCTCTTTCCATTTTGCTCCCTGTAAACACCCAATAATAGTTTGGCTGCCAGCTGAATTGTCAGAACTAGTTGTTGGCCCTGGAACCTTGAAGACACATAAAACAGGGTATCTTAGTAGAAAAGAAAGGGGCTTATGCTCTGCCACCCACTTAAATCCTTCAGATACCTTCAGCTGCAGCAACATGTAGAGCTGTGCGGGAGTCATAGTCTTTCTGTTCCATATCCATGGCTGACAAGGCAAACCTGAGGTAGTAGAAAGTGGCTAGGATTACCCAGATCAGTCTGTAATCACTAATGTCCTTTCTAATATGGAGTCAGACTGGATGGACTCCAGAAAAAGTGAAACAGTTAATGCTACAATCTGAAGGCTATATAATTTGTTCTAGATGAGACTGTAATTCCCACTTCAGAGAAATGAGATTGTGATACTTCCAAAAGCATTATTGCCTACTTGTAGTACATGTTTGTTGATGTTGGTAATCCACTGAGGCAAGTTAACTATGCCCTTAACACTCAAGTTAATAACACTGTCATTTATTAAGTTCTTATGTGGTACTTTGTTTAAAAAAAAACAAAAAAACACTTAAATCTACATCCATTCGGTCTAGGCCTCAAGCTGAAGCACTTAACTGTTTTAACTGTTTTGCTATGTGACCCCCTAATAAGATCTCTGACCAGCAGTATTTTTACTGTGAATATCTGGTTATGGTAAAATTACCTTCGAAGAGCTGAGACATCTCCACTATAGGCAGCAAACAACAGGTTTACCACAGTCTTGTTCTGGAAAGCAAATCATAGCCATCTGAGATTAATTGTGGCTTTGACTCTGCCCTTGCCTAGTTCTGCCTTGTGATGACCTCCATGGATGCTTAGGCAATGAAGCATTACATCATATACTGTTTTGAAATAATCTTATAAGGAACCTGGGGTTTTCCTTACCCGAACTTCTCCGCCTTCACGTCGTGGGTCTAATTTCCGAGCACAGTGCCTCAGGTTGTCATAGTTGTGGAAGTTAAAGAGAGACACCAACTTCTAGAATTGCAAGCCAAAGATATCGTTTACTTATTCCTTGCACTTGGTAGGAGCTCAAAATTGCTTTATTTACTTAAAGTAGCTACCACTAAATAAACTTATTGCTTAATTCAAAAATATTAAGTGGGCTGGGGATGTGGCTCAAGCAGTAGCGCGCTCGCCTGGCATGCGTGCGGCCGGGGTTCGATCCTCGATCCTCAGCACCACATACAAACAAAGATATTGTGTCTGCCAAAAACTAAAAAAAAAAAAAATGTTAAAAAATTCTGTCTCTCTCTCTCTCCCTCTCCGTCTCTCTTTAAAAAAAAAAAAAAATATTAAGTACTACGTGCAGAATAACTCACCTGGCAAAAGTTGATGCCTCTATGACTGTTCCCCAGCTTGTCCAGTGGAGGTGACAGACACATCATTCCCATGACATTGGGTACCACCAGGAGGATGGCTCCTGACACAGCTGATTTGGCTGGCAGGCCCACCTGGGGAACAAATTTGAAGCTGAGGATGAGCTTGGGGTCCCCCAAATCTAGGAAAACAAACAAGGTAGGCTATTCTAAGTGACTGCATGGGCAAAGCCACAACCACCTCAACCTTTCAGACTTTTCTTACTTATTCCTTGTGCTTGGTAGGAGCTCAGAATTGCTTTATTTACTTAAAGTGGCTACCATTAAATAAACTTATTGTTTAATTCAAAAATATTAATTACTATGTACTTAATATTTATTTAATTCATTGATAAAGTTAGGAAATGTTAATTGAAATATTAGCACTCTGCTAGCTAGAACTAGGGTAAAGTCACATTCTGGTGGTAGAAGGTAGGCAATAAACAGGCAACAATAAATAATTACTACAAACTGAGAAGAAAAGGAAGGTGCTGTGACCAGTGTTGTAGGTGGACCCATCTGAGATAGGGAAGTTAGAAAAGCCTCCTGGCTGGGGATGTAGTTCACTGGTAGAGCTTGCTTGCATGGGGGAGGGCTTGGGTTCAGTCTCTAGCACTGAAGGAAAAAAAAAAGGGCCTCTCCTGAGAAGTGACACAGAAGCTGAGACCCAGAAGAGACAGCCACAGGAAGGGTTGCACAAGAGCTATTCAGAAGGTGCACCTTCATGTGTTTGTATTTGAGGAACTGTGTCTGACAACCTCCTGTGAGGATTCTCAGCCTAACAGCCTAGCTGGAGATTTGTGAATAAGAAGCAGGAACAAACTTCCATCTCTCTATTTTCAGAGACCAGTGTCCTGTTTTGGCACAGGGCTCACCACTGATAGATGGCAGGGCCCAAAACACTCACATGGAAGGCAAACTGGCCCGAGAAGTCATACATGCCACAGGAATGCATGAGGCTGAGGGTGTTGCGCACTGCTTCAGCACTCAGAACGCTCTCGCCTGTGATGGGACAGATCCCACCATTGGCAAGGGTGGCTGCCATGACACTGCCTGATTCACAGGTGACCTCCACGGAGCACAGCTGTGGAGACAAGGGAGAAGTGAAGATGTAATGTGGATGTGAACATGGTGCTTTTGGGAATAGAGCAGTGTTCTTAGCATCTAGATCTTTAACAAATTGCTTAATATTCCTGACAGAACCATGTGAGTAAGAGAAGGAAGGCAGTCTGTCCTGTTTCCTTGGCCCTCAGGTTTGCTTACCTGAAAGTAGAGATCAAGGGCAGCCATCATGTCCACCCCCTTAGGAAAGCACTGCAAGGAAGAAGAGGGAAAACATTCTCTTCAGGCCATTGACAGCCCCTTTCTCACTCCAGGGTCTCAGCCAAATTTCCCAACCCCTACTATCCTTCCACCAGCAGCAGAATTCCCAGAAACTCTACTGGCCTTCCCAGTTACCTTCTTTTCCTTGAGATAATAGCCGATGGCATAATTCCGATCCCCTGTTTCCTTCTCTGACTGGAATCTGAAGCAAACACCCAATTTAGTGCTTAATATTTGAGAGGTAGGTATGGGGAGAAGGGGAAAAATTGCCTTCCCTGAGAGACACAGAACTACATCAGTGCCTTTATAACTTTTCACAGTAATATTAGAGGACATTTCTGAACCTAAGCAAATACTCAGCATAGCTTTGTTGTAAAAAACAAAAAACAACCCCTAAAGCTGTCTATTCATCTAGTCTTAAGAACACTGGTGAGACTCTGGCTTTGAGGTCTTGGCAAGGCCTTAGACACAAACCATCATGCTACCTCTCCTTACATATTAACTAGAACAAATTATTTCACAAAGTAAACAAATGTCAATGAAGGGGCTCAGAGGAAGCTAGGAGGCCAAAGTTCCTATGGAATTCCTTCCTAAGATCCTTTCATCCCTCCCCCAATCCCATGTGTACACACACCACCCAATGTGTTCAGATAGTTCTGAACAAGGCCTTACGTGGCATTGCTGAAACCCATGAATTCATTTCCAGCCATTTTGTTCAGATATTGCAACACCTGGAAGAGAAGAGGGGCAAGGGAGGCTCACCTGACCGAGAACTCCTACTAAACACATCCCAGGCTGAACAGTCCTTCTGAACCACTCAGCCCTTATCCCAGCTTTGCCTGTGAGGACAGGGACTTCAAGAGGATTTCCTCCCTGAAGGAAATAAGCCTTCTAGTATGGGTGCACCTGATACTGGGTCTAGAGCCAAGTACTTGGGGCAGCTGGAGGGGTCAGCATGACATGGTGAAAGGCAGCTAGGAGCTGAGTAGCAAGGGAACTTACAAAATCAAACTTCTCTGCTTTGTTACAGTCCATCTACAGAGAAAGAGAGAGATGTCAGTGTCTCAAGCCAAGGACAATGACAAAGGAAAAGGTCAAGCACTTAGAAGAGTTAAAAAATGTTAGACTAGGGCTGGGGATGTGGCTCAAGCGGTAGCGCGCTCGCCTAGCGTGCGTGTGGCCCGGGTTCGATCCTCAGCACCACATACAAACGAAGATGTTGTGTCCGCCGAGAACTAAGAAAAAATAAATAAATGTTAAAATTCTCTCTGTCCCCCCCCCCTCACTCTCTCTTTTAAAAAAAAAATGTTAGACTAGTCTTGCTACTGGGGATATATTTTACAATGACCTTTTTCTTTGTGTCTCAAAGACAGGATTTCACTATGTTACCCATGCTGGTCTCAAACTTTTAGGATCAAATGATCCTCCTACCTTAGCTTCCCGAATAACTGAGTCTGTGGGCACATGCTGCCATGCCCTGGCAAACTTCTTTCCTTTTTAAACAACTGAGACCTTTATTGGGGTGTGTGTACTGATTTTGTGTGTGTGTGTGTGTGTGTGTGTGTGTGGTGCTGGGGATTGAACCCAGGGCCTTGTGCATGCAAGGCACTCTATCAGCTGAGCTATATCCCCAACCCCTATATATTGATCTTAAAAAACAAACAGTTTAGATTTTTATTAAGGCACAAAGGTACAGAGAACTTCACATGCTCAGTAAGCCTGAGTCCCCCCACTTTCATTCTCTCTCTGAACCCTTATCTCTGACTCCCACTTTTATTTTCTTGCCTCCAGTCCTGTCTCCAAGTTCTACTCCTCTCATTCTCATCTTTTTTTTTTTTTTTTAATACCAGGGATTGAACCCAGGGGCACTTAGTTACTGAGCCATATCCCCATCCCTTTTTGTATTTTATTTAGAGACAGGGTCTCACTAACTTGCTTAGGGCCTTGTTGAATTGCTGAGGCTAGCTTTGAACTTGTAATTCTTCTGCCTCAGCCTCCTGAGCTGCTGGGGTTTCAGGAGTGTGCCACTGCACCCAGCCCTGATTCCCATCCCTTAATATACCATGCTAGAACCTTAATTTAGCTCATTCTGACTCCCATGCCAATCCTAAGACTGAATGGAGTGACAGAAATCGGATGAGTATATCTGTTGCATATATTATAATATCCAACCATATTAACAGCTGACAAGGAAGCTAAAGATTTTTTTTCCCCTTTTGGTGGTGCTAGGATCAAACTCAGGGTCTTTGCAAGTGCTCTGCCATGGAGCTACATCCCTAACCCTGAAGCTAAAGATTTTAGTTGAGTCAAGATCAATATGGCCAACTTAGATGGGAATGGGATGAAGCAGGTCCCAGAGACAGGGCTGTAGATAGAACCATCACAGAATAGGGATAGAGACTTGGCCTGGTTTCCTACCCTCAGACTCACTGCTTCATGCACACGTCAGCTAGAGTCAACACCACAGGGACTCTGACACCTGAATTGCTGGGGGAAGGGTTATTAACACCACCTTCCCCAGGAGGGACTGTGATTGGCTTCAGAATGTTTCTGCCCACGCTGCTCCCAAGTTCTTGCTTAAGCCCTGGGAGACCTACAGCTGATGGGCTTGCCTGACACCCTTGCTCAAGGCCAACTCACAGTTCTAGGTGACGTGAATAACTGCCCTGGCCTGGCCATTCACCCTTCTTTGCATGTTTCCCTCACCCAGAAGTGGCCAATCGGTGCCTAATAATGCTGTCCTCCCCCTGTCTCTGGCATTTGGCCCTTGATCCTAGGCAGGGGTCAGGATCTGCTCACTCCTCCAAGGGCCTGGAAGCTCTAGATTCTACTCATAGGTGGGGCAGGGAATGATATAGGGTGAAAGTGGAGGAGGTGATGCAGCCTCTCTTACTGGCATCCTCAGCATAACACACAGATCCCTGTTACGCTCATACAAAGCCTCCTGGGAACCCTCAAAGGAATCAGTATCCCACTGGTCTCCCTGGAGAGCTTAACAGATAGGAGGGATATAGGAATAAGGAGGCTTAGAAAAGAGTACCTTTCAGAAAGTTAGTGTGTCACTGACCTTGATCAGGGAGCTGACAACAATGGCACCAGCATTGACCATGGGATTATGAGGAATTCCTGGGGAAATACAAATTGTGCAGGGTCTTATCAGTCACTGAACAAAGACTCCTTTACAGCCTGCCCTCTCTGTAGGTTAAATAAGAAAGATTTCTTTGCTGGGGTAAAAGGAATATCAGGGCTAATCAGGAAAAACAGTGTTTACAGCCGTACCACTCTGATCATGCTTGATCATCTCTGATCTCACAAGCTAAGCAGGGTTAGGCCTGGTTAGTAGTTGGATGGGAGGAAAGGCAAAGAAACAAATGAAAAAGGCTTGGGGGAGGGAGCATGAGTTTGGTCTGAGCTCTGGGGGTGCTCACCTTCCTCATTGAGGGAGAGTTTGTTGTAGCGCAGGCCGCTGGGCTCCTTGCCCACAAACTTATGCACGTAGTCAGTGCCTAGGGTGCTTATGGAGATGGCATAGGTGAGGGGCTTCACGCAGGACTGCAGGCAGAAGGGGATCTTTGTGTGGCCCACAGAGTGCCTAGAGGCAGACAGGTGCAATGAAAGGGGTTGGCCTTTGTTCTTTACCTGTGCCCTTCCTCCCCTTCCTCTCACCCAGCATCTCACCGTTGTCCATCCACAGTACATAGGGAGACACCCCACAGGTCTGGGTTTGACTTGGCCAGGTGAGGGATGTAGGCCGCCACCTGGGCAGGAGTGGGTAGAGAAAAGGGAGAAAGATGGATGTGGAGAAGAGTATGGAGTTCAGGATCAGGAGAGTTTTTTTGATAAAAAGCTAAATTCTGACTCCAGCATGGCAAATGAATTCCCTTCTATTTGTTGTTCCCAGAAACTCCAAGCCTTAAGTCCTAGGGGATCTTATCTATCTGTAGCCTCTGTCCTGTAGTGATGGCAGTAAAGCTCATGGAAGGTTAAAAAGGAGAATTCTGGGGTCAGCTTCCTGTTTTGATTTTTAGATTCAATTACTGTAAGTCTCTGACAATTCACTTGACTATGCCACAATCTCCTAAGAAAACTAGGATTCCCTCACTTGTTCTAGGAACCTGTTTAGAAACACATGGAGCTATTTCCACATTTTTAGAGGTTCTGCTTCTCATTTTACATCCATTGGATTACCAGCCCCAGGAAGTCTTTAAGAATTAAAATATATCTGGCCCAGAGCCCTTGCCCCTCCCTTATCCCCCCCCCCAGCCCTCACTTTGCCTCCTGTGAGCTCTTTGGCATCCTCAAAGATGCGATCCACATGGCCCGTGAACTCCTCAAAATCGGGAATGACAAACTTCTTTCGGAATGCCTGGGTCAGGAGCACAATGTTGCTGCTCACACACCTGGATCCCAGACACGATTGCATTAGGGGGCTGCAGACATACAGCAGGGACTCACTCTGGAGCCATGGAGGTTGGGAATAAAGAAGGTTGTGAGCGGTCATGTGGTTTGAGACCAATAGCTTTGGCAAGTCACTTTATCATTTTGGTTTTGAGTTTCTTCACCCCTAAAATGAACAATAGTAATAACATGGAAAGATACCTCAAGACATAATGTCTTGGGATATAAGAAAAAAATAATTACTAGAATAAGTATAGTATGTCATTTTTATATTTTAGAAATCCTAAGTCCTATATTTATGTATATTCATATATATGTGTGACTACATAGGATATTATCTAAAAGATATCCACTAATCTGTTAACAATGTTTACTTCCAGGAAAAGGGGCTAGGACTGGGAGAAACGGGAAATGAGAACATATATTTCTATATTGTTCAGAATTCATAATGAGTATTCATATATTACTTGTGTGATGAATAATAAAACAAAATGAAGTGTTGAATTATACAATCCCCAAGATTTCTATATGCTCTGATATCTGTGTCCACAGAACAGTTTTGAAAATAATGCCCTCATTTCTGGGGCCCTCACTTTTGGAAGAGATTTCGGTCCAAGAGGCCACCACTGCTAGACTCTTGGACCATGTGGTGCATCTGACTCATGCAGTCCCGGAGCCGGGGATCTGATGTCTGCAGTCCGGTGGCCTTCAGTGCCTTTAGGGAAAGAAGAGGCCTGGTAAATTTAGCTCAAAGAATAGTATTTTAATCCTAATAGTCTTTCCCAATAGATACTCAGTTACCTCAATCCCAGTTACTACAAAAGGTAGGACAAGTGGATTTGGAAATTAAAAGGGAATGAAGCAGCTTTGAAGGTTAACAAGGGATTCCTGCCCCTTTTCAGCTAGTTGTGTTTAATCTGGCCCTGGGGCAGAGATGGGATTGTCTCCTTAGCTTAGGCATCTGTTATTACCCACCTGCATTCTCTATCCTCATGCAGTAACCCATTAGGTGTCCTGTATCTGTCCTACCCTCCTTTTCCCACTTTCCATAGATCTAAGGATTAGGGTTCAGAACAGGTAAAGGGGGCAACTTACACTAGTGAACTTGTGGATGGGGATTCGTTCCTGTCCCTCGGCAATAGTGTAGAAGAGCAGATCACCCAGGCGGGACAGCATGCCACACTCTGATGCATCACTGTTTGGGGGCAGAGACAGGGGAGGAGGGCAGGAGCCTGAGAATCACTCCTTGCTCCTCCTCCTTGAACATGGGCTGGTGAGTGTCCTCATTCTGTGTCTCTTCCCTAAACCATCTGATCTGTCCTGAGAAGTTGTACCTTTCACTTTCTAGCTTTTACTCATAACTAAGATCTTTATTTCTACCTGCCTACTTGACACTTCTAGACCATAGGCACTGAAAACTCAGCATGTCCAAACCTAAGTCATCTTACCTTCCCGCCTCTTCTCTTCTTGTGTTTCCCATCTGGGTCAAATAAAAGTACTACCACCTGGGTGCTAGACTGGAAATGCAGAACAATTTTGGTAGTTCCCATACCTTAAGTCCATGTTTGGTTGGCCACTAAAACTGGATGAATCTACCTCCATAATACCTCTCAAATCTGCCCTCTTCTTTCCCCCCAAGCAATATGGTATAGTAGAAAGGATCGAAGGTTGCTCCTTAATAGCTGTGTGATGTTGGGGCAGATCACGTAATATTGTTGAACCTGCTTCCTAGTCTATAAAATAAGAGTGGTAATGTCTACTTCACATGGGTAATATGAGCCTAAATTAAGATCATATTCCATGAAAAACTGTCTTAACATAAAGTAGATGCTCAGTAAATCAGAACTCAATAGCTCCTTGTTGTTTGTTACCTAATTGCCACTATACACTCTTGACTCCCCAACTATCTTCTGCAATGTGCTACCTATTTTCTTAAACTCAGAATAACTCAAAAACTTTGTGATGGCTCCCTAGTGCTTACAGAAGAAGTTATTTCTTGGTTTGGCATTCAAGGCTCCTTAGAACCTGCCAATTTGCTGGGTGCAGGTAGTGTATGCCTGTAATCCCAGCCACTCAGGAGGCTGAGGCAGAAGGGCTGCAAGTTGGAAGCTAGCCTAAGCAAATTAGTGAGACATGGGGCTGGGGATGTGGCTCAGGCAGTAGCACACTCGCCTGGCATGTGCAGGGCGCTGGGTTCGATCTTCAGCACCACATAAAAATAAAAATAAAGATGATGTGTCCACCAAAAACTAAAAAATAAATATTTAAAAAAATTTCTCTCACTCTCTCTTTAAAAAACAAAATTAGTGAGACACTGGGGATGTAGCTCAGTGGTAAAGTACCCCTAGGTTCAATCCCCAGCACCAAAAAACCTGCTACCTTTCTTTTGCTATTCCCCACCATTCTCCCACATTCATTATGAGAGGTTAATAGATGGTTCCCCAAATGGGCCAGGGACTGTGAGGTTTCCTGGATTTTACGTATGCTGTGATTTCTGCATGGAATGACCTTCTTCTCCTTCAATTAGCATAGTCCTGTCCATCCTTCAAGGTCCAGTTCAAATGCCACCAACTCTGTAATATCTCCCCAACCCTCCAGATTTTACTTATGTTGTTGCTGGGGTGGCACGTAAACCATTTTACTGTCGGAGGACTCTTCCCTTGTTCAACTAGGTTTTTGTCTTCCTATCTTTGAGCAAAGTGGGTCTTTGATAAGAATTACCATGTTACATAATTAGGAAGGTCCCTGTACCCCCCAAATCTCTCTCTCAATGGTTATGGCACGAAAAATTCTTTAGGCACCAAAGACTTCTTGATCTTCAAGAGTTCCTCTATTAACAGATTTAGAGGAATGATATCAGATCAAATACGACAGTTGAGATTTAGACCCTTCAAAGCCCTTTGACCCAATAACTTGGTTTCCAGGAATATATTCACTTATCTATAAAGTTACATATTCATTGCATAATTAAAAAAGATTTAAAACAACTGTGCATTAGTAGGGAAATAGGTAAATTATGAGTTTATTCATATAATGAAATGTTATGCCCTGTAAATAAAATGAAATTAGGGACTGCTTTGAGTACTGATCTCTAAGACGTAATATTAACTAAAGAAGCATGTTTCAGAACAGTGTATGCAGAATGAAACTATTGATGTTTAAAAATATGTTTCCTTATTCCAGTACAAAATATTTCTGGCAGGACATATAAGAAACAGGTAAAACTCATCTCTAGGAGGAGTAGTTGGGGCTATGCAAAAAGGGTGGGAGGGATGCTTTTCACTATAGTATCTTTTATACTTTTGAATTTTGAACCATATAACTATATTGTCCATGAAACAAGACACTAAAAAACTAAAGATTCTCAAGAAGCTTGGCATAGAGTAGGCATGTGTGCGTTTGGGACCAGGAGGAACACCAGAAGGGGAAGGGATCCAATTTTGGAGGAAACCATCACAATGCTAGTATCTGTAGGAAAGGGGTGGGGAAGCCATATGAGGGATAACTAAAAGAGGAAAGTTTGTAGGGATGTTTGGTTATTTTGTTTTATGTTTTGCAGTACGGGAGATTGAACCCAAGGCTCAGGCATGCTAGAAAAGTGCTCTACCACTGTGCTACATTCCCAGCCTTTGGAGGAACACCTTGAAAGCAGGTCTCTGTGCCTGAATGCTGATAGATAGGAAATGATGCCACATCATTTCTGAATGTCTCAAAATTCTTTAAAAAATTGCATATTTTTTTTGGGGGGGGCAGTACTGGGAATTGAATTCAGGGGCAATCAGCCACTAAGCCACATCCTCAGGCCTGTTTTGATTTATTTAGAGACAGGGTCTCACTGAGTTGCTTAGTGCCTCACTTTTGCTGAGGCTGGCTTTGAACTCGAGATCCTCCTGTCTCAGCCTCCTGAGCCACTGGGATTACAGGCGTTACCACCATATGACGCTAAAAAATTGCATGCCTTTTGATTTAGATATAGACTGATCACCAATATAATGTTGAAGGGAAAAAAGGTATAGAATAATGTGTACAGTATAATATCATTTATTAAAAAGATAATATTAACATGTATTATATGCATTAAAATATCTCTAAAAGACTATAGAAGATATTAATGTCATCAGATGTTTTGGGAACAAAATTTCCTAGGAATTTACTCTTAAGAAATAATTGTGGGCTGGGATTGTGGCTCAGCGGTAGAGCGCTCGCCTAGCATGGGGGGGACCCGGGTTCGATTCTCAGAACCACATAAAAATAAAGGCATTGTGTTGTGTCCATCTACACCTAAAAAATAAATATTAAAAAAAATAAATAATTGTGAGGGGCTGGGGTTGTGGCTCAGTGGTAGAGTGCTTGCCTCACATGTGTGAGGCACTGGGTTCAATTCTCAGCACCACATATAAATAAATGAATAAAATAAAGGTCCATCAACACTAAAAAAAATATTTTTTAAAAAAAGAAATAATTGTGAGGTGCTGGGGTTGTGGCTCAGTGGTAAAGCTCTTGCCTCACATGTGTGAGGCCCTGGGTTGGATTCTCAGCATCACATATAAATAAGTAAAATAAAGGTCCATCAACAATTAATAAAATATTTAAAAAAGAAATAATTGTGAACCAGGCATGGTGCACACACCTATAATCCCAGTGACTTAGGAGGCTGAGGCAAGAGGATCATGAGTTCAAAGTAAACCTCAGCGACTTAGCAAGACTCTGTCTCAAAATATCTTAAAAAAACAGCTGGGGATGTGGCTCAGTGGTAGAATGCCCCGGGTTCAACCCCTGTATCAGAAGAAGAAAAGAAAAATATAGTGAAATTATTGTTGAAAGTACACAAAAGAGTCTATAGTAACCAAACTGAAGATTGATTAAGTAAGTTATGGTAATGGTGCTGGGAATGTGGTTCAGTGATACAGTGCATGCCTAGAATGTTTAAGGCCTTGGATTTGATTCCTAGCAATACAAAAAAAAAAAGGTTGTGGCAACTCATATCATGGAATTTTTTAAAATGGTAAAATGGCAGCTATTAAAATTGATGTCATATACACATATTGAAAGCTGTTCAAAAATAGAAAAGTAGGTTACCAAAGGATATGAATATGATCTCATTTTTGTTATACATTAGATATATATGGAAATATCACAATATTTTTTTGGTGGTGCTGGGGATTGAACCCAGGGCCTAGTCATGCTACCAACTGAGCTATATCCCCAGCCATCCCTTTCTTTCTTTCTTTCTTTCTTTTTTTTAATATTTATTTTTAGTTGTGGTTGGACACAATATCTTTATTTTATTTATTTTTATGTGGTGCTGAGGATTGAACCTAGGGCCTCGCATGTGCTAGGCGAGCACTCTACTACTGAGCCACAATCCCAGCCCAAATCCACTTCTCAGCTTGCTTTTCTTTCCTTTTTGGTGGTGATGGGGATTGAACTCAGGGTCTTGTGCATGTGAGCCTTTTTTTCTTGATACTGTTTTTATCTTTCTTTTCTTTTTGAGATGGGGTCTTACTATGTTGCCCAGGCTAGCCTTGCATTTTCATTCTTTCTACCTCAGCCTACTAAGTAAGTAGCTGGGATTACAGAAGCACATCACACACTTGGATTCTTGTTTTTCTTTTAAAAATCAGAAATACAATAAAGCTACATGTTTTTAAAAATAAACAATAACCCGAATAACAAGACTTCCTTCACCCCCAAGTCAAAATCCTACCCTTCATGGTGTCACACTCTCAGCGGCCATCACCCTCCAGTGCTGCCAACCCTTCTGCCCAGGGAGCAGCAATCCAAGGCCATTACCAAGAGGTTTCCTGGAGATGGAGCAGCCACAGGCAGGAGAAACTAGTCCCCTAAAAACACTCTATTACCCTACTCACTAGATGCTGGTGTGTGTGTAGGGGAACCAGGGATGCTTCTAGCTCCCACTCTAAAGGGGAAGGATAATAGGCTTTCCTCTATCCTACCACTCCCATAGTTATTTGGGAGGAGGGGAGGGTGAAGATTGAACAGGAAGGAGTGGTCTTATCCTTTAAATGTTCCATGTCTCTTTGAGAAAAGTAGTGCATAATAATGATTATTAATAGTAAACAATTGCCAGGCTTGGTGGCACACGTCTGTAATCCCAGCGGCTGGGGAGACTGACATGGGAGAATTGCAAGTTTGAAGCCAGCCTCAGCAATGGTGAGACACTAAGCAACTCAGTGAGACCCGTCTCTAAATAAAATGAATAATAGGGTTGGGGATGTGGCTCAGTGGTCAAGTGCCTCGGAGTTCAATCCCCAGTACCCTTCCCCCCCAAAAAAAAATTTTAAAAAATAGTAGGGCTGGGGATGTGGCTCAAGCGGTAGGACTCTCTCCTGGCATGCGTGCGGCCGGGGTTCGATCCTCAGCACCACAAAAAACAAAGATGTTGTGTCCGCCAAGAACTAAAAAATAAATATTAAAAATTCTCTCTCTCTCTTTAAAAAAAAAATAGTAAACAATAGTTATTGGTCTCCCAGTACCCTTCAAATACTTATTGGTTTATTACCTCTCAGGACTGGAACTTCAGTGGTGGTGAGACAGTGCTGTTTTTATGGCTATTTTAACTACGGTATACATATGTTTCTGAGTATCATCAGTTAGATGTCAATGATAAAACAGAGAGCCCATTTCCTGTTACAGCTATAATAGGGTAGGGGTTACTTGGACTGGGTCTAGCTCACCCTTCTCTGAAGAGGGCAAAAATTTCTTTTTTTGCAAAAATTTCTTATTCAGCATTATTTGTGTCTCAGAGAGAGGAAAAAAAGGAAAAGGTTCAGCAACCAAGTATTTCTGGGTGACCGGGAAGAGAAGTTCCACCTGGGAGTGGGAAGCAGAAGTACCCAAAGGAGAAGAATCCTTCAAATTAGGGAGCCTGAGCAGCATAAATAACAGCTCTGACTAGCTCTGATTTCTGCATCTCATGATTCCCCCCACCATTATAAATGTTCTCCTCATTCAATAGTTTGGAAAGATATCCTTATTCTACAGATAGGGGACCCTGCTATGCACACACCCAATACATACGCATGTATTTGCGCACCAATAATAAGCGCCCATCACACTTTGCCTGCGAGTACGCGCAGAAATAAGACACTCCACGTAGACCCAAGTACACTTGGACCTAAAACAGGAGGCTGTTTATACCCACACATCCCCTAAAATACCTAGGAGAACCCGAGAGGAAAAGAAGGGGAGGATGGGCGGGCCTGCACACGGCCCCACACTGTGACATGTGCACCAAGCAACACTGCGCCCATTCTGCATTCCCATTTAAGTACGCACCTTGGACAGGCACCATCTCGAAGACCGACCTGCCCAAACGCCCTCCCGGGCGGGCGGCACGTTACCGCCCGAGCTCGGCGGACCCAAATCCCCAAATCTAAAGGAAAAGGCATCGCAGGCTAGAGAGCGAGAAGAGGGGAGATGTGATGCGCTCCCTGGGGACCGGGATTCGGGCGCTAGCGAGAACGACAGTGGGAGTGGGAGCAAGCCTGTCCCCTGCCCCTGTCCCGCGAGCCTTACTGATCCTGGTGCTGTGGCTGGTGGCTGTGCGGCGTCTCCCTGCCCTGTGCCGCTGCCTCACTGAGGTGGTGTCGGACGCCCCAGCCAAGGAAGGGGCTCCGGCTCAGGTGACCCCAGCCTCCCCGCTGGCACCGACTGCCAGCTCGGCTCAGTGCATTCTGCAGAGCTCTCATGGAGCGCATGCCCCCAGCGCGCTGCCGGCTCTGCCCGAGAGCCGGGGACGTCTGAGCGTTGGCTGGTAGGGAGGGGGTGGAGACGTTGCGAGCTAGACTAGGTGTGGGGGGAGCTGAGTGAGGGAGTGCTGCGTCTGGGAGGTGAAGAGAAGCCGGGTGGGTGGGGCTGGAGCTGGAGGAGGGGCCGTCCCTTCTAGGCTCCGGTCGGCGCCAGATTCACTCATTCTTCCTAGACAGGGGATGGATGGGCTAGGAATGCCAGTGACTGGGAAGAAGTGGGGCCTGGGGTCTAGGGGGTGGTGAAGAGAGGGCGGTGCCCGGGAGTCGAGATAGACAGTGCTCAAGTCCAATAATTGAGGGAGAAGAAGAAGAAAGAAAGAAAAAAAAAAGATGGTGGGGCTGGTGGGCGGGGAGAGGATGAGGTTACCCAATGAAAGCAAGGCGGTGGGCTGTCCGCGAGAGCCTGCTGATTCTTCTGCTCCCTGGCTACTGCAGCGAGCTTTGAGTGCAGGTGTTGTGGGTGGGAAAGCTAGGCAGAACGTCTGCAAAACCCTGGGACGCCACCTGATCGCGGCGGGGTTAGGAACTATGGAATTCTCTGGTAGAGACGAGAGCGGTGCCTCGAGAGAGAAGGATGAGAGTGAGCCCTATTTAGGAATGACTTAATGACCTTCGACGTTCAGAGGTCAGAACCGACCCTCAGTAATGCGCTTCACAGTGCGGCCTGCAGGCCAAAAGAGTCGTAGTCACTGTCGCGCGGTGGTGGTGAGTGGAGTCGGTGGCCACAAAATACCTCATCTAGAAACAGCCGCTGGGCCGGGGATGTAGCTCAGAGCGCTTGCCTAGCATGTGTGAGGTCCTGGGTTCAGTTCCCAGCAAAACACACAGGCGCGCCCCAACACTAACTAGGGAGAGAGTGGGGCGGAGAAAAAGCCTCCTTGGTGGTTGTTAGGATGCTTGGTTATAGTTTTACCTCTCATTTATTTTAGCTTCTCATTTATTTTGTTTTCTTATCTGTAAAGTTCAGACATTGAAATAAGGAAACGCACATGAAAATGTTTTGTAAACTCTTATGCGCATCTAGAATTTTGGCTGTTTTAATCGCTTGTCCTTGTTTTCCTCATTGAGAAGAGGTGAGGAACAAAAAGAATTTTGAAAACCAAGAACGCTCAGGAATTTTGTCATCTGCAACTTTCATCTTGTATCTCAGCAGAGCCTAAAAACATCTATATTTTGTAGGATTTCGGTAAAGAGCTATTATGGAGTGCCAACCACTTAATTTATCTCTCCTTAACAGAGACCTGCTAAGCAGTTTTTAGTCTGATTTTGAAGATGAGGAAACTAAGATTTAGAAATTATGACTTCTTGCATAAGGTAACCCAGGGCATAAGAACCACAGAGCCAGAAATTAGAACAAAGCCTCTGACTACAACACTCTTTCTCCTTCATGCAGCCCTTCCCCCAAATTAACAATTTGAATTGAATTACCCTAGCAGAAATAACCCTGTCCTTAAAACAAGAATTTTCTGTATGATATAGTACTGAAGGCCATTTCTTGAGGTACCTCTGACTATACCATAAAATACTGTTTTTTTTTTTTTCATTTTTGAATTGAAATGACCACCAAGACGCAACCATGGAGCCAAGCGCGGTGGCACATGCCTAATACCAGCAGCTCCGAAAGCTGAGGCAGAGGATCCAGAGTTCAAAGCCAGCATCCTCAGCGTGGTGAGGCGCTAAGACCCTGTCTCTAAATAGGTCTGGGGATGTAGCTCAGTGGTCCAGTGCCCCTGAATTCAATCTCTAGTTCAAAAAAAAAAAAAAAAAAAAAAGAAAGAAAGAAAAAAAGAAAAAGAAAAAAAAAAGATGTAACCGTGGGAAACTAAATATCAAAACCATGCTCTTTTGTGGAGCACGTTGTGTGGAAAGGCAGTTCTCCTTTTCCTTGGATAGGGTTGGAGGGGGTTTATTTGGTTTGAAACCAGATGGAGTGACCTCTTTTTTTTTTTTTTCCCTGTTTTTTTTTCCCTTTTGTAACCATTCCCTATATGCCCTATCTGTTCTCCTATCAGTAGAACTCCCTCTAATTTAGGACTCCAGCTTGCTGCCTTATGCTTGGCTTTGCATGAGAGGCAAACTTCTGTGTCTTAATACTAAATGTAGATTCAATTTAGCATTAGTTTTTCCATATATATATATCTAATCTTATCTTTGTTTCATAGGAATATTATTTCTCTGAAGGTTTTTGATCTGTTCCAGAGAAAAATAGCATACCTTAGGGAATTTCTAAATATTACCAGAAGTTATTTGCTTCCTTTTTTCCTATCACTGCTTCTTTAAATTAACTTTAATTATAATTAGTAATGAGTTTCTCCTTCTCTACACTTATATTAATAGAAACTGATTGGGCAGTGAAAAAATATCTGGTGGTAGATTGGTGGTTCTTTGCATAGAGAACTAGCCCCTGCTTACTTTAACCTTTGAACTGATTTTGCCTCCACTACAAAATGGCTGCCTAGGCATGAAGATGGAGCATGAACTGGTGAGTTGGAAGGCCCCATAGGGTTGAGTCAAGTATAAGATACTCAAGAACAAATTTGTGCCAGGTGTGGTGGCCCATGCCTGTAATCCCAATGATTTGGGAGTTTGAGGCAGGAGGATCACAAGTTCAAGGCCAGCCTGGGTAGCTGAGCAAGACTCTCAAAATAAAAAGTAAAAAGGGCTGGGTGGTAGAGCACCCCTGGGTTCAATCATTAGTACCATAAATAAATAAATATTTTTTAAGATGAAGTCATCTCAGGTGGTTAAAACTTGGTGGCATCATGATCTTTTTTTGTTTCTAATTTGAAAAGGACACATCTAGTTTCTATATTAGAGAATTATCCAACTCTGACCTGGGCAACTACACATGAGGGTTTTCATAGGTAAAATAAAACTTTCCTGTGTATCTCCTTTAATAGTGGATTATTTTTTTAAGATTTTTTTTAAAGATGGACACAATATCTTTATTTATTTTGTTTATTTATTTTTTATGAGGTGCTGAGGATCGAACCCAGTATCTCACAAGTGGGAGGCAAACACTCTACTGCTGAGCTATAACCCCAGCCCCTGGATTCTTTTATTTATTTATTTATTTATTTTATTTTTTAGTTGTAGTTGGATACAATACTTTTATTTTATTATTTATCTTTATGTGGTGCTGAGGATCGAACCCAGGGCCTCGCACCTGATAGAGTGCTCTACTGCTGAGCCACAATCCCAGCCCAATAGTGGATTCTTTAAGTCAGTCTTTGGCTTTGCCAGAATTTCATGGTATATGAAGGAGGATTGGTCTTAATGGTTTTGAATCCTTAAATTAAAAAAAGCTAAATTATCTGAGGTACAAAATAGGAAACTTGATGTTTGTGTTTGAAGACTTTATTTTTTATGATTTAGATGCTCTCATTTGTTCTACTCTATAGAATATAGCTGGGAAGTTAGTCCAATTGAAGGATTTCACATTTTTTTCACTATTAGTCTTTGTTAATGTTGCTATTGGGCAAACTCCTTACTGCCTTAGTTTCTCTATTTGTAAAAGATAAAACTTGAATTTTACTGGGTGATTGTACATTCTGAAATAATCGGCTTCCATTAACTCAATGAGTATCTATTTGTTGGACTATAGTGTGCTAGACTATGTGCTGGAAAATCCAAAAATTTAAAAATTAGGGCTGAGGCTGTGGCTCAGCAGTAGCGCATTTGCCTTGCATATATAAAATGAAGGTCTTAAAAAAAAATGAAGGTCTATCAACAACTAAAAAATATTAAAAATTAATTAATTAAAAACGATTTTAATTAACATAATTTCGGACTGGTTTTTCATTTCTGGTTTTGGGAGAAATGAGAAATGAGAAAGCTAATGTGTAAAATTTCTAATGAAAGATTCTGTGGTGCAGATATTCAGAAGGAAGTATAAAGAAGAAACACCTAACTTGGCTAGGATGAAGGGCCATTGAGTTAAAAGGGGAGAGAACCAATTCTTGGGTATTCTAGACCGAGAGCTGTGCAAGAACAACCAGTGTGAAAGTTACATTTGAGAGACTCTTAATTTCTTTGGAGTAAAAAGTGGGTATAAGAAAGTGTGAACCACCAAACCTGAGTTGTAGGTGGGAGTTACATGTTTTAACATAATGTTAGACTCTCATGGAGAAAATGGAATTTCATATGAGTTCAAATGTATTTGTGAAGTATTCCACTGTGCTTTCTTAGTTCCTCTTTAGTTTAACAATTGCAAAACCAAATTTTATAGGACTGAAATAATATCATAAACACCTTTAAAAAGAAACTGTATCACATTGGTCCACTTACAATGACTTTCATGCTGTCTTTCTTTTGCCAAATAATGCCATTTTTCTTTCTTTCTTTTTTTTTTTTTGGTACCTAGGATTGAACTCAGGGGTACTCAACCACTAAGCCACATCCCAGCCCTATTTTGTATTTTATTTAGAGACACTGAGTTGCTTAGTGCCTCACAGTTGCTGAGGCTGGCTTTGAACTTGTGATTCTCCTGTCTCAGCCTCCCAAGCCTCTGGGATTACAGGTGTGTGCCACTCTGCTCGGCCAAATAATGCCTCTTGAAATCTAGTTTTTCTGATGGCCATTAAAACCAATTATAGCAAGTCTGAATATGCCAAGAAAATGTGGATTTCTATAAGTATTCCTAAAATATATATTTTTTAGTAGTAGATGGACACAACACATTTATTTTGTTTATTTTTATGTGGAGCTAAGGATTAAACCCAGTGCCCCATACGTGCTGGGCAAATGATCCACCATAAGCTACAACCCCAGCCCCTAAAAAATATTTTAAAAAACTCTTTGTAGGCTAAATCTAATTTGAAAGCCTTTGTTGAGATTACTTTTTTTTTTTTTTTTTTTTTTTGCTGGGGATTGAACCCAGGGCCTTGTGCATGTGAGGCAAGCACTCCACCAACTAAGCTATATACCCAGCCCAAAAAAGCCTTTGTTGAAAAGGCAAAAAGAAAACACATTCAAGGGTTGATTGATAATATTTTAATACTTGTTTCTTTACCAACTTCTCTGGAGTCTGTGGCAGGAGCATCTTAAGTCCAAGGCCAACCTGGACTATTTAGTGAGCATGTGCCTCAAAATAAAAAATAAAAAGACTAGAGGTATAGCTTAGTGGTAGAACACCCCTGGATTTAAAGCCCTGTACCATACAATCAAACAAAAATCTTGTTTTTTTAACCTAAAGAATATAGATGGGGCTGGGGTAGCTCAGTGGTAGAGCACTTGCTTAGTATGTGTGAGGCACGGGGTTTGATTTGTGAAGCACTGCATATAAATAAATGAATAAAATAAAGGTCCATCAACATCTAAAAAAATTTAGGAAGAAAAAAAGAATATAAATGATGTTAGAATTCTACATTACAATATAGGGAATAAATAAAATTATTATTTAAGAGACAAGGTAGAAATTTTTTTTTTTTTTTTTTTTTAGTAGTGACCACCCTTTCTTCAGGCATTCTTCTCTCTCTCTCTCTCTCTTTTTTTTTTTTTAAGAGAGAGAGAGAATTTTTTTTTTAATATTTATTTTTTAGTTTTCGGTGGACACAACATCTTTGTTGGTATGTGGTGCTGAGGATCCAATCCGGACCGCTCGCATGCCCGGCTAGCGCGCTACCACTTGAGCCACATCCCCTAGGTAGAATTTTTTTTTTTTTTTTTTTAAAGAGAGAGAGAGGAGAGAATTATTTAATATTTATTTTTCAGTTTTTGGCGGACACAACATGGTTGTATGTTGTATGTGGTGCTGAGGATCAAACCCGGGCCGCACGCATGCCAGGCGAGCGCACTACCACTTGAGCCACATCCCCAGCCCCCTAGGTAGAATTTTTAACCATGGTTATCTAATTGAAATAATCTCTAGGCCATAAGTTTTAATGTTCTAATCAATAATCTAATTTGAAATATTTTATCTGGGCAAAGTTGTAATGTGGCCTGTAATCCCAGCGGTTTGGGAGGCTGAGACAGGAGGATAGTGAATTCAAAGCCAGCCTCAGTAAAAGTGAGGCACTAGCAATGCAGTGAGACCCTGTCTCTAAATAAAATACAAAAATAGGGCTGGGGATGTAGCTCAGTGGTTGAGTGCCCCTGAGTTCAATCCCCATACCAAAAAAAAAAAAAAGGGGGGGTTATTGGTGCTGGGAATTGGACCCAGGTCCTTAGGAATGCTGAGTTCTACCTCTGAAGTACACCCTCAGCCCCTACGTCATCTGTTTTGACCTGTCATTTTGCAAAAGTGTGGTGTTTATAGCTCTCTGAACTTCGAGGAAGTTTTCTATAAAACAGTTCTAGATCCTTAGGTAATTTATGTAGTAACTACTACTCAGAAAAGTGATTTTTCAAGACTAAGGATATTTGCTCAGTTGTGTTCATTTCTTATTCCAATCTATTTAATCTATTTAAATTAGTTAATTTAAATAGATTAAAAAATACAGTAAAACTGGGCATGGTGGGGCACACCTGTAATCCCAGTAGCTCTGGAGGCTGAGGCAGGAGGATCTTGAATTCAAAAGCCAGCTTTAGCAATTTAGTGAGGCCCTAAGCAACTCAGTGAGACCCTGTCTCTAAATAAAATATTTAAAAAGGGTTGGGGATGTGGCTTGGTGGTTAAGCGCCCCTGGGTTCAATCCCTGGTACCAAAAAAAAAAAAATACAGAAGGTGCTAAATGAAAAAAATTAATATAAGTATTAATTTTTTTGTGGCTATTAGCAATACTGGTGGATTTTAAGTGTCTCTGAATTATCTCAGTTTTGTTTTGGGCAATTTTCATTACTATTTATAACAGAATTAAAGGATTCAAAAATTGTTTAAAGGGGCTGGGGTTGTGGCTCAGTGGTATGTGGCCTGTGTGAGGGTTTGATTTTCAGCACCACATAATAAATAAATAAATGAAGTAAAATAAATAAATAAATCAGATAACCTTTAAAAATTGTTTAAGGCATTCTGTAGGATCACAATCTCCAATAAAATAATTATTCAGCATAGACACATAAGCAAGGGAAAAATATAGTCATAAAACTTATCAATTAGCTAAAACATTACTAAGAGCTGCTTTTTTTTTTTTTTTTTTGGTACCAGGGATTGAACTTGGGGGCATGCAACCACTGAACTACATCCCCAGCCCTATTTTGTATTTTATTTAGAGATAGGATCTCACTGAGTTCTTAGCAGCTTGCCATTGCTGAGTCTGGCTTTGAACTCGTGATCCTCCTGTCTCGGCCCCCTGTGCTGCTAGGATTACCGCCACCACGCCTGGTTTAGGGCTGTTTTCTTTTATGATTTTATTTATTCAATTCAAAACTGGAAAGTTTTGAAAGGGCATATAGTGGAGTTGCCCTCCTGCTCCTGCTTCTCATTTATCCAGTTTCCTTCCCCAGAGGCAAACAATGTTCTTGGAGATATATATATATATATATATATATATATATATATATATATATATATATATATATAATGCATATTATATATTATGCATATTATATATTATATATTTAATATTCAATTAGATAACCATGATATATATAACTGTATTTATAACCATTTTATATATATTATATATACTTAAGTTATGTATAATATATAAGTATATATACATTTAAACTATATTTTATATATTATATATAAATATAAACATATAAAATATAAATAAAACATAGATCACTGAACTATGTCCCCAGCCCTTTTATAAAATTTTATCTTCAAGATAGAGTCTTGCTAAATTGCCCATGCTGGCCTCAAAATTGAGATGCTCTTACCTCAGCCTCCTGAGTACTGGGCATAACTGTACTGAGCATAACTCACCACACCTGACCTGGCTATTTGATAATGACTTGTAAGAACTTTTTGTATATTTTAGAAATTGGCTCTTTGTGATAGAGTTGAATATATTCCCTTTCTTCCTTCTAGTTTATCATTTGACTTTTGGTTTTCCTTTTGTGGTTTTTGCTACATAGAAATTTTTTTATCTTTATATGATCAGATTTCTTAATTTGTGTTTCCTTTTTCAATGAATAACATTAAAATCTGGCATTCAGTAGAACCACCATTTGACCCAGCTATTCCCCTTCTCAGACTATACCCAAAAGACCTAAAAAGAGCATACTACAGGGACACAGCCACATCAATGTTTATAGCACCACAATTCACAATAGCTAGAATTGGGAACCAACCTAGATGCCCTTCAATAGATGAAAGGATTAAAAATGTGGCATTTATACACAATGGAATATTACTCAGAACTAAAAAATAACAAGATCATGGCATTTGCAGGCAAATGGATGGCATTAGAGCAGATTATGCTAAGTGAAGTTAGCCAATCCCTAAAAAACAAATGCCGAATGTCTTCTCTGATATAAGGGGGGTAACTTAAAGTGAGATAGGGAGGAAGAGCATGAGAAGAAGACTACCACTAAATGGGGAAGAGAGGTGGGAGGGAAGAAGAGGGAGAAGGGGAGTTGCACGGAAAATGGAAGGAGAACCTCATTGTTATACAGAACACATATATGATGTTGTGATGAGAAAAAGGAAAAAAAGAGTGTGTCACATTAGATTGGATACAGAGAAAGGATGGAAGAGGAGAGGAGGAGTACGGAGGATAGGAAAGGCAGCAGAATAGAATAGACAATATGATTGATGTATGTATATTCCATGTATGTTTTATTATATGTCAAAATACATTCTGCTGTCATGTATGACAAAAATAAAAATAAATCATATGGTTAAAAAAAGAAAAGAAAAAATATTCACAAAAAATTTTTTAAAAAATCTGGCATTCAGCTAAAAGCTTACATATAATCTCATGTATCTTCTGCTTCCTCATCGTTTTACATCCTTGTAATAGGTCTCAAATCCATCTACTTTTCCCATTTTCATTGCTACTGTCCTAATTAAGCTTCTTCTCCCACCTCCATTTTTTGAGACAGGGTTTTGCTATGTTGCCTGGGCTGCCATCAAACTCCTGAACTCAAGTTATCCTCCTGCCTCAACCTCCTCAGCAGCTGGGGCTACAGGCATGCATCCTTGTTTAAGGATTTATTTTTTTGATGCTGTTATTAATAGAATTAATAGAATGTTTTATAATTTCATATTTTAAAAATATGTTTTTGTTGTAGATGGACACAATACCTTTATTTTATATTTTTAATTTTTATGTGATGCAGAGGATCGAACCTAGTGCCTCACACATGCTAGGCAAGCGCTCTACCACTGAGCTACAACCTCAGCCCCTCACATTGTTTATTGATCATTTTAGCAATGCAATGGATTTCTGTGTATGGATTTTTGTATTCTGTGACCTCATTGAATATATTAATTCTAGTAGTGTCTTTTTTTTTTTTTTTCCCCCTTTCATTGCTGAGGATTGAACCAGGGGCACTTTATCACTGAGCTTCATCCCTGTGCTTTTTTTTTTTTTTAATTATTTTTAAAAAATTTTATTTGGGGCTGGGGATGTGGCTCAAGCGGTAGTGCTCGCCTGGCATGCGTGTGGCCCGGGTTCGATCCTCAGCACCACATACAAAACAAAGATGTTGTGTCCGCCGATAACTAAAAAATAAATATTAAAAAAAAATTATTTACTTCAAAATCCTTTTTAATTTTTTATTGAGACAGAATCTTGCTAACTAGCAGAGAGTGTCCTTGAATGTGAAATTCTCCTGCGTTGGCCTCCGAAGTCACTGGGATTACAGGTGTGTGCTACCACACCTGGCTGTACCCAGGCTCTTGTGACCACTGAAGTATACCCCAGCCTGCTACTGGGTCTTTATCTAGATTTATAGCAAGGAATAAAATGGATATGTCATACTCAAACGTATCATGTTTAGGTGAAAAAATACATAAAAATTTATAAAATGCTTTATAATCTACAAAGTAATTTTATAGTCATTGTCTGATTTGAATGTTCTGATAATAACTGATAAATAAGCAGAACCAATACTACATGGATTTTGTAGAAAGAAAACTGATTGTGATTTTCTAGTTTAGCACAGCAAATAGTAAAGGTGGTTGTAAATTCCAAACTTTTGATCTGGCTGCTACAAATCCTATGCTTGGTTTTTCCATGTTTGCCAAATATAACCTATTTTACCCAGAAGGTGGCAGTGTTCCTACCTAACCCCAGAACTGGGGATTGAATTGAGGGCCTCATGCATGCCAGGCAAGTCCCCTGCTACAAGTGTTTCTCTTAATATTCATTGAAGGTTCATTTTCCTTTTTGAGGTACTTAAAAAGAGGTGAAAATTACATTATTTTGTCAGAACTTTTTTTTTCTAACACGGTACTGGGATTGAACCTAGGGCTCTTGCACATGCTAGGCAATCACTTTACCACTGAGCTACACCCCAGCCCTTTTCATTTTATTTTGAGATAGGGTCTTGAAAAGTTGTCCAGGCTGTCCCTGAACTTGAGAACCTCCCGCTTCAGCCTTCCCAGTAGCTGGGATTGCAGGTGTGCAACACCACACCACAGCAAAACAGTTTGCCTCAGAGAACATTACTTCATCATATGTTTTGATGTTAAAGATATTAATAAAATTGGTGCCTATATTATAGGAGTTCACAATTTGGGAGAAAGATGTGGAGGTTGGCGCTGGAGATTTAGCTCAGTGGTACACCACTTGCCTAGCATGGAAGATGCCTTGGTACAATAAAATGAAGAGCTGGTGCAGTGAAGAGGCTGAGGCAGAGATCATAGGTTTATGGCCAATCTGAGCAATGTAGGGAGATCCTGTCTCAAAATAAAAAGGGCTCGGGGTATAGGTCAATAATAGAACATCTTTGGGTTCAATCCCAGTACTGCCAAAAAAACCAAAACCAAAAACAAACAAACAACAACAACAAAAAAGATAGATGAACTATCAAGCAAAGTTAAAATACTTCAAAAATTTCAAATAAAAAAATGTTTTTTCTTGTGGTACTAGAGATTAAACTGGGGTTGCTCTACCACTAAGCTACACCTCATCCCTTTTTATTTTGAGACAGGTTCTTGCTAAATTGCCCCAGGCTGGCCTCAAACTTGTGATCCTCCTGCTGCATCCTTTTGAATATCAGGGATTATATATGTTACAGGAATACAAATTTATAATGAACCTCTTGAGATGGTGCCTTTTTTTTTCTTTTCTTTTTCTTATGCTGGAATATCAGGCCTAAGGCTTAGTGCAAGCTAGGCAAGCACTCTGCCACTTAGCTACACCTCTAGACCCTTGAGGTAGTGTCTTGTGCACGTGCATGTGTGTGTACAGTGTGTGTGTATGTGTGTGAGTGTATGTATGTGTGTCTCCCCGTAGACTGAACCCAGGAGTACTCTACCACTGAACCACATCCCCAGCTCAGAAACTACTTCTTATATTGAAATTTTTTTCTTTTTTCTTTTTGGTATCAGGGATTGAATTCAGGAGCACTCAAGGACTGAACCATATCCCCAGCCCTATTTTGTATTTTATTTAGAGACAGGTCTTGCTATTGCTGAAGCTGGCTTTGAACTCTTGATCCTCTTGTCTCAGCCTTCCGAGATGCTGGAATTATAAGTGTGTGTCACCACACCCGGCTCTTATATTCAAATTTTACATTTAGTTTAAGATTTCAGGGGCTGGGGATGTGGCTCAAGCGGTAGCGCGCTCGCCTGGTGTGCGTGCGGCCCGGGTTCGATCCTCAGCACCACATACCAACAAAGATGTTGTGTCCGCCGAGAACTAAAAAATAAATATTAAAAAAAAAAAATTCTCTCTCTCTCTCTCTTTAAAAAAAAAAAAAAGATTTCAGGATAACAGTAGCACTTATCACAGAAGGAAAACAAAATTCAAGAATATTACCTCCTAAATTTACAGTGAATCAAAATTCAGATAAAATCTTGAATACCTGGTTAGTAGCACCTTCTAGCAACCGTGGTTTTCTACAAACTCTTTTGCTGTTTGTGCTAGTTTATCCCAATGTACAAATTAAGAATAGGTGGCTCAAGTGTGAAGGAAGCAGGTATCTCCTGAATAAAAAGAATATTGCCATATGATTGATCAGTGTAGATCATTTTAAAGAACGCATAGAATCTAGTTTCTACATTAGGCTAACTTTCTGTCCCAATGATTCTACATGATTTGATTTCTGTATTCATTCCTTAAGTGTTTAGAAAAGAAAAAGTTCATTTGAAAAAGTTGTTGAGATATTCTCTGTAGTAATTTTTGGCCAGAAATATTTGTTGCTATAGGAGATGAGAGCATACTATTGGCACTGATATACAGGGTTGTGCGATAAATTATTCTTTGGAGTTGTCTTGCCTGTTTTCCAGTGAAATAAGTTGAGGAGAATTGAGGCCAGGCTTTCCCAATTTCTAGTTTTAGACTGATTTTGTCATTCCATCCTACATCAGAAGGGATCAGAGCTAGGTTTTGCTTTGTTGTTTGATACAGCTCCTTAAGGAAGCAAAGGTGTTAAATACCCCTCCACCGCCACTTTTCCTAAGGCTTAACTTCATCCCTTTAACAGGAAATAAATTCAACTTTTTAGATTATTTTCATTACATAACACTTAAGGAGCACTTCTGCACTTGGGGCAGGCAGCACTTTTGCACTTGAGGCAGAAAGTTAATCAGTGGAAGGAAAGATAATGAATAAGGAGTATTTATATTGGGGTGGGGTATGAGGAGTGTGTGTGGGGGGGGAGATATCCATGGCTGTGTTATGCCTTGTTCAGATCTCTGAGCTACATTCCAAGCTTCACTAGCAAAACAGCCTGTCTTAACTTCATTCAGCCACATGTGCCACATCAGCTTGGCTCTCATGGAATGGCTGGCTGGAGTCCAGCACATCTGCAGGTGATGCATTCTTCTGAGTTTTCCACCCTGATGTGGAGGGGCCTATAGTGACAAACAAACATTTTTTAACATACAGATCAAGGATGATCCAGCCCCAGTTCCTTTACTTGGAATACAAGTTTAAAAAGGTTGCTTTTCTGAAGAAATCACAAATCAGTCTATACTGAAAAGAGACATTAAAGAGAAGCTAAAGAATAACTTTTTTAAAAAATTTATTTAGTGGTGCTTTACCACTGAATTATATTCCCAGACCTCCGTTTTTTTTTTTTTTTTTTAAATTGAAACAGGGTTTTGCAAAGTTGTTGAGACTAGTCTTGAATTTGTGATCTTCCTGCTCACCCTCCAGAATTGAGTTGTGGGATTATAGGTGTGTACCACCAAGCCCAGAAAATAACTCTTACTTTACTTTTTCTTCCCCTCTCAAAATACTTCTAGTGCTGGGACCACGAAAACTAAAAATTAAAGAGACATTGACCAAATCTAGAAAAAGGTGGGCAATATAATGGGCAAAACAGAAGGGAGTCAGAGTAAACACTGGAGGAAATAGGATTCTTCCTCCTTCCATATACTTCCTGAATCTAACCATAGAACACTGTGCCTTCCTCATCTCTTCCACACACAACACCATATCCATTTACTGGCTGGATGTGGTGTAGTACGCTTGTAATCCCCACTACTCTGGAGGCTGAGGCAGAAGGATCACAAATTCAAGGCCACCAGGGGGCAAAACCTCATCTCAAAAAATGAAAATGGCTTGAGATATAGCTCAGTAATAGAGCCTCTCTGAGTCTCAATAACGCTAGGAATAGTCTTGTTTGCCTGTAATCCCAGCAATTTAGGAACCTGAGGCAGGAGGATTGCAAGGTCTTCAAGGCAGTCAAGATGACATAGTGAGACCTTGTCTCAAAATAAAAAATCAAAAGGGCCAGGGATATAGCTCAGTGATAAAGCACATGGCTTGAGGCCTTGGGTTCAATCTTCAGCACTACACATTTACCCCACCCCCAATTTTTTTTTTTTTTAGAAAAACATGAGCTTTATTTTTTAACAAACAAACCAGTTTTGTTTAAATTTTTAAGTTTGTATAATTTTATATATCGCAACAATTATCCTTTTGAATTATCTTTTCCATTCATTTGAAAACAAGAGGTACCTTAACTCAAAGATGGTATGAGAACAGGTGACAGGCCAGATGGCCCACATGCTGCACCCTGCTGACCTGAGCCCCGAAGTTTTAACACAGAATGAAGAAAATATGGGGCTGGGGATGTGGCTCAAGCGGTAGCGCGCTCGCCTGGCATGCGTGCGGCCCGGGTTCGATCCTCAGCACCACATACCAACAAAGATGTTGTGTCCGCCGAGAACTAAAAATAAATATAAAAAAAAAAAAAGAATGAAGAAAATAAACAATTTTCTGTTTCTTTTTGTTTTTATACTTTTAATTTTTTAAGTTATGCATAACATTAGGATTCATTTTGACACACGCATAAAAGGATAAAATACAATTAGCTCTAATTCAGTCCTCAGTACTCCTCCCTTCCCTTTCTACTCCCTCCTCCTAGAGAAATACAATCTTGAACTTTGTTTTACTTTCTATTTAGTTTGGGGGTTTTTTTGGTCTATATTTATTTATTTATTTTAAATATTTGTTTTAGTTATACCTGGGCACAATATCTTTATTTTGTTTATTTTTATGTGGTGCTGAGGATCGAACCCAGGGTCTCACACGTGTGAGGTGAGCACTCTACTGCTGAGCCACAACCCCAGCCTCTGTCTATATTTATTTAACATATTCCAACAGTATTCATGAACTGTGTCAAGTAAAAATTAAATGATGCCTGCTTTAATAAAAGAAAAAAAACACAAGAATCATGGCAAAATGTGTGAGATATGATATTGAATGAAAAGCATGTTAATGAACCAATTCTTATGAATCCTGGAAGGCAAGATTAAACCCTGAATAAATAATCTAAAAATCTTTTAGGTTCCACCCCAAATTTGAAAAAACTAAACATACCAGAATAAAGGATGCTGTTCCCACTTAGTTTTGTTAGTGTTCTTTGACATAATTTACCTTTGATATCAGTTTGTGTATATGGGTAATTTTACTTCTGTGGCTTCTATGTGAACTTATTTAAAAAACTATAAAGATGTAGATTTTTATATTAGTTCATCTAAATAGTTTATTTATTTGGATCCTTCTTTGTCTCCTTTCTATCTGGTACACCACTCTAGGGGAAAATGGAGTTAAGTTGTTTTTTTTTTTTTAATATTTTTTATAGTTTTTTAAATAGTTTCAAACCCAGTCTCTGAAGTATGGCCACGCAAGCGCTCAACCACTGAGTTACATCCCCAGCCCCTGGGGTTAAGTTTCTTTTTTTTTTTTTTTAGTTGTAGGTGGACACAATACCTTTATTTATTTTTATGTGGTGCTGAGGATTGAACTCAGTGCCTCACACATGCTAGGCAGGCACTCTACCACTGAGCTACAGCACAGCCCTTGGGGTTCAGTTTTAAGATGCATAAAATCCATATCTCTACCCCCAGAGATCTGCTTCGATTTCTTTGTTTAGTAGGATTCAAAGGAAAATGAGAGCTGGGGTATCTTGTACCTAGTGCTCTTTGATTCTGTGGTGTTTGTTTGTTTCTAAGAGCTTAAAGATGTTATGCCAATTTACAGGAGATAGGGAGTTACGAAAATAATTCTTTTTTAATATTTTTTTTAGTTATAGTTGGCCACAATACCTTTATTTTATTTATTTATTTTTATGTGAGGATAGTACCCAGAGCCTCACACATGCCAGACGACTGCAATACCACTGAGCTACAACCCAGACCCACGAAAATAATTTTTGAATAATCAGTTCATTTGCTAATGGGGGGAGAGAGAAAGGAAAAATTGGATTGGGTGGTCCCTGTGGAACTTCTGATCTAGTATTTTCCAGGTATGTAGTTTAACCTGCTTTGTCCTAATATAATCTTTCTTCCCCCCAGTGCTGGAGTTGAACCCAGGGCTTTGTATATGCTAGGCAAGTACTCTGTCTCTGAGCTACATCTACATCCTCCCCTTTAAAAAAAAAAAAAAAAATCTTACTTTGAGATGGAATCTTGCTGAGTTACTCGGGTTGGCCTCAAATTTTATTTTATTTATTTATTTTTGGTACGGGGGGGTTGAACCCAGAGGTGCTTAACCACTGGGCCAAATCCCCAGCCCTTTTTCATATTTTACATTATTTTTTATTTTGGGGGAGAGGGTGCTGGGGATTAGAACTCAGGGCCTTGTGCATGCAAGACAAGCACTCTATCAACTGAGCTATGTCCCAGCCCCGTGGCCTAAATTTTCAAACCACCTGCCTCAAATCTCCTGTAGCTAAGATTATAGGTGTGCACCATTGCACCTGGCTCAGGCTCCATCTCTTTAAAAAAAGGTTAAAAGTAATGATTTTTAATGTTTTTATCATAAACAAATGAAAATATTTGAGGGGTTAGGTATGTTTGACTTGATTTAAATATTACACAATATGTGCATATATCAAAACATTGCCTGCTACACATTAATAGGTATAATTTTATGTATCAGTTAAAAACAAACTTAATTTATAAGATTTGAAGTGTTTGTCAAAGAGATGTTGTCATTTTCATATTCATAGCAACACTATTCATAATAGCCAAGTTATAGAATCAACCTAAATGTCTCTCAACAGATGAATAGATAAAGAAAATATGGCATATTTTCACAATGGAAGACTATTCAGCCTTTAAAAAGAAGGAAATTCTGTCATTTTGTAACTGCAGGATGGAACTGGAGAACATTATGCTAAGTAAAAGAATCCAGACACACAAAAACAAATACTACATGTTCTCATCACATGTGGAATCTAAAATAATCAAACTCACAGAAGCAGAGGGTAGAATGGCTGTTAGAAAGGCTGAGAGGTGGGGGGAGTATAAAAGGGTACAAAATCTCAGGAGAAATGAGATTCTTTTTTTTTAAAGATCTAATTGCACACCTTGGTGAATTTTATTAATAGTGTATTACAGGAGCTGGGGTTGTGGCTCAGTGGTAGAGCGCTTGCCTAGCATGTGTGAGGTACTGGGTTTGATTTTCAGCACCACATATAAATAAATAATAAAGTTCCATCAACAACTAAAAAATATTTTAAGGAAAAAAAATAGTTCATTGTACATTTCAAAATTACTAAGAAATTTCAAATGTCCTCACCACAAAGAAATGATGGGTTATCTGAGGTGATGGATATATTAGCTTGATTCAGTTATCCCATATTATATTCATAAGTCATATCTCTTTGTACTCCATATAAGAGCTATAAATTGTTAATTTACAATTAAAAAAAAAAACCACCATGAATAGCCAACTACAGTGAGACACAACAGTAGGATGACAACTACAAAAGAGAAACACGGGGGAGCTGGGGTTGTGGTTCAGTGGCAGAGCGCTTGCCTAGCATGTGTGAGGCACTGGATTTGATTCTCAGCACCACATACAAATAAATGAACAAAATAAAGGTCCATCAACATCTAAATAAATAAATAAATAGATAGATAGATAGATAAATAAATAAATAAATAAATAAAAGAAGCACATAGCTCACTGGTAGAGTGCTTGCCTTTACTGCAGCCTGCAGGAACCCTGGGTTCAATCCCCAGCACACACACAAACAAAACAAACAAAAAAACTCAGCCTTCAAAAAGTGAATATTAGAATTTTAAAAAATTAAATTGATTGCCTTTATGGATTTGGTCCTCAAGAATAAGTTTTCTGAACCACATTAAGCCAAAGGAGAAGGTATCTACCAAGGACTTCAATAGCAAGGATAAATTGGTATATAATTAATGAGTATCTGAGGGCAGAGAAGGTGCTTTTTTGAAAAATATGTCATTACTGAGAGATGCTGTTATTTATTTATTTGCTGTAATTGGCTCCTGTTTCCAATCTCAGTTGCAATTCCCACATTGAGGCTGTTCCCACCCTTCCTGTGTCCCTTGAGCTGAGCAGGCACTTCCTGTCCTATTGGAAATGAAAGTTACAGACTGGGGGTGGATGTGTATGTGTGTATTTACTCTGCAGAATGCTAGTACTGTCTGTTCCATTATCATAGCAAAAAAAAAAAAGTGACAGGAAAACCAGGCTGGAGACCAGAACTTCATTTTGGGAGCTTTATGTTTGTTGTGACAAAACAGACTGGATCAATTGATGTTTGGAGGGTACTTGTGATGTAGCAGGGTGGCCTTAAGAAGGGATTTGAACACTTTCATTCTAAGTCCTGTTCCACTTAGATGGGGAGGGTTCCTGGGTATCAATGTTAAGTTTTGGGCTTACTAGAATTTTCTTGTTAAGGCTTTTTCTACAAGGGATTTATTTGAAACTATTAGATTTAAATCTTGTTACAACTGTGTTAGGTTCTTACTCTTAAGTTATGTTTTTCTCCCTAGGAAATTTTCTATTTTTCTTCTTTAAAACATATGTTCTTTAAATAGTTATGTATATATTTATTTTTACAGCTCCAAGAGGACTTAAGCAGCCCTCCCAACTCTACAAACTTCAGCGTGGACATAAATTCCAGTTTTGGTGAGTTGCTGTACTTATTTCAGCTTCATGGATCTTAAAAGACTTGGAAATAGTGGGATAAAGAGTCAAATAAGATATATTTCGGTCTGATAATGGCTTTTTTGGTGGGGAGGGTGCCAGGGATACTTAACTACTGAGCCACATCCCCAGACCTTTTTATCTTTTTATTTTGAAACAGGGCCTCACTAAGTTCCTTAGGGTCTTGCTTACTTGCTGAGGCTGACTTTGAACTTGTGATCTACCCTCTTGCTTCATCCTCCCAAGCTGCTCGGATTACAGGCATGCACCACCCGGCCTGATAATGCCTTCTTAAATATGAACTCCTTCCTGAGAGAATCTGAAATAGGAGTCCCAGGATATCAGTGTAATCTGGGAGAAACAGAACTACCTAAGGATCTAAAATTCATTTTTCCCCATTTTTAATTTTCTCTGCTTTTTGGTGTGTTCCTCTGTTCTTTACTAGAGCACTAAGATCACTCTAAATATACTTTATCTCAGTGTATTTTCTTTTTTTGTTGGTAGGGGATTGAACCCAGGGGTACTTAATCACTGAACCACATCCCCAGCCCTTTTTATATTTCATTTCTTTGCTAAGCTGCGTAGGGACTTGCTAAATTACTAAGGCTGGCTCTGAACTATCCTCCTGCCTCAGCCTCTTGAGTTGCTGGGAATTTGTTTTCTTTATGTATTTACCAAGTCAATATCTCAGTGGTCCCTTTGGCATCAGGCTTAAAATCTTCTTATAGCTGAGATCTGAGGAAAGGGAAATTTTTGTTGTCTTTTCGTAAGAATCAGAATTTGTTCACAGAGTAAAGGGGATGAATTTGAAAAGGGTTAGACCTACAAATTCTTCTTTCTAGCTTTAACTACTGAGCTTATGGAAAACAAAAAACTAATATCTTGGGCATTAGGACCCAGTGGAAGTGGCTCGTTCAGACTCTGGGCTAACTTCTCTCAGTGACGTAGAAGCAGCCCTAACTCATTCTTACCCGCAGCCCCCCCATCTCTCTCTCCTGCTCCCTTTCTCCCCTTTCTCCTCCCCCTCCCTTCTCCCTCTCCCTCCCCCTTTTTTTTCTCCCTCTCTCTTTCGCCCTCTTTACCCCCTCCCTTTCCTTCTCACTCTTCTCTTTCTCAGTTCTCTAACATTAAAGAGAAAATGCTGCTATCAGTGACTTCCAGGCCTGGGATTTCAACTTTTGGCTATAACAAGAACAACAAAAAGGTAGGGAAAAGAGCTTTTTTGGAATTCAGTTACTTCCTTTTCTGGGGATCCGGGAGTGCCCTTGGCTTTAGCATTCTCCTTTAAGAGGGGAATGAGTTCCTCCCTCGGCTCAGTGCTCTCTTTTCCACTACTTCTTTTGGTGCCATTTCTCACCTGGTTCTGGTGTTAAAAGAGTTTACAGTCCCCGTTTATGAGGCCTGAGAAGGCATGGAAATTAAAAACAAATCAAGCTTGCAAGTTTGTATCCTTGAGAAATGAAGTTAGACTCCCAGATGATACATACCTATCTCCATGGGGATAATATGTCATCTCAGACCACGTCCCCTAGCCCACTCCCAACAAACTCATTTTGACTTTTGGTCAACAATGTCTATTCTCCTCCACTCTGCCTTTCTTTCTTTTATTTATTTATTATTTTATGTATGTATTTATATTGTGCTAGGGATCAAACCCAGAGTTTCCTGCATGCCAGACAAGCACTCTACCAATAAGCTACATCCCAAGCCCCCTACCTTCCTTACTATCACCAGATTGCTGAAATCACAGGTAGTGCAGTTTTACAGCTCATCAAGAACTGGGTATGTTCTCCTAGACCCTGAGACCCTATCCCACTCATTTTGTAAAGAAGGAATCTTGAGAGATGATATGCCTTGGGATTAAAGCATAAAGGTCTGTGATTCTTTGGATCTTGCTTATTATGATCTGATACTTGGAGCTCTGCAGATAACCAGGCTTAGCAGGGATCCTTAGAGTCTTTATGATTAACCATGGCTTCCAGAGATATGTACTGTGGTTGGGCACATGGGCAGTCTGGAAAGACATGGACAATCTTGCCCATATTTGCCAGGGAATATCCTTGGGAGTTTCTTGGCATTTCAGGGCACAGTATTGATTAAGAGAAATTTTATGGGGCTGGGAATTTAGCTCAGTGGTAGAGTGCTTGTATAGCTTGCATGAGGCTCTGACTTTGATCTCTAGCACTGCCAAAAAAAAAAAAAAAAAAAAAAAAAGAAAGAAAGAAAGAAACTTTATGCTGTAGCAGGAAGATTCTACTCACTGTCTGGGTATTGTAACTGTTCTTTATAAGACAGGGATTTTTGCTCATCTAATAGAATGTTGGAGGTTGCAAAGATCCCTGCTGCTTTCTCTTGTACCTATAGAGATCATTGCAGGTAGATTTAAACCTAAGTGTCTAATCAGGGCGGTGGGTGAATTTATCTATTTATTTTTTGTTGTTGATATTGGGATTTAACCCAGGGCTTCATGCATGCTGAGTAAATGCTCTAACCACTTAACTGCTTCCCCAGCCCCTAGTGGGTGAATGTTTATAGACCCAAACTTAATGTTAAGTTATGGTCGTTAGTTTATATAGTTTTATTCTGTTTATGTCTTTAAGAATGAAAGGTTCATACATATTTGTTGAATATGCATATCCTGATAACCTCCTATTAAATGTTATACAGTTTTATGTATTATACTTATATATTTGAGAGGGGAATATTTCATCTATCTTTATTTTCTTCAAATTGGTATAGTACTGTATTAAAGCTTCTTTCCAGATTTTTTTTCTCTCCACATTTGTGGTTACTCAGAACCCACTAAAATAAAGTAAAATGAATCTCCAAAATTGACTGTTTTCCTATTTCAGGGTTTTATGTATTTGAAGATATCTAAAACCTCTCTCATCATCAGCTCTCCACTCCCTCTACCCCCTGGGAGAATAAGAAGTGTTTAACTAGCTTCTAAATCTAGTGCAGTATAGGGAACAAAAGGTAAGGTTGTAAATTTGAGTTCGAATTTCATATCTCTTCCTGATAACCTGTAAGATATAGGAAGAAATTCAGGAAACATTGGGACGGGTGGGCAGGATAGGAATAACATTGTATAACATTAGTTACATTGTTACTGATATGTTTGTCAATCTTTGGGTTCTATGGGTCACTGTTATGTATGAGACATCTAAGGATGCTGTATATTTACATCCTTTTGTGTCTGTATATAAGACTCTTGTGTGTTTTTGTTAGATTGTGAATGTTGAGTGTATTTAAACTAATGCTTTACCATGTTTCTAGTCTGCTATTGACATATAGGCTTAATATGTTTGTTTCTCTGTTTTGGGACAAGTGTTATGGATGCATTTTCATTTATTCATGTAATTTGTGCTTTTTAAAAATAATCTAACATTAATTTTTAAAAAATAACAGCTTTTTAGTGATAAATGTAAGGTATACCCTTTATTAAACTAAACATAAAGGGATTTATAAAATAGTCCTCCCTTTGTGTCCTATAGTTCTTTACTCAATCCAATTCCTCAAGGAAAGTAACTGGTAATAGTTTGGTGTATGTGTCATTTGAGACTTTTTTTTTGTACCAGGGATTGAACCCTGAGGCTCATTGCCACAGGGCTACATCCCAGCCCTTTTTTATTTTGAGACAGTGTCTCACTAAGTTGCTGAGGTGGCCTTGAACTTGCAATCCTCCTGACTCAGCCTCATGAGCCACCGGGATTACAGCCATGTGTCACTGTACTGGCATCCAGACTTTTTTAAAATGCCAAAACAGAGTTTTAATCTTGACAGTAGCTAATTTGCTGTTTCTGTTAAGATAACCTGTAAGATATAGGAAGATATCAGGTGGACCCAATCTATGTAATAAAGTTGTAATAAAGTTGTTGGACCTGCTCCAAATGTTTAAAAAATGGAAATAGGGGTATATAGCTCAGTGTTAGAGCATGTGCTTGGCATACTCAGGAAGCTCTGAGTTTAGTTCCCAGCACCCATCCCTTAATAAAAAAGCAATCAAATTATACATATCTGCTACTTTTTTTTTTTAAGACCAGAATTTTTACACCATAATTTGCTGTTGTCTATAGTCATCACCTGTGGTTTTTAGAATAACAGATTTCCAGAGATATTACCATTTTGATTTTTAAATTTTTTTTAAGAGAGAGAGAGAGGGAGGGAGATTTTTTTTTAGTTTTCGGTGGACACAACATACAACATCTTTGTACGTGGTGCTGAGGATCGAACCTGGGCCGCACGCATGCCAGGCGAGCGCGCGCACTACCGCTTGAGCCACATCCCCAGCCAGTTATTACCATTTTGAAAAGTTGCTTTTTGTGTTCCACTTGTGACTTGCTTATATTAAAGTGTATTATTTACTAGATTTTAAAAAGTAGGATTACCTAATTTTTTCCCCTTCTTTTTTTTCTGGGGATTGAATCCCAGGTGCTTTACATCCCCATTACCCCCACCCCATTTTTTTTTTTTTTTTTTTTTTTTTTTTGTGGTGCTGGGGATTGAACCCAGGGCCTTGTACAAGCCTTGTATAATTTTCTCTTCCCCAGTCCTCCCCAGCCCTTTTTATTTTCACTTTTTTATTTGGGGATAGGGTCCTGCCTAGGCTGGTCTTGAACTTATGATTCTTCTGCCTCGGCCTCATGAGTTGTTGGGATTACAGGTGTGTGCCACCACACCCAGCAGGATTATTTTATTTTGAAATATATACTTACTGGAGAAGTTTCTAAGAAGCTCATGACAATCATACTTTTCTTACTTTTTGGCTGGTGTTAAATATAAGAATGCAGTCAACAAAAGCATAATGCCTAATAAAGGCAATCTTTATTGGGATATAATGTTAAATTCCCATTTATTTCTTTGGAATTAAAATAGTTACAGAAAGGGGAAATGTGGACTTCAAAAAGGGATTCTGGAAGATAATTTAATGTACTTTTTAAAAACATCAGCTTTAATAGCCTTCAATTAGTCTTTTTTATAGGGCTGAAGCAAAAAAAAAAGTTATTTCTAGGGTCTTGCCACTGTGTCTTCAGTGTTTGAGTGAGTTGTCTCAGTAGGGAGACTGGAGTATAGGTGAGGTTGAAGGAGGAAATATTTGGGACTAAAGGAATTTCATACTTGTACAGGGCCTAACCACACCTTCCCTGACATCATCTCCCTGGCATGTGTTATTATAATTTAACTCTTCATAGCATCAATAACCATTTCCTTTGGAAAAAAAAGAAAAGGGACTGCATTTAATGTGGGATAATTAGCTTTCCCCATGTATTTTACACAGTTTCAATTTCTTCTTGATGTTAACACATTGAAGACCAATGTGGGGCTGGAGGCTATGATGAAAATACGACTGACTAGTGGATGTTGCCAGATCTTTAGTCTTTGATAAGCTTCAGTTAACTGAGATGGTCAAGGTGTTTACTCAGAAGAGAGTGAGAAACACTGCTGGAATCATTTGTACTTATAAAGGGAGAGAGAATTTTCTGCATTTATATTTACTACATTTTTGTCTAATCAATTTGAAGAGAACTGAGAACTAAGAACTTGTAGGTCTAACATCACTTGACTAGGACAGCTTTTTTTTGTGTGTGTGTGTGACAAGGTCGTACTATGTTGCCTAGGCTGGCCTCAAACTCCTGGGCTCAAGTAGTCCTCTTGCCTGAGCCTCCTGAGTAACTGAGACTACAGGTACATGCTGCCATGCTTGGCTTAGGACAGCTATGAATTATGTTATTAGTATTAAGTTAACTCAGTTGGTTGAAGCTTAGTGGTGATATCTTAACATCAATCCCTCCATTCCACTTTTACGTACCACTCTAATTTGTACTCAGTTTTGACTATTTTTACTACTATAGTAAACATTCCATATGATGTCCTTGTCTACTGTTTTCCTACCTTTTATGCTTTGCCCCCCAATAAAAAGAAATTTATATTTTTGGTTGTCCTGGAGATTGAATCTACCACAGAGCCACATCCCTGGTTCTTTTTATTTTGAGATAGGGTCTGGCTAAATTCCTGGATTTATAGGCATGTTTCACTCTGCCCAGCTGCCTCCAAGTAATTTTATACCTGCTTCCAGAACAATCTTCCAACAACCCAGCATTCTAGCACAGATTATTTCTTGTATAAAACATTTTCATAGTTATATATTACCTGCTGGAAAAAGCCTAAATCCCTAGCCTAATATCCACTTATCTTGCCTTTCCTTATTTTCTCCACCTTACTGGACCCCCCCACCCTCCACCCCACTGATTTCATTACATTCACTCTGCTTACCAGTTGTGTTAACTGCAGTTCTCTGGTTGTGTCCTTTGATTGCTGGTTTGCATTTCTGAATCCATAGGAAAATGTTCAATAAAACAGAAAAGAATATGACTAACAGGACAAGGTAGAAATATAGATTAGAATAAGAGATTAATTGGAATTAAAAGTTGAACAGGCAGTCCATAAAATTATATAATGGAAAATAAGGACTGAAAAATAGCCATTGATTTTGTTAGTATGAAGGTAATTGATGATTTTGACAAGCAATTTCAGAGTAGTAGGGAGCAAAAGTGAGACTGGAGTAGGTTGATGAGTGAAAGAAGGTAAGGAAATATGGATGGTTTGTATAGACTAATCTTTATATTTTAGTTGTAGGTGGACACAATATCTTTATTTTATTTATTTTATGTGGTGCAGATGATCTAACCCAGTGCATCACATGTGAGAAGCATGCACTCCACCACTGAGCCACAACCCCAGTCTTATGTATAGATTAATCTTTTATGAACTTCAATTCAGATGGAAAACAGAGCTGGGTGACTCAGTGCATTCCTGTAATCCCATTGACATGGGAGGTTGAGGCAGGAGGATTGTGAGTTCAAAGCCAGCTTCAGCAACTTAGTGAGGTCCTAAGCAACTCAGTGAGATCCTGTCTCTAAATAAAATATAAAATAGGGCTGAGAATGTAGAGCAGTGGTTGAGTATCCTATAATTCAATTTCCAGTACCCCCCCACACACCAAAAAAAAAAAAAGGGCTGGGAATGTGAGTGGGCAAGCGGCCCTAGGTTTAATTCCCAGTACCAACAAAACAAAAATTATGCTACTGAAAAATGATGGTGATTCTTTTTAAACTATTTCTGTCCAGAATAGACAGAAATCCATATAGACAGAAGTAGATTAGTGATTGCCCAGGGCTTGGGGGGACAAGGGGTGGGAGAAATAGGAAATAAGTGTAATAAGTATTGGATTTCTTTTTTGGGTAATAAAAATCTTCTAAAATTGATTGTGGTTATGGTTGCATGACTCTTTGATTTACGCTTTACTGAATTTATGCTTTAAATGAGTGAATTGCATTGTATGACTTATGTCTCAATAAAGTATAATTTCTTTTTTCTTTCTTTCTTTTTTTTTTTTTTTTTTGGTACTGGGTATTGAACCCAGGGTCACTAAACCACTTAGCCACATCCCTAGCCCTTATTTATATTTTAGTTAAAGACAGGGTCTCACTGAGTTGCTTAGAGTCTCCCTAAGTTGCTGAGGCTGGCTTTGAACTCGAGATTCTCCTGCCTCGGCCTCTGGAGTTGCTGGAGTTTCAGGTGTGTGCCACTGTGCCTGGCCTAGTAAAGTTGTAATTTAAAAAAAGTAAGGGAAGGGGCTGGGGTTATGGCTCAGCGGTAGAGCACTTGCTTCGCACGTGCGAGACCCTGGATTTGATCCTCAGCACCATATACAAAAAATAAACAAGTGAAATAAAGGTGTTGTGTCCAACTACAACTAAAAAAATAAATATTAAAAAAAGTAAGGGAAGAGAAAATGATATAAAACCTGAAAGAGGATGGAGGTAGTATTCTGAGATTTTTTTTTTTTTTTTTTTTGGTTACTGGGGATGAAATCCAGGGTCTCCCAGATGCTGGGTAAGTACTTGGCCTATGAACAATATCTCTAGCCTACACCCCTCCTTTTTTTCTGGGGCGGATACTGGGGATTGGACTCAGGGGCACTGAACCACATCCCCAGACCTATTTTGTATTTTATTTAGAGACAAGGTCTCTTTGAGTTGTTTAACACCTCACTTTTGCTGAGGCTGGCTTTGAACTCACAATCCTCCTTATTTAAAAAATAAGCCAGGTGCAGTGGTGCAAGCCTGTAATCCCGGTGGCTCAGCTCGGATGCTAAGGCAAGAGGATTACAAGTTCAAAGCCAGTTTCAGCAATTCAGTGAGACCTTGTCTCAAAATTTTAAAAAAATGAAAATGGCTGGGAATGTGGCTCAATGGTTAAGCATCCCTGGGTTCAATCCCTGCCACAAAAATAAAGTAAAAAAAAAAAATTCCAAAAAATAAAAAAGGACTGGGGATTTAGCTCAATGGCAAAGCACTCGTTTAACCCTCAGTATGACCAAAAGATTTAAAAATTCAGCCAAACTATCTTTTAAGACCTTATTCATCCCTTCAACTTCAGCTGAAATGTTCTAATCCCTCTACTTCCCAGTCCCAAAGGGGACTTGCTTTCTCAGCCCTAATATTTTGTACTTCTTTGTGGTATTTTGTAATTTTGCGTCATGTTGGAATCATTTAGGTATCTTTATTACTGAAATGTAATTCTATAAAGGTAAAGGTAGTGTTACCCAATTTATTACCCTCCAAAATACCTAAAATATTTTATATCTTAAGTCTGTCTAGTAGATACTAAAAATAATACATCCTAATAGATGTGATTAAGTTCACATAAGACAATAAGCAAAGGAAGTTAGCATTGTCTTCTATACAAATCCTAAAATAGGGGTTAGATAGATCACAATTTAAATGTGGCTTTTGCACTTTATTAGCTGGGTGATCTAGTGCCAAGTTTCTTAGGCTCTCTGACCTTGAATTTTTCATCTTAAAGTATTGACATACTTTTTTGGATTCTTTTAACAATTGATAGTATTTATTTGTTTATTCATTTTATGTAGTGCTAGGGATCTAATCCAGGGTCTCATGCATGATTGGCAATCATTGTACCACTGAGCAAAATCCCAGTCCTAGTATTGTTTATAATCACATATCTGCATGTAAATTGACTGTTATATCTCCAAACAAACAAAATAAAAATTTTGGGGGGAGATGGGGGCGCTGAGATTCAAATCCAGGGCTAGGCAAGAACTTTATCAAAACTTTTCTTTCTTTTTCTTTTTGGTACCTGGGATTTAACCCAGGGGTGCTTTACCACTAAGTCACATCCCCAATTTTTTTATTTTTTATTTTGAGACAGGGTCTCACTAAATTGCTTAGGGCCTTGCTGAATTTCTGAAGCTGGTTTTGAACTTGTGATCCTCCTGCTTTAGCCTCCTGAGTTGCTGGGATTACAGATGTGCACCATCATGCCTGGCCCAAAACTTTCTTAATGTCACTTCTTCCAGCTGCTGTCCCATTTGTGTTCTTCCCTTTAAAAATATCTTGAAATAGTTCTTTATTAAAAAATTATACATAATAAGTATATTTGCTGTCTCCAATTTATTTCATTCTATTCTTTTATTATCCTTAATATGTTACTTAGCAGTAAAAAAGAGTTTATACTTATAAAGCATGAGAGAAATACCTGTGAACTCACATTCCAACTGAAGTACTGGAATCGTTCCCTATAAACTGTACAAACTTAGGAGTTTCTCATCCTCCCATCCCATCTCCCCCAAGCAGTAACCCCCATCCTAAATTTTGTATTTATCATATCATGTGTGGGTACTAGACACTGAATCCAGAGCTTCAAAAATGCTAGCTAAGTGCTTAGCCCTTGAGCTACATCCCCATTCTTTTTTTTTTCTTTAATTTTATTTTGAGACAAAATATTGCTAAAATTTTCCAAGTTGGTCTTAAAATTCTCTTTTCCTCTTTTTTTTTTTTTTTTTTGTGTGTGTGTGTGTGTGTGTCTGTGTTGGGGAGTACTGGGCATTGAACCCAGGGGCCTTCTTCCACTGAGCCACATCTTCAGCCCTTTTTATTTTATTTTGAGACAAGGTCTTACTAAGTTGCTGAGGTTGGCTCCAACTTGCGATTCTCCTGCTTCAGCCTCCCAGGCCCACGCTTAGAATAACTAACCCACTTCCTTAATAATGACATTAATGTGTTAGTAAGAGCCTAGCCCTCTTTGACCTGAGCACCTCTGGTTAGACCCCTACCTCCCAACACTGTTACACCAGAGATTAAAATGTCCTAATGGGTGTGAGGTGCTATCACATAGTAATTTTGTTTTGTGTTTTGCTAATGATTAGTGATGTTGAACATCATTTCATGTGCTCATTGTCTATTTACATATATATTATTTGGAAAGATATGTCTATTCAAATATTTTGTCCTTTTTTTTTTTGTACCAGGGATTGATCTCAGGGGTTCTCGATCACTGAGCCACTCCCCAGCCCTATTTTGTATTTTTTTTAGACAGGTCTTGCTGAGTTGCTTAGGGCCTCCCTAAGCTGCTGAGGCTGGCTTTGAACTTGTGATCCTCCTGCTTCACCCTCATGAGCCGCTGGTATTATAGGTGTGAACCACCATGCCCAGCTTATTTTGTCCAGTTTTGAATTGTGTTATTTTGTTGAGTTCTAGGAGTTTTCTATATATTCTGGATACCAACCCCTTTTTCAGATACATGATTTGCAAATATTATCTCCTGTAGGTGGTCTTTTTACTCTGTTGATTGTGTCTTTCAATGCACATTTTAAAATTTTATGCAGTCCAATTTTTCTTATTTTTTCTTCCCTATGCTTTTGGTGTTCTATTCAAGAAATTATTGCCACATCCAGTGTCATGAAGCTTTTTTCCCTATGTTTTCTTCTAAGAGTTTTATAATTTTGATTCCTACTTTTATGTCTTTGATCCATTTTGAGTTAATTTTTATAATCATGTGGTAAGGGTGCAACTACATTCCTTTGCACATGGGTATCTAGTTCTCCCAATATCACATGTTGAAAGGATTGTCTTTTACTCATTCAGTGGTTTTAGCACCCTTATCAAAAATCATTTAAGATGGGCATATGGCTCATGCCTGTAATCCCAGCAGCTCGGAAGGCTAAGGCAGGAGGATTGCAAATTCAAAACCAGCCTCAGCAATTTATCAAGGCCCTGAGCAACCTAGCTAGACCCTGTCTCAAAAAATAAAAAAGGGCTGGTGATGTGGCTTAGCGGTAAAACACCCCAGGGTTTAATCCCTAGCCCCCCACCAAAAAAATCAAGTCATTTGACCAATACTTCTAGTCTCTGTGCTCTATTCCATTGATCTCTTAAAACATTTTCTGTTGTAATAATAAAATACCTGAGTCTGGGTAATTTGTAAAGAGTAGAAGTAAGTTGGCTCATAATTCTGGAGGCTGGGAACTCCAAGAGCCTGGTGCCACCATCTGCTTAGCTTCTTCTTGGGGCTTGTAGCTGCACTATATCACAGTGGAAGACATTGCATGATAAGAGAGAGCAAGCTTGCTAGCTTGGATCTCTCTTCGTCTTTGCCTAAAGTTATTAATGCTATCATAGAGACTTTACTCTCAAGACCTCATCTAATCTTCTTTATCTCCTGAAGGTCCAACTTCCAAATATCATTAAGATATGATGAGGATTAAGATCCCAATTCTTGGAACTTTGGGGGACACATTCAAATCATAACAGTTGATCTGTGTGTCTGCTTTATGCCGGTACCACACTGTTGATTACTGTAGCTTTGAAATAAGTTTTGAAATCAGGAAGTGTGAGACTTCTGACTTTGTTCTTCCTTTTCAAGATTATTTTGGCTATTTGGAGTCCCTTGAGATTCCAAATGAATTTAAATTTCTTTTTTTTTAATGTAGATGAACGTATTACAATACCTTTATTTATTTATTTTTATGTGGTACTAAGGATCAAACCCAGTGCCTCACAAGTGCCAGGCTTGCTAGCTTGGATCTCTCTTCCTCTTTGCCTAAAGTTATTAATGCTATCATAGAGACTTTACTCTCAAGACCTCATCTACCTACTCTACCACTGAGCCACAACTACAGCCCCCAAATGGATTTTAAGATAGATTTTTCTTACTTCTATAAAAAAGTCATTGGATTTTGAAAGGGATTGCATTGAGTGTGTAGATCATTTTGGATAGTATCAATATCTAACATTAATTTGCCTGATTCAAGAGCATGAAATACACTCCCATATATTTACATCTTACATTGTCTTTAATTTCTTTTAGCACTGTTTTTCAGTTCTCAGAATATAAGTCTTTCACCTTCTTGGTTAACATAATCATTATTATTATTGTTGTTGTTGTTGTTGTTGTTGTTGATGGACATAATACCTTTATTTTATTTATTTATTTTAATGTGATACTGAGGACTGAACCCAGTGCCTTAAATGCACCAGGTGAGCACTCTACCACTGAGCCATAACTGCAGCCCCAGCCTTATTCTTTAATTCATTTTGATGCTAAAACAGAGTCTTGGCTTTATTTTATTTAATAAGCAAGTAGCATTTTTACATGCCAGTTAATGTTGTAAGCCCTTTACAAAATTTAACTCATTAAAGTATCCTAAAGACTATATGTGATAAGTATGATTTATCTCCATTTTGCACATGGGGATATTAAGGCCCAGGCAGGTAAGTGACTTTCTGAAGGTCAGGAAGCTAGTAAGTCGAGCAGCTAGTTTGTAAACAATGCTAGAGCTTGACTCCAGAGTTGCGCTCACCACACTAGGCTGCCTTTCTGTGTAGTTTCCACTCTACTCAAAATTTCTGACAAGTGTAAATTTCTCAGGGCATCTAAACACATTAGGAAATCTGTGCTTTAATTTTTTTCTAAATTGGAGAATTTTGTCCTGGAGTTTCCTGGTCATGTGCTCCAATTTGGACTGTTTGCTCTTCTGCATAGTTGTCATTGAGGATCTCCTTCACTCATCCTGAAATTTTGCTGTTTCTCTGGGTTGGATCTTGTTAGTCAAACCATACTCTTTTTTACTTGACTCTCTTGTTATTGTGGAGCATCGCAAAATGCAAGATAAATAATTTTTTTCTGATAACTGGAAAGTCTGAAAATCTTCATTCTACCCAACACTTAATTGAGAGTTGACTGGATATTTAATTATTGGTTGGAAATAATTTTTTCACAGAATTTTGAAAACATTGTTCCAGTGTCCTCTAGTATTGCTGTTAAGCTGACTAATGCTATTTTGATTCCTGATCCTTTGTTAGAAACTTGCTCTTCCCTCTCTGTCTCGTAATGTTAGAAAGTTTTTGTTGTTGTTTGTTTTTCTTGTACTGGGGATTGAACTTGGGGGTACTTTACCACTGAGCTCTACCCTAAGTCCTTTTTATTGTTATTATTTTGAGATGGGTCTCACTAAATTGCTGATGGACTCCCTAAGTTGCTGGGGCTGGCCTAAAACCTGTGATCCTCCTGCTTCAGCCTCTTGAGTTGCTGGGATTATGGGCATGCACCACTGTGCTCAGCTATTGATTTCTTTTTTGGGGGGTGGTGGGTACTGGGGATTGAACTCATTGGCCATTGAACCAAATGTCTAGCCCCATCTTATATTTTATTTAGAGATAGGATCTCACTGAATTGCTTAGCACCTCACTTTTGCTGAAGCTGGCTTTGAACTTGCAATTCTCCTGCCTCAGTGTTCCAGGCTGCTGGGGTTACAGGTGTGCGTCACTGCATCTGGCAGCTGTTGATATTTTAAAAAAAAATTTTTTTAGTTGTAGATGGACACAATACCTTGATTTTATTGATTTACTTTTATGTGGTACTGAGGATTGAACCCAGTCCCTCACAGGTGCTAGGCAAGCGCTCTACCACTGAGCCACAACCCCAGCCCACTTGTTGATATTTTTGATATCTGTTATTATAGTTTTCTTTTTCTCCAAGAGTCCTCTTTTTTTCCCCTCTGTACTTTCATTTTTCGTTGGATTTTGTTTTTGCTTCACAGATGAAATTATTTTTGTTTAGATTTCCTGAGACTATTTATTATTGTTGTTATTATGATGTTTCTTTCCCTATGTTATTTCTTTTTCTTTTGCGTACCTTTTTTGGTTTTCTGTTTGTTTTGGTCTCTGACTTCAGAGGTTTTCTTGTTATGTTTCATGATTTGGGGCTGCTTGTTTAAGTAGAAAGCGTTCAAAGACCAGAGGGAAGCCCCTGTGGGCAATAGGAAGATCTTACCAAGTAGTGGGCTTGTAGAGGAATCAAGCTTATGTGCACATGGGGAACCCTGAATATGGTCATTTATAGGGCATTTCTGATGGGTTGGTTAGTTTCCCAGAGAGAAATACTGCAGTCTTGCCAAGAATGATGACCTGCACCTATAATGTCAGCAACTCTGGAAACTGAGGCTGGAGAATTACAAGTTTGAGGCCAGCCTCAGCTGTTTAGCAAGGCCCTGAGCAATTTAGTGAGACCCTGTCTCAAAATAAAAAAACTAAAAGGACTGTTGCTCAGTGGTTAAGCTCCCCTGGGTGCAATCCCCAGTACACCCCACCCCACTCTGCAAAACGAAGAAATTCTACAGTCTCCTAGGAGGGATTGACCTAGAGAAATGTCTGGGAATGTTACTCAATCCCTAAATCACCAGCTGTGCTTGGTAACTATAAATCCAGAGCCACTCTGGTGCAGCTTCCTGGAAAAATAAACTAGTTTCTTCTGGAGAGGATATAGAAAGGGGTAGTGGTAACCTGACTGTATAGATAGTACCTCTGACTTTAAGCTTAATGTATGTGGTGCCTTCAATTTCTGAGCTTTTTTATTATTTTGGAAAAAGCTCACCTTCTCTTTGTTTTGTATTAGATTTTAGGTTTCTTTGCTCTTCTAAATCATATGTCATTTATTCATCTGATGTCTAGCTTTGAAAATGTTGGCATATGTTATCTGTCCTCCCTGTTTTTGAAGGTTTATGTATTTTAAAAAACTTTATAATAATTTCGGGCTGGGGATGTGGCTCAAGCGGTAGTGCGCTCGCCTGGCATGCGTGCGGCCCGGGTTCGATCCTCAGCACCACATACCAACAAAGATGTTGTGTCCACCGAGAACTAAAAACTAAATATTTAAAAATTCTCATTCTCTCTCTCTCTCTCTCTCTCTCTCTCTCTCTCTCTCTCTCTCTCTCTCTCTCTCCCACTCTCTCTTTAAAAAAAAACAAAAACAACTTTATAGTAATTTGAATAGGATCTGGGAAGCTTTAAAGATTCCAAATTTCCTACACATTCTTTTTTTAAAAAAAATTATTTTTTAGTTGTAGTTGGACACAATAGCTTTATTTATTTATTTTTATGTGGTGCTGAGGATTGAACCCAGGGCCTCACATGTGCTAGGTGAGTGCTCTACCGCTGAGCTACAATCCCAGCCCCTCCTACACATTCTTCACCCCCCTCCAATCTGGTATTTGTCCCCACTATTCCACTAAAATAGGTATTTCTAAGTTGTTCAATCCATTTTTCAGTTTTCATCTTATAAAACCTCTTGCTGACATTGGCTAGAGTTGCCTGTGGCCTGTTTTTGAAATAGCCCCTTTTCGTGCCCTGGTAACACTACTCCCTTGGATATTGCCCTTTGGCCCTTCTCTTCTGGTTTCCTTATCAGGTACTCTGCTTAAGCTCTGAGTATTTAGAGTTTTTTTTTTTTTTTTTTTTTTAATATGTATTTTTAGCTGTAGGTAGACACAACACCTTTCTTTTATTTTTATGTGGTGCTGGGTTCGATCCAGTACCTCATGCATGCTAGGCAAGCACTCTACCACTGAGCCACAACCCAGCCCATATTTACAGTTCTTTAGGCCTCCTCCTCCTCCTCCTCCTCCTCCTCCTTCTTTTTTTTTTTTTTTTTTTGTACAGGGAATTGAACCCAGAGGTGCTTTACCACTGAGCTACATCCTCAGCTCTTTGTGTTTTTTATTTTGAGACAAGGTCTTCCTAAATTGCTGAGGCAGGCTTTGCAGGCCTTGAATTTGTGATCCTCCTACCTCCACCTCTGAGTCGCTGGGATTACTTTGTTTATGTAATTGACTTGGTATTCAGGTCTCACTTTGGCAACCAGTCTTAACCTCTAACCTCTGCCTCATTCTTAAACTTAGTTAAATTAATGAGTTTTGCTGGGTGTGGGGGTACCTGCCTTTAATCCCAGCAGTTTAGGACCGTGAAGCAGGAGGATTGCAAGTTCAACACCAATGTCAGCAATTTAGTGAGGCCCTAAGCAACTTAGTGAGACCCTGTCTCAAAAAAAAAAAAAAAAAAAAAAAAGGACTGGGGATGTAGCTCAGTGGTAAAGTGCCCCTACATTCATTCCCCGGAACTAAAAAATAAGTTTTGATAGAGATGCTTCCGGAAGATACATCTGGATGGATACTCAAGGAGAATCTCAAGTTCATTTCAAATTTGTATTGGTTTGTGATGATGGTACTGAGAAAACTACATGCTACTTCATGGAATATCATTTGACTAGTGAATTTGAGAAGTATGGAGCCACCTTGGGTGTTAGGTCCAGCCCATGCATTCCACACCAGGAGAGGAACTGCTTAGTTCAATGTATGGGATACATCTTTCCAGGAGAAATTGTTGGACTGAGAGATGGCTATTATATTGAAGCCCAATGTGCCATTTAAAAAAAATATATATATATAAATATAAAAATTTAAAATATATATATATATATATATGAACACAATACCTTTATTTTATTTTTATGTGGTGCTGAGGATCGAACCCAGTGCCTCACATGTGAGAAGCAAGTGTTCTACTACTGAACCACAGCCTTAGTCCCCATTATAATGTTTGATGTGGGCTGGGTTTGTGGCTCAGTGGTAGAGTGCTCGCCTGGCATGCGTGAGGCACTGGGTTCGATTCTCAGCACCACATAAATGGAAAATAGAGATACTGTGTCCACCTAAAACTAAAAAATAAATATTTTAAAAAAATGTTTGATGTAATGTGATAGTTGCTCACAAGAATGTACTGGTCTTACATAGAAACTGAGTACATGAAAACTTCCCCATTATGTTGTGTGGCAACAAAGTAGACATAAGGACTGGAAAGTAAAGGCAAAATCTATTGTCATCCACACAAAGAATCTTCAGTACTTTCTACCAAAAGTTACTAGTGTTTTGAAAATACCTCCCTCTGACTCCCTAGAAAGCTCACTGGAGACTCTGATTTGGAGTTTGTATCCTGCTTGCTTTTGTGTCACCAGGCCAGAGATTGTCAGGCTTCCAGCTTTGGCAGTAAAATATGAGCATAATTTAGAGGTTGCTCAGAAAACTGCTCTCCCAGATGCAGATGATGATTTGTGGGAAGATGAAGCTGGAGCCCGGTGTCGGAAGTCTAATTTTACAGGCAACTGTGCTGTGATGTCAGTGGAGCGGTGTGTATGCCACTTCATTATGTAACTGAACCCAACATGTGCTTCCTCTTTGGAATTCTGAAGGAAATGAATGGGCTTTGGAGTGAGTATGCCAATTCAAAAATTAATTACCTGCATTTTTTAGACTTGCATGTTAGCTGTTTAGCAGCATAATTATTTCCTTCTTGAGTTTCAAATGTAAGACTGCTACATAAGGCAGGTGAATTGATGTGTGCCTTTAGTACCAGTTACATAGGAAGCTGAGGCAGGAAGATCACTTGAGCCCAAGAGTTTGAGGCAAGCCTGGGAAACAAGAGAACCTGAAAAAAAAAAAAAAAAAAGCTGTGTATTCAATTGGGAAATCTTGTTTTCTACTGTCATTTGCATTCCTTTTTGTTTAGAATCAGAACACAGTTTTTAAATATTTTAAAAAGAAAAGAAAAAGTAATGAGTTTGATAAACTAGGTTATTATTCTCCCAAGGACTAATTCTGTTCATTTTGCTATCTTTTTTTGTTTGTTTTTTGGTACTGGGTATTGAACCCAGGAGTGCTTTACCACTGAATACACTCCTAGTTCCCCCTACTTTTTTTTAAAGTTGTATATGGACACAATATCTTTATTTGTTCATTTATTTTTATGTGGTGCTGAGGATCAAACCCAGTGCCTCACACATGCGAGGCAAGTGCTCTACCACTGAGCTATAGCCCCAGCCCTCCTCGTCCTTTTTAATTTTTTATTTTGAGACAGGGTCTTACTAAATTGCTGAGGCTGGCTTCAAACTTGCAATCTTTTGACCTCAGCCTCCTGAGTCGCTGTAATTACAGGAGTGTGCCATCATGCTTGGCTTCAGATTGCTATTTTATTATTTTTTTTTTTTTGAGATTTAAGATATATATGTTAGTGGGGGCCAGGGTTCTGGCTCAGTGGTACATTGCTCGCCTAGCACATGTGAGGCACTGGTTTTGATCCTTAGCACCACATAAAAATAAGTAAATAAAATAAAAATATTGTGTTCATCTACAATTTAAAAAAATATTTTAAAAAGATATGTTAGGAGGCTGGAGTTGTAGCTCAGTGCTAGTGTGCTTGCCTAGCACATGTGAGGCCCTGGGTTTGATCCTCCACCACATTAAAATAAATAAATAAAATATTGTATTGTGTCCATCTATAACTAAAAAAGTATTTTTAAAAAAGGTATGTTAAGAATTATTAGAAGAATATAGGTCTAAGTGTTAGGCTGTCTAGACTCAAGTGTCTTACTGTTCTATCCTAGTTTAAAGAAATGTTTTATCAGACTTAGAAAATAATTTGTGTGGGGGGTGATGGTGGTTCTGGGTATTGAACCACAGGAGTACTTTACCACCAAGCTACATCCCTAACACTTTTTATTTTTTATTTTGAGACAGCGTCTTGCTAAGTTTCTTAGGGCCTCACTAAGATGCTGAGGCTGGCCTCGAATTTGTAATCCTCATGCCTCAGCCTCCTGTATCACTGGAATAACAGGCATGTGCCACCACCCCAGTCCTGTTTAATTTTTTTTAAGACAGGCTTTGTGCTGGGGACATAGCTCAGCTGGTAGAGTGCTTGTCTCCTATGCACACGGCCCTGGGTTCAATCCCCAACACCACCACCAAAAAAAAAAAAAAAAAAAGACAGGCTTTCATCAAGTTGCTGAGGCTGGTCTTGAACTTGTATTCCTTTTGCCTCAGCGTCCCTGGTAGCAGGGACTAACAGTCCTGTGCCACCATGCCTTTGACTTTTCTTCCCAGATCATATGTCCTCCTGAACATGTGGTCCACCAGCCAGGCTGAACAATGGAGGGTTAGGTAATATATTATAATACTCAGTAGGAAGTGTCCCAGCCATATTCTCCCAAAGCAACTGGCTGTTGTGTTCATATTTCATCTATTTAATCTTTTTGGTGAGTGTATACATTTCCTAATATGTATGAGGTATTGCTATACTGACATATACCCATAAACTGGTTGCACTGTTCATTATTTCTGGGGCGTGGTTGCAAGCATGGGATTATACTGTCTAAAAACATGGTTCCTGTAAAGGCTATGCCCATGACACAGTTGCCTTAATATGTTATTTGGGGACTACTATTCTAGGGTCTATGTAAACATTAGTTTGTTTGTTTGTTTTGTGGTGCTAGGGATCAAACCCAGGTCTTGTGCATACCAAACCCACATTCTTACCATTGACCTTTACCCTCAGCCCACCATCATTTTACGTAAAAGATTTTTCCTCTAATTTACCATCTGATTCATAGTTCAGATGCCTTTGTTCTAAATGTTCTACTCTAAGCAGACATTACCTACAGGAACTTACAACTGTTCTCTTTCCAGAAAGGAGAGAAACAAAGGATGTAGGGTCATTTAAAAGGCTGCTGTATGTGTTCACTTAGCTGTTTGCCCTGATTTTGGTATTGCCAGTGTTTAAAATTTCTTTTGTTTTTTAAAGATTTTTTTTAAAGAGGGAAAGAGAGAGAGAGAGAGAGAGAGAGAGAGAGAATTTTTTTAATATTTATTTTTCAGTTCACAGTGGACACAACATCTTTGTATGTGGTGCTGAGGATAGAACCCAGGCCGCACGCATGCCAGGCGAGCGAGCTACCACTTGAGCCACATCCCCAGCCCCAAGAATTTCTTTTTCTTTTTTTTTTTTTTTAAAGAGAGAGTGAGAGAGGAGAGAGAGAGAGAGAGAGAGAGAGAGAGAGAGAGAATTTTTTTTTAACATTTATTTCTTAGTTCTCGGCGGACACAACATCTTTGTTGGTATGTGGTGCTGAGGATCGAACCTGGGCCGCAGGCATGCCAGAGGAGCGCGCTACCGCCTGAGCCACATTCCCAGCCCCACCAAGAATTTCTATCACTTAGTTCTGCTTAACAAAAAGCAGAGTTATACAATGGCAGGAGCATTGAACCTCACTTTCCAAATTTTAAAAGAGAAATAGCACATCTCCCATTCCATCTCATGGAATTGTTAGAAAGATAAATGAAATCACGTTTTTGATAGGGCTTAAGGCCCTATTAAAGTGTTAGAGAGAAAGATCTGGAACAGAATTCTGCATTAAGATGTGCTTTGAGGAGGTTCTTTATACAGGCTTGAAGAAAGCAGAATTTCATTGAGAGGTTCTGGCACAAATTCTCTTCCATCCAAATCTGTAGGGTAGAATGGTTGTTTCATTATTCAGGGTCTGGAAAGGAAACAGCATAGCCCTCAATCCTTTCCCTCAGTCCTAAGTAATCTCTAGTTAGGGAATTACTAATCTACTCTTTGTCTCTATAGATCTGCCTGTTCTGGACATTTTGTATAAATAGAATCTTACAATTTTTTTTTGTTATTGGTTTCTTCCTCTTATATATGATTTTTTTTAAGAGAGAGAGAGAGAGAGAGAGAGAGAGAGAGAGAGAATTTTTTAATATTTATTTTTTAGTTTTTCGGCGGACACAACATCTTTGTTTGTATGTGGTGCTGAGGATCGAACCCGGGCCGCACGCATGCCAGGCGAGTGTGGTACCGCTTGAGCCACATCCCCAGCCCTATATATGATTATTTTAAGCTTCATCCCTGTAGTAGCATGAATCAGTACTCTCTTCATTTTTATGGTTGAGTATTATTCCATTGTATAGATTTGCCACATTTAATTTATCCATTTATCAGTTGATGGATATTTCTAGTACCACTTTGGCTACCATGAATAATGCTGCTTTGAAATTTATGTACAGGATCAATAAGAGGCATATGTTTTCAATTATCCAAGATTATATACCTAGGAGTGGAATTCCTATGTTCTATGGTAACTCTGTGTTTAAATTTTTTTTGGTACTGGGGATTGAATTCAAGGGCCCTCTACCATTGAGCTATATCCCCAGCCCATTTTATCTTATTTTATTTTTTGAGTCAGGGTCTTGCTAAATTGCCAAGGCTGACCTTGAATTTGTGATCCTTTTGCCTTAGCCTCCCGAATCACTAGGATTGAAGATATGCACCACTGTGCCCAGCCCTCTCTGTTTAACTTCTTGAGGAACTCCTAAACTGCTTTCAAAAGTGGCTGCAGCATTATTTTACAATCCCACAGCAGTTTATGAGTACTTCAATTTCTTCAGATTCTCACCAACACTTGTTATTATCTGTCTTTTTTATTATAACCATCCTAGGAATATGAAGTGATAATCTCTTTGGAATTTTGCTTTGCATTCCCCTGATGGCTGTCTATTAAAAGTTTACTGTGTGGACTGGGGTTGTGGCTCAGTGGTAGAGCACTTGCCTAGCATGTGTGAGACACTGGGTTCGATTCTCAGAACCGCATATAAATAAATGAATAAAATAAAGGTCCATCAACATCTAAAAAATTTTTTAAAAATCTATTGTGCTATTGGAAAGGGAGGCACAGGCCTGTAATTCCTGTGTCTTGGAAGTTCTGAAGCAAGAGGATTACAAATTTAAGAGCAGCCTGTGCAATTTAGCACAATTTAGTGAGAGCCCATCTCAAAATAATAATAATAATAGGCTGGGAATGTAGCTCAGTGGTGGAGCAGCCCTGAGTTCAATTCATAGTATTAAATTTGTAATCCTCTTGCCTCAGACTTCCAAAACACAGGGATTAGAGGCCTGTGCCACCCTTTCCAATATCACAGTAAACTTTTAATAGAGAGCCATCAGGGAAATGCAAAGCAAAATTCCAAAGAGATTATCACTTCAGATTCCGAGGATGGCTATAAAAAAAAAAAAAAGACAGAAAATAACAAGTATTGGTGAGGATCTGAAGAAACTGAAGTACTCATAAACTGCTGGTGGGATTGTAAAATAATGCAGTCACTTTTGAAAGCAGTTTAGGAGTTCCTCAAGAAGTTAAACAGAGAGGGTTGGGCACAGTGGTGCATGCTTATAATTCCTTTCAAGGTACACCCCAAACATTGTCTTTGAGAAACTTTTCTGTCAGAAATTAGTTGTTTCTTCTTCCATGCTCTTTTTAAAATATTGATTGATTGATGTGGTACTAGGGCTTGAACCCAGAACTGCTCTACCACTGGGCTACATCTCCAGCCCTTTTTAAATTTTTTAATTTGAGATAGGATCTTGCTAAATTGCTCAAGCTAGCCTCAAACTTGAGATCCTCCTGCTTTAGCCTCCCAAGTTGCTGGGTTTACAGGTGTGTGCCACCCACACCTGGCTTCTCTTTCATGCTCTTATACCATTTTGCTTGGGTCCCATTAACACATTCATTTCATTCTATTAGTTTCTTTCTTTCTTCCTTGCCTTTCCTCTCTTCCCCGTCTTCCCTCCCTCCCTCCCTCCCTCCAGCCTGCCCGGCTGCCTCCCCGCACTCTTGTTTGGTACTGAGGATTTAACCCAGTGTTGCTTTACCACTGAGATACATTCCTGGCCCTTTTTATTTTTAATTTTGAGATAGCATCTCATTAAGTTGCTTAGGGCCTTGCTAAATTGCTGAGGCTTGTCTCAAACTTGCAATTCTCCTTTCTTAGCTTCCAGAGCTGCTAGGATTACAGGTGTGCACCACCATACCTGGCTGATTCTACTTATTTTCTATATTGTAAACCCTCCTTAATGATTTGTTGGAGTGCTTTAAATTTATTATGAAATATTTCACCCATATTCTTATTCATCTGTGAGTCCTCACAACAGTCCTTACATGTCATTGCAATTCAAATATTTATGGAATGACTAAAATAATGCAAAGGGTCTCATGAGCAATTAATTATTAGGGGAGTCTGTAACTTCTGAGAAAGTGGATCTTCTCATATTAGGAGATATTATAACTTGGAACCCAAGCAAAGAGATTCATGTTATATGCCCTAGAGGCCACTGCTTCAGAAAAATATCTGTGGCTCACCCATATCCAGGTTGCAGCAGGAATCCTGATGTCAAGTCACTGGATTGTGTATCTGTGAGACATTTTTAGGGACTTATTAATACACAATTAGCAAATTTTCTCTAAGTTTATTTCATTCATTTTAACAAACACCTATGCGTACTATATGCTAGGCATTTACAGAAGCTAACTACCATATGTGGGATGGGTTTTCTCCTGCTCTGGTGGTTAATAGTAAAGTTAAAGGCCCAGGGTGGGGATGATTTTGATGACAAATAAATGGATACAGGGTTTATGAATGTTAATCCAACATAGGTCATTAAGAGATGATGATCCATATTTTCCCCTCCTTCAGTAAGAATACCTCAATACCCTGGATGGTCACACATACTACCTCTTTCTCTTTTACATGTGTAGGTAAACATGATTGGTTTACATGGTCTTTATCTTCAAATATTTTCTTTTGGGAAGTCAGACAAGCTTTACTTAGGAACTTTCTTGACCTTTCCCCACCCCCATTTAGATTCTCTTAATCATTCCTTCAAAGTGAATTTTTTCCTACCATATTTCTTTGATGTCAAACCTATGCAAGCAATTCTGGAAGGTGCTTGGGAATAGTAAGAGATAATTTTTTCCCCTTCTGAACTATATCCTAATTGCTATGAATTTTTATTGCCTTGTAACAAGTTTATTATTGACCAAGTCATATTTTAGATTGTAGTTAATACCATCATATTAAAACAGAGTGTAACCATGGTAGCAAACCAATAGCAATCAATCTTGTTTTTCTTTTTTCTTTCTTTTGGTATTGGGGACTTAATACAGTGACACTTTACCACTGAGCTACATTCCCAGCCTTTTAAATTTTTTTATTATTGGGGCTAAGGATGTGGCTCAAGCGGTAGAGCGCTCGCCTGGCATGCACGGGGTGCTTGGTTCGATCCTCAGCACCACATAAAAAATAAAGTAAATAAAGATGTTGTGTCCACCGAAAACTAAAACATAAATATTTAAAAAATTCTCTCTCTCTCTAAAAAAAAAATTATTATGAAACAGGGTGTCACTAAATTGCTGAGGCTGACCTTGAGTTTGTGATCCTCCTGCCTCAGCCTCCTGAATCACTGGAATTACAGGCATGTATAACCTGACATCACCCTTATATTCTTGTTTGAACGGTCCTGACATCATTGACACTTTCTTTTAGAAATATTCTGTCACTTCTGTCACTGGGCATAGCTCAGAAGTAGAGTGTTTGCTAACATGAGCAAGGCATCACCAACAACACCGCAAAAAAAAAAAAAAAAAAAAAGAGGGGGGGAATATTCTATCACAGTGGGAAAGGGGATAGATAGACCTCGAATTGAGTGGGCTTCACATCTGCTCATGCTTGGTACACAGTATGATGCTTCTAGAGTTGTTGTTTTAAATATTTTTTTAGATGTTGATGAACCTTTATTTTATTAATTTATATATATGCAGTGCTGAGAATCGAACCCAGTGCCTCATATATGCTAGGCAAGTGCTCTGCCTCTGAGCCACTACCCCAGCCCTAGTGTTGATTTTGTTATCATTGCTGTTGTTAACATCTTCGTAGTCATGATCACCCTCAGGTCCAGAGTCCTTATTCAGAAGAAATAGCTTGGTTTTCTCAGTTACGGATTAATAACAGCAACTCCTAAAAGATGAGGAAGAATATATCTGATTGAATGGTCTCCAGCTGTGATTTCCTTATTCTGAACTCAGGAACCATGATTAAAATTTAAGTCACAGGGCTGGGATTGTGGCTCAGCAGTAGAGCACTTGCCTAGCATGTGTGAGGCCCTGGGTTCGATCCTCAGCACCATGTAAAAATAAATAAAATAAAGATATTGGGTCCTACTACAACTAAAAAATAAATATTTAAAAGAAAAATTTAGGTCACAGTCTTTTTGATTGTATTTTAAATATGAGACACAGTCATACGATAGTAGTGAGTAGAAGGGGTACAGACCCACTAGATGTTGATTATTATTGCAAACCTAATAATTTAATGGAAAATTCAAAGTGATTTTTTTAAATTGGGAGTTGAACCCAGAGGTACTTTACTACTGAGCCACATCCCCAGCCCTTTTTATTTTGAGACAGGGTCTCACTAAGTTGCTTAGGGCCTTGCTAAATTGCTGAGATTGGCTTTGAATGCAATCTTCCTGCCTCAGCTTCCAGAGTCCCTATGATTACAGGCATGCGCCACTAGCCTAGTAAAAGTGATTCCTAAAGTACTGCTATTTTTAGTACTGGGAGTATGATGTTAAGACTTTATTTGCTTTGTTTTGTCCTGTTATATTAAAGTTACTTAGGATTGAGGGTATAGTGCAGTGGTAGAGCACTTGCCTAATATGAATGAGACCTGAGGTTTGGTCATCAGCATCTCAATAAATAAATAAAGTTACTTAAAAACATGCATGTGTTTACACACTGCTCTGTCCTTATTGATGACATTATGTGCCTATCATCATCATTACAGAAGAATAATACATACTCCTGGCATAGAGTGTAAACTGTTTAAATAGATGCACATTTGTGATTGTGCATAGTGGTAAAGATTGGAACTACCTGTTTCTATACATTTTAGCCTGAGCAAAGATTTTTACTTTGAAGGTTTTTAAGGATCAGAGGTATGAAATGTAAGAGGCACACTTCACAGTAATTAAGATTCTATTGCAGGAAGATTCTCAAACACAAATTTGATATTTGTGTTTCTCTTTTTATTTTTCCTTTACTACCCCAATTCTTAACACTACCACCAGAAAAGGGAGGGAATCTGGAGATAAAATTACTATTCATCTCCAGGATGCTAATTACTCCAAGGAAGTAATACCAGATAGGTTTGTGCTATAAAGTGCTTTAAACTAAGGGAGAACTAGAGCATGAATGTAATGTAGTAAAATGCACTATGTTATATATAATTATACAAATTTAGGCAGAGTATTAGCAACCAAAAATGTGAATGCTAAAAGTCTTATTAGAGCATAAGGATATAAAATGTGCCATGACAGAAGGGACCCATGTTTCAGCTAGTATGGCATTTTGACTCCAACAAAAGTGCTTAGAGAGTGAGCAGGTTCTGGTTGCCTGTCCTGATATCACTTGTGAAAAATTAGAGATGTTTCATATCAAATCCCAAATTTCCTTGAACATAATATAATTGTCATTCATCTAAACTTTTTAAAAATTATAACTTTTGACTAAATCCCTATTAGTGTTACAAATTTTATTTTACTGCCTTATATGATAATTAATTTCCTCTTACTGTCCAAGTTTAAAATAATTTTCAAGTTCCTGAGAGTATTTTGCAGTTCTCGTTTTTTATTCTGTGAATAATATATGTTTACTTATACCCTTTGTGATTCAATAGATGTCTATTTCTTCATCTTTATTTGGGAGCGGGTACCAGGGATTGAATCTAGGGGTGCTTAACCAGTTTTTTATTTTTGTTTTATTTTATTTTATTTTTTTGAGACAAGTTCTTGCTAAGTTACCTAGGACCTCACTTCTTCATCTTTTTTTTTTTTTAATGAAACCTAGACCTTATTAGTCTTGTCTCATTGCACAGTGTACCTAAGGTGTCAACATTAATCATGTTCTGCAACGTCTGTATAATAAAAACATTCCACTATAACATAAACCTTTAACAGGTTTCTTTTAGCCCATTGTTATTCCTGGAAGATAGGTAGAACAAGTATATAGTTTCTTATTTTATGGCAAAGGAATTCCTTTAATTTTTTTAATTTTTAATTTTTAGTTGTAGTTGGACACAATACCTTTATTTTATTTATTTTTACATGGTGCTGAGGATTGAACTCAGGGCTTTTCACCTGCTAGGTGAGCACTCCATTGCTGAGCCACAATTCCAGCCCATCCGGTAGTTTTTAATTTTTTCATTCTCCTGTTAAGTTCATTGCAATTAATGTTTAGAATCATTTTTCCCCCCACGGAGCCAGGGTCTTACTCGATCTCCAACATCTCAATGTACTATCTTTCTGACCTTCTATTCCTCATACCTCCCTGCAGCCCTATGTGTCACTGGCTCATCAGATGGCACCACCTAGTCCAAGCAACAGCACCCCTAACAGCAGCAATGGGAGCAGTGGGAATGACCAGCTGAGCAAAACCAACTTGTACATCCGAGGATTGCAGCCAGGCACTACTGACCAGGACCTTGTCAAGCTGTGTCAACCGTAAGTTGTGGTATAAGTGGGTAGGCTCCAAGGGACAGTACAGATTTGGTGATACTGGCTTTTTGCTAGATTTTCTTATCCTGAAATACAGTATTGTGTTTCTACCCAATAGTCCCACGGTGTCTCAGCATCTCCTATTTTTTTAATTTTGAGACAGAATCTCACTAAGTTGTTGAGGCTGGCCTCAAAATTGCAAACCTCTACCTTAGCCTCCGAAGTCTCTGGGAGTACAAGCTGCACCACAGTGCTTGGCTCAGCATCTCCTCTTAAAAAGTTCTCTCTGTTGGGCTGGGGTTGTGGCCCAGTGGTAGAGCACTTGCCTAGCATATGAGGCACTGGGTTCGATTCTCAGCACCACAAATAAATAAAATAAAAGTACATTGATAACTAAAAAAAAAATTTTAATAAAAGTTCTCCCTGTTGCTGGTTTATAAAACATTTATGTATTTTTCTAAGGGAAGCCAGAATGGGGCTAGCCTTTGAAGCCAACTTTGTTTCCGGTATCTTCTCTGAACCGATAGGCTTAATGAAAATATTGCTATCTTTACACCTTGGCCATAGAAATGCTCAACCTCTCTATAGATACTGATTAACAGGTGACAAGAGCTGGCAGCAAGGATAGAAGAAAGTGGGACTAGCTAATTTCATATACACGTTGGAGAGTTTCAGCTTCTGGGATGTTCCTAGTGAATCAGAGCCACTTTCATATTAATGAATAAAGAAGAAGGTGGAGAAAGAGGCTGTCACTCTCATCTAACCCATGAAGAACTTTCAAATCATAGGTCAACTACCTTGGAATTGCCCAATAAGGAATGCTGAAAAAAACAGAAGAGTGCGGAGATACCCAGCTCAGTTTCATTTGTCAGGAAAGCATGCATTTCAGATACTATGTCTGAAGGAGTGATTACAGGAAGAAGTCTGGGAATGGGATGGGGAGAGTAAAAGAAAGGAATTTGGGTCAATGAACGTTGGGAAGAGGTAGAAATATGAACTATGTACATTTACTATCTTTTATAACTCCTTATTGCAATACAATAAGCATAAAGAAAAGAAAAGTAAACAAATCAAACGTATAGGTAGTGAGGTGACTTTTCGCAAAGGGAACATAAACTTGGTGCAGTCTAGAAACAGATCAAGAAATAGTACCGTACCAACTCTTCAGAACTTCACCTTCCATGATATCCCTGCAAAGTGTCACTGTTGGCTTCTGCTTTGCTGGTTTGTTTGTTGTTGTTGTTGTTGTTGTTGTTTGTTTGGTTTTGGTGCTGGGAATTAAACCCAGGACCTTTCACATGCTGGGCAAGCTCTCTACCATCAGTTACACCCCCAGCCATTTTTTTTTTCCTTAAATTTTGAAAAAGGTCCTTGCTTAACTGCTTGGGCTAGTCCTCAAACCTGTGATCCTCTTGCCTCAGCCTCCCAAGTAGCTGGGATTACAGTCATGCAACACTATGCAAGGCCAAAACTTAATTTTTATTGCTTATATATTTCCATCATAGGACTATAACAGTTAGTTACTTATTCTGGACATTTGAGTTGTTTCCAGTTTGTAACTATTGTCATTATAGTATGCTATGAATTTATACACATCTTTTGGTGCATGTGAATAATGCATTCATGCTGGGTGTATACACTAGGAGTAAAATTGCTGGGTTGCTGGGTGCAGTGGTGTCTACCACGCGGCCTGCACAGTGGTTTCATTAATGAGGTTCTAGGCATAAAGTTAGTTAGAAGAGATCGAAATAAAAACACAAGACTCAGTTACCTTATTTCTATTGCTAGGTCCGAGATGGCTCACCTCTCTGGTTCGCTCCTCTAGCCACCCAGCAGGGCAGCAAGGATTACTCAGGGCTAGCAGGAGAGAGAGAGAGAGAGAGAGAGAGAGCACGCCGGGGACTAGCCTTTTATTAGGGAACAAGAGATTCAGGGGAGAATTCCATCCAATGAAGGTTGAGGGGGGCTGCACTCCAAGGTCAGGGTCAGTGATTGGGTCCCCGGGGTCAGTGGTCAGGCACACCCCCACTCGGATGGGCTGTCTCATCAGGAAAGGGTCGGGAAAACTCCCCACAGTGGTGCACACCTATAATCCCAGTGGCTCAGGAGGCTGAGGCAGGAGGATCACGGTGTTCACAAAGCCAGCAGCAAGACTGTCTCAAAATACAAAATAGGGGTGGGGATGTGGCTCAGTGGTTAAGTGCCCTTGAGTTCAATCAACCCCTAGTACCCACCCCCCAAAAAAATTGCTGGGTTACAGGACATGCATCTATGCAGATTTTATAGATAACTATTAAATACTTTTCTGAAGTAATTTAACTAATTCTTGCAGTGTGTGTAAATTCCATCTGCTCCAAATCCTGGAGAGGAGAGGTAGAATATCTTGCTGTCCAAGACGTAGCAGTTTGAGGCATTCGAGATGCTTTATAAATCCCTTTTTCTCCTGAAGTTGTGAGTTGGTCCAGGCAGATCATGTGGATTTTTACTAGCACCAAGCCACACAAATTCTATCTCTAAAGGCTAGGTGTGGGGGGCTGGGGATGTGGCTCAAGCTGTAGCGCGCTCGCCTGGCATGCGTGCGGCTCGGGTTCGATCCTCAGCACCACATACCAACAAAGATGTTGTGTCCGCCGAGAACTAAAAAATAAATATTAAAATTCTCTCTCTCTCTAAAAAAAAAAAAAAAATTCATCTGGAGAATATCTTAAAAAAATAAAATAAAATAAATAAAGGCTAGGTGTGTGTGTGTGTGTGTGTGTGTGTGTGTGTGTGTGTATTCCTTCCCTTATATTAGTTTACCTTGCTAGAAAAGTATGTAAGTGGGATGTAGAGAACGTAGTCTAGGATTAGTACATTCTGTGGGGAGGTGGGAACGGGCAGAACTGTTGGTTATGAGTATTATATCAATCTAGGTCCTTGATTTCTCCATTCTTTATTTCTTGTACTAAATATAATGCTAACAAAAATCCTATCACAGTACAAGACAGAGAAGAAACTCAATTTGATTTCTTTTTATACTTTTAGAATTTGATCCGAACAAAGTCTGAAGGGATAAAAAGTCAGGGTCAGCATGTAGGATAGAAGGAAGGAGCCCAGAAAAGGAGAAGGCTGAGAAGGGCAGGTGGTGGTATTCTGGTGGGTGGGTGAGCTAAAAAGTCCAACCTTTTTAGGAAGGGTGTTTCTCATGCACAGAAGGACTTCCTGCCTTTGTCCCAGTGGTCTCTTCCTGGGAAGTAAATGTTGCTGGATCCTAAACTCTGGTGGGCCGGAAGGAGAGGCGTGGTCTAGGACTGGAGCTTCTGGTTCTCTTGGAGGGGCTCCTTCTGAGGAGGAAGCAGCAGTGACCCAGCTGTTGCCAGCTGCAGTGGAAATTCTGAGCTCAGAGTCTCAGGCTGTTAGACCGCAGCAAACTCCACCCTGGGGCCTTGATAGGGATAGCAGCGTGTGTGTCCTCTGGCCTGCAGTCAGACTTCTCATGGGTCTTTCCTCTTGCTTGAATTTGGGAAAGAATCCAAGAATGTAGCCCTGAAGGGCTAGGATGGCCACATCCATCCCCACCCCTTGTTTTATGTGCTCTTTTCCCAGTCTCCAGGGCCCTGCTTGGCTTATTCTGTCTGATACTTTGGGTCACAGAAACTCCACTAAAAAAGTCAATGAAAGGTCTCCAAGGAGTGAAAACAAATGGATCAATCAGATATGTTCTTTAGGGATAAAAGGAGAGATGGACAATAATGGTTGTTTGGGTATTGGTCTCAATTCAGTCCCTGCCAACTCTTGTATTTCTAACTTTGTTAGTGGCTTTTATTCTGAATCTTTAATATTTTCACCTTCTTTTTTTAAAATATTTTTTTAGTTGTAGATGGACACACAATATCTTTGTTTATATTTTTTATGTGGTGCTGAGGCTTGAACCCAGTGCCTCACACCTGCAAGGCAAGCGCTCTACCACCGAGGCACATCCCCAGCCCCTAATATTTTCACCTTCTTGGAGTACAGTGTGGAGGCTTTTATCTAGTGGAACACCTCTTGTACAATTTCTGATCTGTGTTCCTCTTACTACTTTTTTGTTTTTCTAAAACTTCATGTGACTCTGCTGCAAAGGAAGAATTTTCAAAAAGTTGAAAAACATGACTCTTATTACACATATAGAATGAAGATATGTCAAAGATTTATTTAACCCATTAGTGAGGGAGCCAGCAAGATGGAAAAATGGGTTCAAAGAACATTTGAGCCAGGTACAGTGGTGCCTGCCTGTAATATCAACTATTCAGGAGACCAAGACAGGGGGATCCCAAGTTTGAAGCTAGCCTTGGGCAACTTAGTGAGAACCTTTGTCAAAATAAAAATTAAAATAGGTTGGGGATACAGCTCACTGGTAGAGCACCCCTTGGTTCAATCCCCAGTATGGCAAAGCATACAATCAAGAAAGAAAAAGAGCTTTTGAAGAACTATTTATTAAAGAAAGAATGGGGGCTGGGATTGTGGCTTAGCGGTAGAGCGCTTGCCTAGCATGTGCGAGGCCCTGGGTTCCATCCTCAGCACCACATAAATAAATAAAATAAAGGTATTGTGTACAACTTAAAGAAATAAATATTTTTAAAAAAGAAAGAATGTTGGAGTAAAATTGGTAGGTTAGATTAAAAAATGTTGGGGCCAGGATTGTGGCTCAGCAGTAGAGCGCTCACCTAGCATGTGGGAGGCCCTGGGTTCGATCCTCAGCACCACATAAAAATAAATAAATAAAGATATTGTTTAAAAAAAAAATGTTTCCTGTCTTGCCAGATGGTAAAACCAGGAACCTTTGGAATTATCTTTTCTCTCTCTCCTTCTGTCTTTTCATGCTGGGGAATTGAATCTGAGGCCTTGCACATGCTAGACAAATACTTTACCACTAAGCTACACCTCCTGCCCAAATTATCTTTTCTACTGAAGATAAATAATTTGCATTTGTAGTAGACAAAAATCTACAAATGAATGTGTGAGTGAATGTGTGTCTTTACTAGGTCTGGGCCTGATCAGAGTAAATATTAATTTAAACAAAGAAATATTCCCCTAGATAATGAATATTCTTTGAATGGACCATTTGGACAATGTTCTCAAATGACATTAAAAGAATATGCAGTGGTGGCAAATGCCTGTAATCTCAGTGACTCCGGAGGCTGAGGCAGGAGGATCACAAGTTCAAAGCCAACCCTCAGCAACTCAACTCAGTAAGACCCTGTCTCTCGATAAAATATAAAATAAGGCTGGGGATGTGGTTCAGTGGGTGAGTGCCCCTGAGTTCAATCCCTAGTAACCTCCCCCAAAGGATATGCAGTCCTCCTTTTGCCTTATCTCCAAGTTTTAGATAACTTTAAAAAAAATATATATATATATATATATATTTTAGTTATAGGTGGACATAATCTTTATTATTTTTTTTTAATGTGGTGCTGAGGAATGAACCCAGTGCCTCACATATGCTAGGCAAGTGCTCTATCTCTGAGCCACAACCCCAACTCCCAGATGACCTTTTTTGTATGTGTATGTTTGTGGTTGTGATACTGGGGATTGAACCCAGGGACTCTTTACCGTGAACTACATTCTCAGCCCTTCTTATTTTAATTTTGAATAAGGTCTTGCAAAGGTACCCAGGCTAGCCTCAAACCTGTGATCCTCCTGCCTCAGCCTCCCAAGTCACTGAAATTACAGTCGTTTCCCATTATGTCCATCTTCACACGACTTTCTTTAATATTTGTTTTTTTAGTTTTAGGTGGACACAGTATCTTTATTTTACATTTATGAGGTGCTGAGAATCGAACCCAGAGCCTCACGCATGCATGTAGGCGAGTGCACTACCATTTCAACCACATCCCCAGCCCACACGACTCTTTTTTTTTAAAGAGAGAGAGAGAGAGAGAGAATTTTAATATTTATTTATTTATTTTAGTTTTCAGCGGACACAATGTCTTTTGTTTTCGTATGTGGTTCTGAGGATTGAACCCGGGCCGTACGCATGCCAGGCGAACTCGCTACTGCTTGAGCCACATCCCCATCCCCCACATGACTTTCTTAATACTGCTGTTACACTGGTCTTATTCCTATTCCCTTCACTAGTATGCATAATTTTTTTCTCTTTCCCTTTTTTTTATTGGTGCATCATAATTGTCCATATTGATGGGCACACTCAAATCTTGACAATGAAAAGAGAAAGTCTTAGAATGTGGTAAAGCAGGGGAGAGAGAGAGCCATTTGTTATAGGTTAAACTTGATGTCTCTTGAATATTACAACAATAATAATAGCACTTAAGATTTTTCAAGTGCTTTCCGTGTGGTAAACATTAGTGCTTTATATTCATTAATTCACTTTATATTCCCAACAATCCTATTTCCCTTTATAGATGATGAAGCTGAGCCATTTCAGAAAAGTTTAATGACTTGTCCAAGACCAAACCTAGCTAGAAAGTGGCAGAACCAGGATTTGAACCAAAGCAGTTTGACTCAGGTTGTCCTTCATTAGGGGTCAGTAAAGGGATAGGAATGGATGTCAGAGAAAAGAAATGTCTATAGTTTGTCCAAAAGGAGACAAATAATGTGAAGGATTATTTTTAGTACTCAAGGAATAACAGCCAGAGCTCTGCACTTACTCTGCCTTGTGGGTATTGCCAAGCATCTTTCCCAAAAGACAGTCATCTCTATTCAACTAGTGTTTGAGCTTTAGTTGAGGAAAAAGAGAGAAATGTATTGGTATTATAAGGACTATAGTCAGTTCATTTCTTTGTAGGCTTCTTTGAAGTGATAGGTTTCTATTAATAGTGACATTTCTATTTTTTTTTTTTTTTTTTTGGTACCGGGGATTGGTCAGGGGCTTTCCACCACTGAGCCACATCCCCAGCCCTATTTTGTATTTTATTTAGAGACAGGGTCTCACTGAATTGCTAATTGCCTCGCTTTTTGCTGAGGTTGGCTGTGAATTTGCAATCCTCCTGCCTCAGCCTCCCTGAGTTGCTGGGATTACAGTTGTGCACCACCACAGGGCTGGCTCTTTATCATTTTTATTAAGATAAATAGGAAAAGTAGTCCTACTGGGAGCACAGGAAGGGCATGGATTAATCCAGTTGTCTTAATCTCTGTCCTATTGTTAGTCCCTGTCCCCAGATTATCACTTTTCTTTTTATTTTTTTTAGGGGGGACTAGGAATTGAACCCAGAGGTGCTTAGCCATTGGGCCACATCCCCAGCCCTTTTTATTTTTTATTTTGAGACAGGGTCTCAGTAAGTTGCTCAGGGCCTCACTAAATTGCTGAGGCTTTGAACTTGTTATCCTCCTGCCTCTCTAGTTGGTAGGATTACTGGATATGCCACTGTGCCCAGCTGTCACTTTGCATTTTTCTTTCCCTTAGATACGGCAAGATTGTCTCCACGAAGGCCATACTGGACAAGACCACAAACAAATGCAAAGGTAAGAGAATACTTGTCCTTGGGGATGGAGAGTAGCAGTGAGTGAGGCCATCTTTGCCTTTGAGAGAGAGAGAGGCAAGGGATGGTCTTTGTTGCTGAGAGAGCCTGAGTACCCAGTGCCCAGGAAAAGTCTCTGAGGTTTTCAGGCTCAAAAGACAAGTAGATATTTAGATTAATTGGTGCCAGATGACTAGAGCTGTTTGAGAAGCCAACGTCAGAATGCTGCACAGAGTTCCTTGAGTCCCTTGGGTCCACTTTGACCTCAGGTTTCCCTGGATGAGGTGCTGAAGGTTGGCAGGAAAGATTTTTTTTTTTTACTTTGTAAAGCAATGTATATGCCTTTTGATTGTGGTGGAAGGATGACTCAGTAGATGTTATTTTCCAAGAATGAGTAGTTTTATTTGGGGTTTTTAGAAGTTCTGAGTGGAGCTGAAGAATGGAAGGAGGAAAAAGGGCTGTGGGTTGGGGGTGGGGGGTGGGGACTTCTTCCAGCAGGTGGCTGGGTGGCCATTTGTCCAGGAGAGGCTATATTCCCCACATGCCCAGCATTTCCGGGGTATATCTAGGAAAGAGGGCAGAGTTTTCTTTTAGAAGTGTGGAGGGGAGCTGTGGGTTATTAGAAGGCCTAGATCCTAAAATCTCAGATTTTTTTAAAGGGGAGGGCAAGGGTACCACAAAGACCTCATTTCCTTTGGCATCCTTAACCACAAAGTAGACCCAACCTCAGAGCATGAGAAGCACATGGATAGCCACCTGAAACCTGTTAATTTATCTTTCTCCCTGCCACTTCCCTTACATGGATCATAACTCTTCTCTGTCTCCTGAAAAGCCTGGGTGTCCTACCTCCCTTACACCTCCCACCTCCCCGTGATGCTGTTTCCCTGTTCCAGGCTATGGCTTTGTGGATTTTGACAGTCCTTCAGCAGCACAGAAGGCTGTAACAGCTCTGAAAGCCAGTGGTATACAGGCACAAATGGCAAAGGTAAGGCTGCCACTCCAGGCTATTCCTCCAAGGGGTGTAGTTACCACTAAAGTTCCAGTTCTAAGGCTTCCAGAGTGAAAGCCTTGAAATGCCCCATGAAGTTGATAGGCAAGCACTGTCTGTGCCTGGGTCTAGTCAGTCTGGATATGGGTCCATTGAGCATTCCTGGGTATTGGAGCAAGATTGTATTCAGTCTGTGGCAGATAGCTCTATCCACTCTGTTCCTCTCGTCATTATAAGCCTGCAGGAGGGTCAGGAGGCCTCTTGCAATCCTGCTGCCTATCTCCACCCTGGCCCCACTTCCCTACCAGAGGGATTGTGGCATTTTGCAACATTCTCTGAAGAAGCCTGTTGTGCAATTCGGAGGTTATGAACAATGCTCTCCCCCTCCCAACACTATTCCTAGTAGGGGCAGGGAGTGGAGTGGGGAGCCAGGGGGAAGCCACAGCAAGGAAGGAAACTGTTTCTTCTGCTCAGATCTGTCTGGAACTGTTTTTGGTCTAGATTACTAGAAAACTAGAAGCTTGTCTTGTATCTTCTCTTTGGTGGGGTTGTCCTCTTGCCTTTCTGAAGCCATCATGAACACTATGTCTAGAATTAATGAGGCAGGACTGCCAGATGCTTCTCTCTGTAATAAAGAAAAAGGAAACCCTGAAGGCAAAGGCCAAAGAGGGGTTAAGGTTGCTGGTGATCACTGCCCAGGGCAGAGTGATTGCTTAAATTCTTAAAAATACAGCCATCAGAAGATACTGCCATTGCTTGCCTTCTGGGGGACCCTCTGGGTCTTCCTTCTGATATAAAGCGCTCTGACTGCAGCTCCAGCCTGTAGGAGCCTTCAGAAGTTTTCAGGACTTGTGGTGACCACTGAGCTACACATCTGGTCCTTTCTCTGTCCCCTTCTCCCCTCTTCCTGCTTTTCTTTCGGTCAGGGGGTGAACAAGCATTCCTACTCCAAGATTGTGCTGTGACCGGAAGAGGGGGAGGGGGGCTACTCAAAACAATCCATCCTTGGTGAGAGCAGTCCAAGAAAATCCAGCCTCTGGGGCAGGCTGCTGGGGAGAGGGGGTGCTGCTCCGCCTACTTCTTAAAGAGACAGCCAGGTACTATCCATGACTCGTAGAGTACTAGAGATGGTAAATCTGTTTTTTTTTTTTTTCTTTTGTTTTGTTTTTTTTTTTCTTATGGGACTGTGTAAAACCTGTGAAAGTGGGACTGGGTGTCACAGATAGTTAAGATTCTCTTTGTTTATGTGGAACCCTTTCTACTATCTCTTTTCTGAAATGTCATTTTATAGATGATACCTGAAAGTAGGAGGGAAATAAAGGATGTGAGCTTCATTTTCTCTTTTTTGTTTCCATAGCAACAGGAGCAAGACCCCACAAACTTATATATCTCAAACCTCCCTCTGTCAATGGATGAGCAAGAACTGGAGGGGATGCTGAAGCCCTTTGGACAGGTTATCTCCACCCGAATTCTTCGAGACACCAGTGGAATCAGCAGAGGGGTTGGCTTTGCAAGGTGAGAGATGCGAAAGTGGAAAATGGTGAGGTTAATAAAGTGTCACTTAGGAAGGCACCAACATCCCCCCCACACACACACACCAAGGAACCAAACTATTGGTCAAAAATACTTGACTGTAGGAGCTGAGGTTGTGGCCCAATGGCAGAGCTATCCCCTAGCACGTGCGAGGCCCTGGGTTCAATGCTCAGCACCACATAAAAATAAATAAATAAAATAAAGGTATTGTGTCCAACTACAACTAAAAAATAAGTATTAAAAAATACTTGACTGGGGCTGGGGATGTGGCTCAAGGGGTAGCGCACTCGCCTGGCATTCATGCGGCCCGGGTTCAATCCTCAGCACCACATACCAACAAGAATGTTGTGTCCGCCGAGAACTAGAAAATAAATATTGAAAATTCTCTCTCTCTCTCTCTCTCTCTCTCTCTCTCTCTCTCTCTCTCTCTCTCCCCTCTCTCTTTAAAAAAAAAAAAAAATACTTGACAGGGCTGGGGATGTGGCTCAAGTGGTAGCGTGCTAGCCTGGCATGCATGCGGGCCCGGGTTCGATCCTCAGCACCACATACAAACAAAGATGTTGTGTCCGCCGAAAACTAAACAATATTAAAATTCTCTCTCTCTCTGTCTCTCTCTCTCTCTCTCTCTCTCTCAAAAAAAAAAAAAAAAAAAAACTTGACTGTAAATCAGAAGTTTATTTATTTATTTGGTTCAGGGGATTGAACCCAGAAGTGCTTTACCACTGAGCTACATCCCTAGCTCTCTCTCTCTCTTTTTTTTTAATTCAAGGCAGGGTCTTACTAAGTTGCTCATGACCTAACTAATTGCTGAGACTGGTCTTGAACCTGTGATCCTTCTGTCTCAGGCTCCTGAGTTGTTCGGATTATGGGCATGTACCACCCCACTCGGCACTGGAGATTGATTTACATTAGTGATTTTCTTAAATTGTTCCTTAGAGCTGCAGAACTCTCCAGGGTGCCACTTCTGGACTCAGGTGTCATTGTTGTGAGATTTCAGTCTCTCCCAGCCTACTTAAGAAACTGTTCTGCTTTTATTTATTCTAAGATTGTGTTTGATTAGAGATTCTCTTGCCTTTTTTTATTTGAAAGTTACTAGACTAAGTAATCTGAACACACTTTTTTATATAACAATGTCTTGCCTGACCTATGAACACTCCTCCGTCTTGGTTGAACACTCAACCAAGATCTGGGGACTAATGAATAGGTCCTCTTCCCTACCAGGCTCAATCTGGGCAGCTCCACCTGCTGGCAATCCCAGGTAAAACCACAGTGGTTTCTAGGCTTGTCATCACTTTTTTTTTTTTTCCAGCTCCCATATTTTCTTCTTTGTGGGGTGGGGGGGGGCGGATTGAGTTCAGGGGCACTCTACCACAAAGCTACATACCCAGCCTTTTAAACATTTTTTAAAATTTTGAAGACAAGGTAATGCTAAATTTCCCAGGCTGGCTTTGAACTTGCTGTTGAGTTGCTTGGTGTTATAGGCATGAGCCACTGCACCTGATAGGAAAATACTTTTATTTCACTCATATTTACTCTACTTACTCTAGTGATATGTGCCTGTTAGACACTGTACAAATTCTCAAACCGTGGAACCAGAATGGATAACCTCACCCTCATTTCCTGTCGCACACTGGCTTTCTTATGGTACTTGCTTTTGTCATAGGAACTATTGAAAACAGTTTTGCAAAATATGATTGTAGGGGAAAGTAATGTCAAAACAATGGCCTACTTTAAGTTAGTATTTTACACAACATCCAACAGATGTTGCTCTATTTTTCTTCAAGTGTGCCTTTTTTAGTTTCTCACAGTGGCCCAGGATGCATGAAAGCACAATCTGGGAATTGTGGCTTTGAAGACTAAAAAAACTATGAAGCTGGGTTCAGTGGCTCATGCCTATAATCCCAGTGGCTAATGAGGCTGAGGCAAGAGGATTACAAGTTCAAAGCCAGCCTTAGTAACTTAAAGAGGCCCTAAGCAACTTAGTGAGACCCTGTCTCTAAATGAAATATAAAAAAGGACTGAGGATATGGCTCAATGGTTAAGTTCCCCTGGGTTCAATCCCTGGTATCACAAAAACAAAACAAAACAATGAAAAAAAAAGAAACAATTATTAATTTTCTTCTATGTTTTTATGTTAACATCTACAATTTTTCTTCATACATTTAGATTCTTGCTAAGTGTAATTTCTATATATTGACATTTTAAGTAAAACTCTTAGACGATTTTTAAATGTATCCAAATGAGATCTAAATATAATAATTTGTTACATAAAATTGTCCCTTTAAAAATGTATGTGCCAGGGGCTGGGGTGGTGGCTCAGTGGTAGAGCACTTGCCTAACGTTAGATGTGCAAAGCACTGGGTTCAATTCTCAGCACTACATATAAATAAATAAAATAAACATCTATTGCCAACTAAAAAATATTAAAAAAGAAAAATGTATGTGCCAGCTGTATACAGTGGGGCACACATATAATCCCAGTGGCTCTGAAGGCTGAGGCAGGAGGGTTTCAAATTCAAAGCCAGCTTCAGAAATTTAGCAAGACCTTAAGCAACTTAGTGAGACTCTGTCTCAAAATAAAAATAAATAAAAGGGCTGGAGATATGTCTCCATAGTAAAGTGTCCTGGGTTCAATCCCCAGTATCAAAAATCAAACAAACAAACAATACTGTATGGACCAGGGCTAAGGATGTGGCTCAGTGGTAGAGTGCTTGCCTAGCATGCATGAGACCCTGGTTTTGATCCCCAGCACTGCAAACAGCAACAAAAAATATATGGACCATTTCTTTCTTAATAGTCATACACCTCATATTGTTCTTATAACATTCCTTTTATCTTCTTGATCTTGTGTTTGCATGTCATTTTCCTAGAGACTTATATTTGAGTCTTTCTGTGGATCATCCTTGTTTCCTTTCAACAAAATGTGTGTTTGTGTGTGTGTGTGTGTGTGTGTGTGTGTGTGTATAAATTAAAACTTTTTTTCCTTGTGGCCATTAGGCTGTGTGTATTAACCCATGAGAGAATTATCTTTATAATTATTAGTCAACAGGCACACCATACAACATAAATATATTAAAATGTTCATACAAAATTATTTTATATAAAGTAAACTTTGTTGAAAATTAATCTCCTATGACATGGATAAGTTTTATTTTCTTTAGATTTTTTTCTTATTAGGTCATGTAGCCAGCAATGAATATTGTTTGTTGCTATAACAAGTGAGGGCTTAACACCAGTTTTGTTCCTCTTTTTTGTTTTTATGCTGAGAAACCTTGTTCATATAAATGAGTAGATGAGAATGGAAGGGGCTTTGTTACAGTGAGAATTCTTTGGATTACTTCTGAATTATATGCCAAGAACCAAAGTGATCTGTCATCAAAATTGATTTTTTTGTGCATTGACAAGTTTCTAAAGTCTTCTAACTTTTTGGAAGCAAATAATTGGAAACCATCTGACTTATAAAAAGGATCTGAAATTTAGTCATTAATATCTGCTTTTGAGTTTTAGGCTGGATAAGAAGTAAATTAAGACAGTGGTTATGAGAAGGGACTTTAGCCTTGACTATTAGAAGTCATGAGTCCTCCTTCAGGCAGATCCCTGGAGGAAAGAGTTTTGAGGAAGTTGAGGTTCTAAACACTCTGCCTACTCACGCTTTGGAAGGACTATAAGTAGAAGTTACTGAACCGAAGATCACTGCTCTAGAATATCTAACTGGTTTTCTCTAAAAATGGTTTTCCCTGAAAGGTTCCATCTGAGGCCTTTTATTTACATTTTTGGTGCTGAAGAATTAATCCAGGGGTATTTTACCACTGAACTATATCCCCAGCCCTTTTTAAATTAATGATTAATGTTTTTAGTGGTTATTGTCATAGAAAGTACTGACTTAATTTAAATGTGGTAGTAGGTGAAGAAACAATATATAGGCCCTTATAATTTTTAGAACACATCTATATACAATATACTATCTCAATCAATCTGTACAGCACTGATTGACTTTGATTGTCTCTAAAGCACAATAAGGAATGGGTCCAGAGGGTTTTTTGGAATGTTCTGACAGAGTTCAGGGAGGTAAACTGGTGCTGATATCTAGATGTTCTTATCCCTTACTCAGTCCTCGTTGCCCAGAAAGAAACTTCAGCCTAGTAGTTCCCAGTATTCCTTTTCCTATTACTATGGACCATGAGCCCTTTATTAACAGATTCCTAAAATCTTAATAATGTCAACAGTAGCTAAGTGGGCCTCAATAGTTATAACCAGAAGCAAAAAATAAGTATTGCAAAATCTTAGCTTGTACAGTTTCCTTAGTATAAAGAACAATGTTCATTAGGATTTTTTTATTGGGGGGGGGGTACCAGGGATTGAACTCAGGGGCACTCAACCACTGAGCCACATCCCCAGCCCAATTTTGTGTTTTATTAGAGACAGGGTCTCCCTGAATTGCTTAGCGCCTCGCCTTTGCTAAGGATGGCTTTGAACTTGCAATCCTCCTGCCTCGACCTCCTGAGCCACAGGGATTCCAGGCACGTGCCATTGTGCCCAGCTTCCATTAGGATTTTATGATAAAAAATAATAAAGTCTAGCCAGATGTGGTGGCACCTGCCTTGGTGGTAATCCCAAACCCTGTGACAAAATAAAAAAGCACTGTGGATATGTCTCAGAAGTAGAGTGTTCCTGAATCTCAAGGAAAAAAAAAAAATTATGAACAGTGGTGCATGCCTCAGGTAGGAGGATCACAAGTTTGAGACCAGCCTGGGCAATTTAGCAAGACCCTGTCTCAAAAAGAACTCGGGCTGTAGCTCAGTGGTAAAGCACCCCTGTTTTAATCTCCAATACCAAAAAAAGGGGGGGTTAGAGACATAACTTAGTGATGGTAGAGCCCTGAGTTCAATCCCCAGTACTGCTAAAAATTAAAAATAGTAATTTAACTGCTACTATTTCTTATATTCTTATTTTGGTGCCAGACACAATAATAGGCTCATTTGTCAGTATCCTTTTTTTTTTTTTTTTTTTTTTTTTTTTAGCAGTGCTTGGGATCAAATCCAGGGCCTTGTTCGTGCTAGGCAAGCACTCTATCACTGACTGAGCCCCATTCCAATCCCAATCAGAGTCTTTTTTGGAATATTAATAGCTTGAAGACCTCTACTATTTTAGGATTCCTTGCAGGAGATGGTTGAGAGGATCTTCCTTAGATGTTGCATAAGCTGCAGAAACTCTTTATGTTTTTATAGTCGTAACTTTTGAACTTTTGGGAAACTTAGGGCATTCTCTTTGAATGTGTAGAGAGCACAGATCTTGGAGAAGCTAGAGCCTAACCCCTCTTGTGCTTCTTAGGATGGAGTCCACAGAGAAGTGTGAAGCTATCATCACCCACTTTAATGGAAAATATATTAAGACTCCCCCTGGAGTACCAGGTGAGGCATCTGGGAATCAGGCTGAGAGCCACATGTTGTTCCTTCCAGTTAAGATTCTGGAGGAGTTTTGCATGAGAATGTCTGCTCATTGAGGTGAGACTCAGCTGCCTGTCTGCTTTCTGTTTTGCCAGCCCCTTCTGATCCCTTGCTTTGTAAATTTGCTGACGGTGGGCCAAAGAAACGACAGAACCAAGGAAAATTTTTGCAAAATGGACGGGCCTGGCCAAGGAGTGGAGACATGGTAAGAGGTCCCTGAAAACAGGTTTACTAAGGACATTAAAGTGGAATGGAAATTACTATAGTTTAATTTCTGTGAGCTTAGGTGGCCAGCTTGAGAGCTCTAGGGTGTAAATGAGAAATGCTGATGGCTTAACAAAATCTCAAGTGTGGGTCTTGAGTGAGTGGGGTTCTGCAGCCTTTACAGTTGGAACAACTCAGCAGTTGTAGTGGGACTTGTCCAGAATTTAATTAGTTGAACTTTTTAAAAACATCCACAGCCTTGGCATTCTGGTTTTGTTCCTGTTCTTACCCAAAGGTTCACAGTATGAATTCTGTGTTCTTTCCTTATAGGGTGGTATGGCCTTGACTTATGACCCCACCACAGCTCTTCAGAATGGGTAAGTGTCTTTTACATAATGGAGCCACCTGAAAATGACCCTGGCCTGTGGATATTTCATCTTGATTTTCAAATAGCAATTAGTGGAAAGTGGCTGTGCTTTCATCAGTGGACGTTTCATCAGTGTGACTTTTTACTGAGTAAGGTTCCTTCCTACAGGTTTTACCCAGCCCCTTATAACATCACCCCCAACAGGATGCTGGCTCAGTCTGCACTCTCCCCATATCTTTCATCTCCTGTGTCGTCTTATCAGGTACGTTCACTCCCAAAAAAAGGGAGTGGTGATTTTCCCTACCATGTGTTTTAGGTGAAGGAATGTAAGGTGAGAAATGAGAAATAACTTGTTTTTTGTTTTTTCTTTCTATAAACTACATAAAAATAATGTTACATAAAAGTATAAACTGATCTGTGTGTGTGTGTGTCTGTGTGTGTGTAAACAGCATTTATGTCTGTCTGGGTGAACATACCGTTTAGAGGCATCCTCTTACTCTTTTCACCACCGCCACAAGTAAACCCTTGTTGATTTCCTTTTGTATAGCATTTCCCATATTTTTCTTCATGCGAACATACACATATGTGTAAGGTTTGGGGAGTTGTGTATTTTATTAAAAATCAGACCATATTAAATATATTTTTATTTTATATTTTTCTCACCTAATATGTTAGACAAATGATTCTCAAAGTGTGGTCCCTGTCCCTGCACTTTTGGCATTACCTGGGAACTTATAGAAATATGAATTTTTGAACTCTGCTCCAGATCTACAGAATTAGAAACTCTGAGAATAAGGCCCAACAAAAATCTGGATTTTAACAAGCCTTCCAGATGATTCTACTGTAGTTGACGTTGAGATCCTTTGCTCTAATTATTTCTTTTTAAATGATTGCCTTATATTTCATCCCAGAATTCTTCCACTCTATCCCAGTGAAGGATATTAATTTATATTCAGTTTTGCTGCTACAAATAATGCTTTGGAAGCAGTCTTGTATCTGTATTCTTCTGGGTGCATTCATTTCTGGGAGCTAGAGTCCCAGGAATGCACTTGCTAGGTTGAACAGTGTATGGATTTTCAGATTTATCTAGGTTGCCAGATTGCTTTCTACAAAAGCTGTGTCAATTCAGGTTTCCATCAGCAATGTTTCCATCACCATTTTTCTCTAACCATAGCTGTCTGCTTTGGAAAAGTGTTTCTTGTCTTGATGAGTGCAGAATACATTGTTACTTTAATTTTCATTTCTTTGACTACAAGTGAATTTTTTGCTTGTCATATTTTGATTTGCCCTTCCCTGATTGCTGTTCTTCTGATTTTCCCATTTTTCTATTTGGTTATTTGTCTTTTCCCCATCAATTTATACAAACTCTTGATTTAAATATTCTCAGAATGTTACCTTAGTTAAAAATATTTTTTTTCCGAGCTTATTCTTTCTCTGTTGATTTTGTGGCCCTGGGACTTTAACTGTGTTCTCTGGGTCATTTAGAGAACTCTCTAAAACCTAGGCATCATACTCAGAGTTTTCTGTTCTCTCAATCTTGCAGGGAAGGAAAGAACATGCATTTCTAACAAGTCCCCAGGTGATTCTCCTGCTGCTCCTACTGTTGGATGGTTCATGGACCATACTGTGGGAATCATTAGTTTTTGCCATATGAAAGTTTTTAAGTTTGCCTATTATTAAACATCTCTGGCCGGGCATGGTGGTACACACATGGTAATCCCAGCGACTCAGAAGGCTGAGACAGGAGGAGCACAAATTCAAGACCACCTCAGCAACGTAGGCCCTAACAAACTTAGCAAGACCCTATCTCAAAATAAAAAAAGGTTAGGGATTGGGCTCAGTGATTAAGCACCCCTGGGTTCAATTCCCTGAACCAAAAACCAACCAAACAAACAAACAAAAAACCCTCTGTGTTATTATTATTATCATCATTATTTTAGCACTGTAGATTGAACCCAGGACACTTTACCACTGAGCTACATCCCCAGCCCTTTTTATTTTGAGGCAGAGTCTTCCTAAGATGCTTAGGGCCTCACTAAATTGCTGAGGATTGCTCAGCCTTCTAAATTGCTGGGATTACAGGCATGTGCCATTATGCCTGCTCTCTCTCTTTTATAGCTTTTAAATTTCATGTCTTAATTTAAAAAGTATTAGCTGGGTGCGGTGGCATGCTTTTATAGTACACTATATTGTATGTGTGATCTCCAGGATTTTATTTCATTGTTTTACACTTAATGTGTAATCATGGGGCTGGGGTTGTGGCTCAGTGGTAGAGCGCTTACCCGGCAGGAGTTAGGCACTGGGTTCGATTCCTGGCACCACATAAAAATAAAAACAAATAAAATAAAGGTATTATATGTCCATCTAATCTAAAAAAAAGAAATTTTTTTTTAAAGAGAGAGTGAGAGAGGAGAGAGAGAGAGAGAGAGAGAGAATTTTTAATATTTATTTTTTAGTTCTTGGCGGACACAACATCTTTGTTGGTATGTGGTGCTGAGGATCGAACCCGGGCCGCACGCATGCCAGGCGAGCGTGCTACCGCTTCAGCCACATCCCCAGCCCCAGAAATATTTTTTTTAAAAAGTTTAATAATCAGGAACTTATTTTTGTGTATGGTACAAGATATGAGTCCTTTTATATTTTCCTCTAGAATTTTAATTTAGTCCCAGCACCAAATTATTAAATAATGCATCCTTTTCCTGTTGAATTAAAATGCCCTGGCAACCTATAATATTCATTCTTTTTGTGTATGTGTATGTGGTACTGGAGTTGAATCTAGGAGTGCTCTACCACTGAGCTACATCCCCAGTCCTTTTTATTTTATTTTATTTTTAATATTTATTTATTAGTTTTTGGCGGACACAACATCTTTGTTTGTATGTGGTGCTGAGGATCGAACCCGGGCCGCACGCGTGCTAGGCGAGCGCGCTACCACTTGAGCCACATCCCCAGCCCTATTTTATTTTATTTTTTGAGACAAGATTTCACTAAATTGCCAAGACTGGCCTTGAACTTGAGCTCCTGCTTCAACCTCTCTAGTCACTGAGATCATAGGCATGCACCATGGCACCTGGCTGTAAAACATTTTCTGTGTCTGTAGAATTGCCTGTGCTGAACACTTCATACAAATGAAGTCATCTGTTGTCTTTGGTGTTTCTTTCACTTAGCATGTTTTCACGTTTCATCCATGTTTTAACATGCATCAATATCTCATTCATTTTTTGGCTGAAAAATATTTCATTGCATGGGTATACCACATCTTGTTTATCCATTTATCATTTATCAGTTGATGGCCATTTGAAGTATTTCTAGCTAGTATGAATAATATTGCTATGAACATTCCTAGATAGATTTTTAGGGGGTACATATGTTTTCATTTCACTTGGGCATGAACCTGGGAGTAGAATTGCTGAGCTACATAGTATCCCTATGTTTAACTTTTTTAGGAACTGCTGAAGTATTTTCCTAAGTGATTGCATCATTTTATATTTCAACATCCATGTAAAACACTTATCTTTTTAATTAGAGCCATTCTCCTGGGTTTGTGTGGTGGTGCACCATTGTGTTTTTTATTTGCTTTTGCACCTCTTTCATGTGCTTACTATCATTTGTGCACCTTCTATTGCATATGTCTTTCCAAATCCTTTGCCAGTTTTGTTTTGTTTTGTTTTTTGGTACCAGGGATTGAACTCAGGGGCACTTGACCACTGAGCCACATCCCCAGCCCTATTTTTGTATTTTATTTAGAGACAGGATCTCACTGAGTTGCTTTAGCGCGTCACCCTTGCTGAGGCTGGCTTTGAACTCTTGATCCTCCTATCTCAGCTTCCTGAGCCCCTGGGATTACTGGTGTGCACCACCACATCCAGCTCTTTTGCCAATTTTTAATCAGGCTATTTATTGAATAGTTATGAGTTGTTAATATTTTTAAAACAGCTTTTATTAATGTTTCTATGCTCTGAGGGGGACATTTTTGGGGAACTTTGCTAAACATTATCAGATCATTGATAATTATTATCAGATCATTGAACAATAGTTTCTAGGCAGTTAACATTTCTGTTTGTTTTTGCTTACATCAGAGAGTGACTCAGACATCTCCTCTACAATTACCTAACCCATCTTGGATGCACCACCAGTCATACCTCATGCAGCCTTCAGTGAGTGTTCAGAAGTGGGCAGAAGCAAAAGAGGCAATTTGATGTAAAGAAAAGCAAAGGGCTTTGATGACAGGAGATGTGGGTGTGAGTTCTGGCTCAGTACCTTGTGCAGCCCTTAAATTCTTTGAGTGTTGTTCTTAGATAAGTGTCCCTCCAGACTGATGGGCAGAGTGCCTTTTCCTGTTATATGGCTTGGTTGCCGCTCACTATGGCTTTTAATTCCCAGTATTTAAAAATATCTGTCTTCAGCAGTCCCTTCATTATTACTGCCTTGGGTAACCTCACAGGATGCTGCCAACTAACTCTTTTCCTTTGTTGTTGCCTCCAGGGTTCAGTTCTGACACCAGGGATGGATCACCCCATTTCTCTTCAGCCTGCCTCCATGATGGGGCCTCTTACCCAGCAACTGGGCCACCTCTCGCTGAGCACCACAGGCACGGTAAAGCCGGGTATTTCCGCTTATTAACTCCTGCAAGGAGTACCTGTGCAGTATTCTTCAGCATAGATACTTATGAATGATAGAATCACTTCAGTGTCATTGAGGGTGCACTCAGAATTGGAAATAAACTACAAAAATAATGATCCATAAGCCAGGAATGCAGTCATTTTGCTCCCCAGACTACCCCTTTTAACTGCTTCCTTGTTACAAAACTAAAATGTTTCTATGTGTGTATTAATTTAAGAGTTAAGACACATTTCCTAGAAATCCTTATCAAAATAGTAACAGAAAGAGCAGATGAAGCACCTCGGGTTTTCTGGGACTTGATGCACAGCAGGGCTAAAGGGCAGGGAATGCAGTGTGCCTGGGAAACAGAAGTAGGCAGTCGGGACAGAGGAGTGGAAGAAAGAAGGTCAAATTGGTGGAAGTGTGTCTAAGCCACTACCAGAGTGCCTTCAAGAAGCCAGTGCCCAGACCAACTGAATTGACTCCTTGGAGATAGAACACAGGCCTCAATATCTTAAAAAAATCCCCCGGGTGCTTTATCTTTTAATTTTATTTATATGCAGTGCTGAGGACCGAACCCAGGGCCTCACATGTGCCAGGCAAGCCACTCTACCACTGAGCCACAACTCCAGCCCTGTCCCCAGGTGCTTTAAATGTAACCAAGAGTCATTGCTCTAGCTGGTTGATGTTTTTCTTCTAGTATATGCCAACGGCTGCAGCTATGCAAGGAGCTTACATCTCACAGTACACCCCTGTGCCTTCTTCCAATGTTTCAGTTGAGGTAAGAGTTACTTTTTTGGAGTGAAGATAGGACAATGACAGAGACAGATCTTCCCCTGTCAATTGTTCCTTTCACAATGATGCTATTTCTGTGTTCACAAGTAACTGGTAGCTATATGAAGAGTGCAAGAAGAAAAGACTTAGTGTGTGTTCATGAGTGAGGCCCTTGGGCCAGCTGGTAGTTAATACCAGGATGCTCCCTTGAATTGACTAGTGTGCATTGGGAGGAAGGCAGGCTGTTTTGAATATAGAAGAACTTCTGAAGTTTTTTCCAAAGTGCCTGTTGTGTTTTACATTCCTTCCAGTGCTGAGGTGGTGTGTGTTGTGAGTGGGTGGGCTGGAGAGGCCTCTCAGCTTTGGGTGGGTTTTATCTAGACTGGTTTGGAGGGAGCTGAGGAAAAGAATACATAAGATGACTCTCCTTCCTGGCTACGGTACAGGAGAACAGCAGCCAACAGAATCAAGTGGCAGTGGATACGCCCTCAGACCATGGGGTCTATTCTTTCCAGTTCAGCAAGTAACACTGGGTAAGAACCACATGTTGGGGAAGTGGGTTTCCCAAACTAAGAGAGAGCAGCTCAGCCCTGCCTAAAGTGAGACAGGTTCTTGTGCTTGTCTTGCTCCCTCCCTACCCTCTCCCTTGGGATTTCCCTCCCCATCTTAAATAGAAAAGAGTTCTTGGACATGATCCCAGACTCCAGAGGGTTAGCCAGGTTATGTACCATCTGTAGCTCTGTTAAGGACTAACACTTGGCCATTGTTTTCATAGACCTGGGCCTGAGAAAAGAAATCTCTATGCTCCTGCCCTGTCCTCTTTCTCCATTGCTCGTGGAACATGGGGAAATCAGCACATTTTGTGTGTGCTACATTTGAGGAGAAACACACACATGCACACACGGAGACACGCACATTTTTTTCTTTTGCAAAGAAAATTTTTTCTTTGTTTTTAATTGTAATGTACTTTTCTCCTACCTCAAAGAGACATGTGGCTGGAGCTTTTGCTCATATATATGAAAAACAGTTTGTTGTCATTTTGGTTTGTTTTTTTGATATTGGGAATTGAACTGAGGGGTGTTTAACCATTAAACCACATTCCCAGCCCTTTTTTTTTTTTTTGAGTTGGGGTCTCACTATGTCACCCAGGCTGGCCTCTAATTTTTTTTTTTTTTTTTTTCCCAGAGCCAGGGACTAAACTCAGGGCCTTGCATGTGCTAGGCAAGTGCTCCACCACTGAGCTAACTCCCCAACCTTCTTCTTTCTTTTTTTCTTTTTTGAGACAGGGTATCGCTGTCTCAAAATTCTGAGTCTTAGGGCTTTAGGCTTATTGCTAAGGCTGGCTTTGAACTTGGATCTTTCTGCCTCATCCTCTGGAGTTGCTGGGATTACCGGCATGCTTTAGCACATACAACATGTTTTGTTATTCTTAAAAAACAACAACAACAACAAAACAATAATCTGGGCACAGGACACATGCCTGTAATCCCAGCTTCTTCGAAGACTGAGGGAGGAGAATTATAAGTTTGAAGCCAGCCTGAAGATCTTAGCAAGACCCTATCTCAAAAATTAAAAACAAAAGGACTGGGGATTGCAGCCCAGTGGTAGAAAAGAGTCTCAAGGGAGGTGCTTTTACCCCCAGAGACCATTGCAGTTATCTGATGACATTTTGATCCCTGGGTTCAATCCCTAGTACACAAAAACAAAACAAATGAAATTACCCATGAAGATGCAGTGCTAGGGGCTGGGGCTGAGGCTCAGCTGTAGTGCTCACCTAGCATGCCTGAGGCACTGGGTTCCATCCTTAGCACCACATACAAATAAAGAAATAAAAACATTGTATCCATCTACAACTAAAAAAAATAAAAAAGATGCAGTGCTAGAACATTGATAGAGGAAATCCTAGTTGCTGGTTCCGTTATGATCTTTTTTTGATATATGTCTATGTGTTTAAGAAAATATATAGACTTTAAAAATTTGGTTCTTGTAGAGCTATCAGTTCACATACCCCTCTTCACATGTTTTTTGCTTTCTTTTACTCATTCAGATTGTTCTTTTTCTCTTTTCCATACAGCTAACCCTGCCTACTTTGTCTTTTTATGTTTTTAAATTTTATAAATATCCTTTTTAAATGAAATTTTATATGGAATTTTGGAGGCTGAGCAAGGAATAGACGTGGCTTTTTTCCTGACCCTGCCACATCCTGGGAGAAGAGACTAGACTTTGCCTTCAGGAAGCAGAAATGTGACCTAAATTCATTTGAGAGATGACCCACAGCTTTGGGATTTACTCGTGAAGCAAATTTGATTGAAGACCAGGTCTCGCAGTCTCCGGAAGGATGGACTGACTGACTTCTGACTAGCTCTTCTCACTGCAGAGTCTGTCACCCTCTGAGGAAGGTGTCTTTTCCGTCGGCTCCAGATTTTTCAGAATGCCTGCCTGCCTCCTGGTGGATCTTTTCTGCCCAGGTTGCGTGGCCTCTCTTTCTGCTGCACATTGCTGTGCTCCAGGCCTTTATAGCTGTGACCTTGCTGCAGAGCAGTGTGTCTCAAGGGAGGTGCTTTTACCCCCCAGAGACCATTGCAGTTATCTGATGACGTTTTTTATTGCTATGCCTGGGAGTGGGAGTGTGTGTGTTATTTGCATCTAGTTGCTAGAGACCAAGGATGCCACTAAACATCCTACAGTACAAAGGAGAGCCCCACTATGCCCAACAAAGAATTATCTATTTCATAATATCAATAGGGCCAAGACTGAGAAACCTGGATGTTGGCAGTGTTTTCCTGACTTCTCGGCTGAGGTAAATTCCCACCCAGTCCTGGACACACAGTGCCCTTTAACACTCATGCAACTGGTTTGGATGGATGGAATTGGTATTCTTGAATTCTCCCTGGACTCCAACCTTTGACACTTCTGCATGCAACAAGAGCTGTCCTTATAAGGCTCATGGCTCTTGTGCACATGCTAAATACACAGACACACACACTTGGAGGGAGGAAGGTACGGATTGTTTTGTGGATGCTATGCAGGGATGGGAAAGGAGTTTTCTGTGACCGTAGAGTGCTCTGCCCTTCCCTACTTTGTTTAGACCCCTTCCCTAGGGAGCCAGAATATTGGGAATAATTTTCCTTCTTGTTGAAGGACCACAAAGAGCTAGGGTAGAAAAATGAAGTACATCCCATCTCATGATTTATAAGGTCAGATCTTTATAAATAAAGACTCTAGCTCTGTCAGATGCAGTGGCACAGGCCTGTTATCCTAGTGACTAGAGAGGTGGTAGCTTAGCAAGATCTTGTCTCAAAGTGAAAAATAAAAAGGACCAAAGATGTATGTAATTCAGTGGTAAAGCACCTCCAGGTTTAATCCCTGGTACCACAAAACAAACAAACAAACAAAAACAACTTATTTTTCTCACATCAAGATAAGCAGGAAAAAGCCTTTGCCCATCTTCTGGAAAATAAGATCCTACTTCTGTCTTCTTCCAGTCACTCTCTCATGTATCAAAAGGAGAACTCTATTCCCCTTTACTCAGAGACCAGGAGGCATCTGCACCAGACAAAGCAAATAATGGAGATGGATAAATAAGTGTTCATGGGCTGGTGTGGAGAAAAAGAGAGGATGAAAGCTGGAAGAGAAACTGAGGTGTCAGTGGCTGCACATAGAGCTAGGCCCAGCTTTCCCTTCTTTCCCTTTTGCCCCATAATTGAGGTCTTCCCTGCCATCAGTCTTTGTACATCCTGGGGATAAAGGAGTTGGGGGCAGTGGGTAGGAATACAAAGTGTAAAGAACAAAATTGCCTCTGTTTTCTCATTGGTGCTTTCAACCCCAGGAACATCTTATCCAGCACAAAAGCTCCAAGTCCATTAACCCTCCAGGAGGGTTTGGCTTAGCAGACGGTGCTTGCTTTGTCTCTAACCTTCAGTAAAGTGAAATATTCCAGAGCTGCTATCTCATCAGTGTCCTTTCAGAAAAAAGAGAAAACAGCTGGGTGTGGTGGTGCACACCTGTAATCCCAGCATCTTGGGAAGCTGAGGCAGGATGATCCCAAGTTCAAAGCCAGCCTCAGAAATTTTTCCAGGCCCCAAGCAACTTAGTGAGACCCTGTCTCAAAACATAAAAAGGGGTGGGGATATGGCTCAGTGATTAAGTACTGGGTTCAATACCTGGTACTGGGTGAAAAAATCCAGAATTCTGTTTATTTAACTGATGGTAGATTGGGGAAGTCTTGCTGGTAGGTTTAATGTTTGGGGCTGCCTTTCCTGCATAGGAACTGGTGTTGCTGTCTCTGCTGACCTTCCTGTCTCCCAAAATCCCTGATTCTGTCTCCTTTCTCTGTATTTTCTAAATTTTTTAAATGGATATTGAAGTTACCTTTTTTGGTTCTCCTCATATGAACCTACCATTGAGAGTGCGCTTCTGGTTTGGGCAGGTTTGAGGACAGGAAGTAATTGGGAGCCTGCAGTTATTTTTGTAGTGGTTAATGACACTGAGGAATTTCTTTTTGGTGCTTTTGATTTATACTCCTACTTTCCCCACTAGTTGTTAGTTCATTTCTAACAGTGGGTAGTAATTGGAGAAAGGATGGAATAGGAACTATTTCTCCCATGAATTGGTGAAGATTGGTTAGGGTGGGCAGCGGGTAGAGGAGCCAGTCTTGGACTGCGCTCTTTAAACACTATGCCTAGTGTTTTCTGAATCCTGTCTTCCTGAAAGCCACATCTTACACTCTCTGTACTTTCATCTCACCCCCACTCATTACAGATGCTCATAACATTCTTAAAATATTTTAGTACTTTGTGCTTTTCTGTTTTCAGTCAAATAGAACTTATGAGTTCTTTTCTCAGATGGTGTAATCCTTTACTAGGCTCTAGGACTGCCTATCCCATTTCATGTCAGTGTTATTATTGCTCTTTTCAGGCTCTGAGTTGATATCCTGACCCTAGACTGTTTGGACTCTTTGGAGGAGGGTGCAGGTAGAGGTTAGGAAGGTGTGGGAATGATGATGGATAGGGATGTTATTTTTAGTGTTTTCAACCAAAGAAGAGGTTAAAGCCTGGTGGCTCTAAAGAGGTTATAGCCCTTGTTAGTAACAGAGGTATTATTTGCACTAAGGATGAGGACAAGACCTGCTGCACAGGCCATTCCTAGTTGTGCCACTTCAGCCCCATTTCATTCCTCTTCCTTTTCTAATTTGCTTAACAGTGAGCTCATTCATCCCCCCTAATGCCTCCAGTGTCACCAGGCTCTCCTTGCTATTCCAATATGTCAACCCACTGGGGCTGAGACCTACCTATGGGATTTTACTTTGCCATAAAAATGCTGTGAGTGATCTCAGTAGAATGTTGCAGGGATCCCTGACATTGACAATTATTGGTCTTCTGGAAAAGGAACTATTGCTTAGGCACATGCCCCACCTTCTGGGAAGTAGCAGCATTGCACACATTGAGGGGCTACTTTGCCTTGTTAGCCAAGAAGTTGGGGGTATGATCAGGTCCCAACCTGCCCCTATCCTCTGCTAGACCTGGATCTGTGGACTTCAAAGAGGGTGGGGGTTACTAAAGCCAGCCTATAGATCCTAGATCTTATGCCTTGTTATACCAGTTCTTCCCGATTTCCTTTTAAACCAACTACTCCACTTCCATGTGACCCATTTTTTAGGGCTTCCCAAGCATTAGCAGATTCCTGAAGTTTGCTCAGCTTTTACCCTTTCCTTCTATTGGACAGTCTTCCTCTGTGGCTAAAAAATGCCTAGAGTGCTCTCTCCCCTGATCTTTGCTGAACCTCCCTATAGGTGTTCCTCATGTTTGAAATGAGAAAACTAGGTGCTCTCAACACTCCAGTTACCACTGCTTTCTCCCTGGCCTGTCCACTTGTTTTGAATAAGCATTCATTATCCAAGTAGATCCCCAAACTTCCTTGTCCTTGTTACTCATCTACCTCACAATCTCTCAATTAAACAAGGGCACAAGCACCTGACTTACATCTTTTCCTGTTGTTCTCTTCATGAGGGTTAGGAAACTGGGGACTAGAAAGGACTCATGAACAAATTCAGTCTTTGGTTTTTCTACTTCTGGAATGTCTTCTCTGGGGGTTTTAGCTCACTCATCAAACTTTTTAGGTAGGTCTCAATGTGGCACCACCTAAGGTAACAAGATTGTTGGGAGTTACCCCAGGACCACCATTAGAACAGAGCTTAGAACTATAAAATTAATTATTGGCTGCCTCATAGCAGAGAAGGTAACCAAACACCAAAGAGTTTTATAAGACTGGAAATAGATGTTCCTTTTTCACCTTAACAGTTATCTTTCTTAGAGGGTTCAGGAGAAAAAAATGCCCAAACTAAAGGGTTACCTAGTTAAGACTTTTACAGCCAGAGTAAATAAAAGTTCCTACCCCATCACTGGTGCCCCAATTTCCCCAACACATACCCTTTTTGGATGGATGAATACTTACTACATGCACTTATCACCTTGAAATAAGTTTAATTTATACTTAAAACACATTTTGTACTACAATTTTTCCTTTATCCAGAGACTTCCCATGTTATGCCAATGCCACCCTTTTAGCTTATTCTTTTCTGACCCCTGGTCTTCCCATGTTGCTTCCCTACAGTTTGGTAGAGATTCATTTTGTCAACATTTTTAATAAAACAAAAAAATCTGTTTTGGTGTCTTATCCATGGGTGGGAGGGTATGCTGCTACAGGAAATAAGTGGCAGCTTAGGAAGGTAAGGCATGCATCTTGAAGTGGGAACTCATTTACCCCAGTGCCTCAGTTAAGATTTTGAGGCAGATCTACTGAAGCAGAAGGTATGAAACAGGATTCCTGTTGCTTAGAGGTTAGTGATAAATCTGCATCTTATATACCAAACCAGTCATGCCCATCCTAATACACGTTCTCTCCCCAATATATGTGTGAGAACATGATGAAGGGCCCAGACTAAAGGGAAGAGAAATACACAGAGCCTTTTGAATCTATCAAATGTGGTTTTTATTCAACTGACAAGCACTTTTCTACAGCTGCACTTGTGGAACATCACATGGCAAAAACAGATTTTTTTCTCTAGACTTTTTTTTTCCTTTTTAAACCTTATTAAAAATGAGATTGGTCCTAAAAATATAGAAAGAAATAAATTTAAATTCACAAAAAACTGTACATTATCAAAAAGTCACTAAAACACCACATTTGGTTATATAAAAAGTCAGTCCCTTTGTTGTAAAAGGAACATGGAAACTTGGTGTAGATGGTGTGGTTTCTTGCTGTTACCAGACTGATAGGGGAGGGGAAACAAAGGGGCAGGGGGGTGGGTTGTCTTTTTATTTTAACCTGCCTTCCCTACCAAATACTCTTGACCATAGAGAAAATCCACCTAGCTCAAGGGGCAGTGAAGATGAGGAAAGAAAAGTAAGAAATGGCCCCTTTGATCACACCCTATCCCCATCCCTCCTTCAGCCTCTACTTTTCAAACTACTCTCGGACCCCACCCCATCTTAAGAGTGCCTGGTCCCTAGGAAAAGAGATGGAACTGGGAGAGGAACACAAGCAAGAACAAATGAGACTTCACTCCCCCTATCCACCTCACCTCCAATGAAATTAATCTAGTACATTTTATGCCAGGGGAAAACTGCCATGGGAAAAAAAGAGGAGCCCCCAACTATAACAGTTCCAAATGTCTAACACAAAGTTTGTTACAGCGCAGTTATTTAGATAAAATATAAATATTTATGCATAATATAAAGTCAATTCAAATATTCTTCAATCCACCTCTTATTTAAAAGCAAAAAAAAAATCTCAAATAAAATTAAATTTTGAGGTTTATCTGACAGAAAAGGCGACTTTAGAAATAGGCTATGGGGGAGAAGGGATGTTAAAGGAATAAGAAAGGGGCTGCCCTAGGACCTACACTGCCCCCCACCCCCATCAGTGGCTCTTCAGTGCTGCCAGAAGTACAAGGAACGCTCCACCTCACCTGGCACCTTCCACCCAATGGAACATTTCTCAGATGCCTCAGCTCTCTGCTTAGGCCAGCCAGCAGCCACCTCCCCAGTGCAAGTACCCGTAATCTCTGATGGGAGGGGCTCTGCTGAGCAGGAAAGCAGGGGGCCAGAGGCCCATGGCTATAGCTTGGAGTTAGCAGCTTTCCTCTCACATGTTGGGGGCTTAACTTAGGCATAGTCACATGAAGGGCAGTGGTGGACCCAGAACCCCTCCTGTGCTCCAGGGTCTCTGCTGCTGGGGAAGGGGTCCTGGGGGATGAAGTAGATGAAGGAAAGCACAACTAAACCCACAGATGCTCATGGGATTAGAAAAGATCCAGTTCTACCACCCTTCCTGTAAAAGCTTAAGACCTGAAGCTACTGAGAGGAGAGGGAGTTCCTGCCGAAAGATTGCACAGTTTGAAGAGGCTGGAACAGAAATGACCAGGAGAGAGAGAGAGAGAGAGAGAGACAGAGAGAGAGAGAGAGAGAGAGAGAGAGAGAGAGAGAGAGAGACAGACACAGACAGAGAGACACAGACATGTCCCCAGAGAAATTGTTCCTGTGGTTACCCAAGGACAAAAAGGTGATGATATGAAACAATGGGCAAGGTGGGAATAAAAACAGATACTTGGGGAAATTGGATCCCATTAGACAAAACAGGGTCACAATCATAGCTCGCATGTAAGCGTTCACTCTCTCACGCACACATTCACACAAAACACCTCTCTCCCCCTCTCTCTGAGGCCAGCCAATTGCTACCTGGCCTCCATCTTGGAGGTGCACCCAAACTCAGCAGTAGTTGTCCCTGAGGAGTTCCCAAGAGGGAGGTTTGGGAAGCAGATGGGGAAGTTGGCTGGAAGGCCCAGGGTGCCTACCTGCCCTCTCCCCAGCCACTGAGTTTCAGAAAAGGCTGGAAACTCAGCATATGAGGAGCATCCAACATTTTAGAAGGGATAGCTATTGGCAGGAAGATGAGGACAGAGAAAGACAGGGACCTCTGAACTTTTTTTTTCCTTTGAGGAGGGGAAAAAGATTTGGGACAAAAGGAGGGAGGAACCCGTACACGATAGTTTTACATTATTGGATGAGAAAAATCTGGAAAAATGTGAGGGGAAAGAAAAAGTTGAGAGAAAGCGAGAAGCAGGGAAGGGACTGAACATGGAAGCAGCATGTTCAGGGCCCGGTGTCCGGCTCGACACACTTGGGAGTTAAGTCCACTTTACTGGCCGTCACTGCGGGTCCGCACACAGTACAGAGTGTTTCTCAGTTTCACACATTCACTAGAACTATTGCTATTGTTAAATAACCCCAGAATGCTGGGGCATGTACAGGGAAGGAGAGGAAGCTCGGAGAAGGAAGTAAGGACTTCTTTCCCTCTCCCCATATTTAATTAGGAAATAAAACAGAAAGGAAAATTATTTTCTTCTTTCTTTTTTGGCTTTCAGTCCAGAAGAACCTCATCTCTGCACCTCTTATTAGAGGAGCAAGAGGAGGAAGGGAGAAAAAGACTAGGGATATGAGGATGTGGTTTGCTGCCAAGGGCAGGGTCAAAAATCAGGGTTATATCTGACTTGAGTCTGGACCCAGGGCAGCATCAGCAGGTGAGAATGGCAGGTTTTTTTGTTTGGAAAGTGGGGGGAAATGCCACAAGGTGACTCCCAACCTCCCTTGCCTCACAGATTGGCCTGTTTGCCCTGATAAAATTCTTCCCAGCGGCTCTCGAAGAAGCGGCGCATGATGTGCCCAGCCTTGCCCACTTCAGAGTCATCCTCATTGAAGGTTTGGCAGTTGTCAAAGACCAAGAGGGCATCTGCTGCAAACTCCTCTGAGCTGGTATACCTGGCAGGGACAGAGGTGTAAGCTGAGTAAGAGTTGCAGAGTAAGGAAAAGCTAGGGGAGCTGCCAATATTTACTTACCCTCCTCTGAGCAGGCGCTCCCGCATGGTAGAAAAATCCATTGGGTTCTTGATGATGCGTCGGTACCCGCTCACCAAACGTGGGTTCACAGGCTCCAGGAAAGGCCAGGCTGCATCATGGGACTCCATCTCCATCAGGATAATCCTATCAGTTCAGGGACAGTGATGGTTCTATATCCAGAAGTGGACATACACTGACCCCTTCCAGCCCTCTCCTCTGGCCCAGAAATCCCTCAACTCACTCGCAAAATGTGAGATCACTGTGATGGTTCCGCATTGAGAGTCTCCGCCGCTTAGAGGGAGACAGTCCTTCTTCTGAGTACCGAGGCATTGCTGGGCTTTCTCGGCCCCTCGACAATACCCGGCGTCGGCGGCTATCACCTTCTGGGAAGTTAAGTGAATAACTACTTTTCCGCTTCTGGCCTCGCTTTGGGAAACCAGGCTTCTGAGTGAATTCTTCCTCTACTTGCTGAGGACAGGAAAAGGTGAGATGATCAATGGATAGGGGTACACTCCACTTGTCCTCCAGTTCATTAAGATCCCTACCTAAGTGTGACTGAAGCTTCAAAATACATAAGCCAGGATACAAACTTACTCACATAACCCAGTAAGCAGGGGTAAAAGTTATAATTACTCCTATTTTATAGAGTAAGAGTCAATAGAATTTAATAAGGATTAGAACCCAGGTCTCCTAACACCCTGTCAGGGAGCTCATTTCAAGGAAAGCCTCAGGGCAAATAAGGATTGGTAGTAAATGGGATAAATAAGAAAAATCTCAGCCAGGCATGGTGGTGCACACCTGTAATCTCTGGCTCAGGAGGCTGTAGGCAGGAAGATTGCAAGTTCAAAGCCAGCCTCAGCAAATTAGCAAGGCCCTAAGCAACTCAGTGAGACCCTGTCTCTAAATAAAATATAAAACAGGGTTTGGGATGTGGCTCAGTGGTTGAGTGCCCCTGAGTTCAATCCCTGCCCTCCCGCCCCCAAAAGAAAATCTCCAATTTATGATGGATGGGAGTGGGAATCAGAGCAGAAGCCTCACCTGGGCCAGACAGACAGCACAGAACCAGTCTCCTTCTGGGACAGCCTCCATCTTGGGCCGATGGCAGTAAATGTGGCAGCCACGGTCACACCCATCACAAAGCAGAAGAAACTCATCGTTGTCACCCTTCCGACAGACTAGACAGGTCTGGACCAAGGTAGTGAGGAGAGAGAGTGAGCCCTCAAGCCTCTGCATACCAGTAACCCCACCCACTCTGGGCAGCTGTATCCTCAGCCTTTCCAGACTTTTCTAGTCTCTTACCACTTTGTTGACAGACTTCTCCCAAGCAATGGACCTTTCCAGCTGGCCCACACACAAGCACACCTGTGCTGCACTCCGGCATCGCTCAAGTGTCTGGCGCCAGACACGAACTCGAGGAGTGATTTCATAAGATCTGAAGGGAGAAAGTGATGCTCTCTGAAGGAAAAGTAGGATCCACTAAAGACGGGGGTACTTATATCCCTTTTATCCTCCAAACCAAGAAAAGTGGAGTGGGAATTACTCACATCTCTGTAGTGGTGCCTTCAGGAGCACCATTGGGTGTGCTGAGCAAGGCCTTCTCTAGTACCACTTCATGAGCTGGCCAGAGAGGCTCCCGCAGGTACCGCCGCTCCACATTCTGTTCCAGGGCAGCCAGTCGCATAACAGCCAGGTCCAGAGGGTTGGTACTCTTACGTTGAGGTGCCAGTCCTTCCCTGCCCCGACCTCTCCAGGTAATATCTTCCTGGGAATCAGGGAGATGCTCACAGTAGGCCAAGTCTTCCCGAGTAGAGTCTGGGCTAGGACATGTCCAACCCTTCAGTAGGAAAGAGGAATAAAACTCATTATGAAGGAAGAAATTTAGGGATAGAAAGCAAAAACAAAAAATATGACCCACTTAAGCTCACGGTAGGTCATTTGTGAAGTGGGACCAGAGGGTTCTTCCTCACAGGGCACAAGGGATTGATGTCCTCCCTTAAACAACTCCCAAGCCAATACCAATCCCAGTATACCCGAATCTGCAGATCGGACAGGATAACCCGCTGTTCCAGTTCCTCTACCCACTGAAGCACAGCTAGGTCTGTTTCATATGTCTTCTCTTTGGAGGACCAACTCATAATCCCTTCTTGAAAGGCAGGTAGCTGAGTAGGCTCAAAGATGGGATCTAAGGAGGGAGAGGCAGAGGCAGAGGCCCAGGCCCATCAAGCTGTTAACCACAGCAGCAGCTCAACATTTACCATTTACACTGAGTTCGGGTCAAGGTGCCTACTCACCAGTTGAGGGCCGTAAGCAAACTTCCTGCAAGAAGTCCCTGTGCTTGTTAAGGTGTTTGTGAAGTGCCTTTTCCCGGATGCCTCGGGGGTGCAGGGCCTTGAGCATGGCATCCAATGTCTCAGGATCTTGGATCCACCACCAGCCTGAGCACATCTCTGTGAGCAGAGGAGATTTACTGACAAGGATAGGACGTGAGGGAGCCCACTATGAATCACACTGGTCACCACTCTTACCCCAATTCCACCTAATATCACTCACCAGGAGGGACAGGCTGGGCTGTCAACTGGGTTAGGTAACGCTGTTCTATCTGTTTGAAAAATTTGCTGGGAGGTCTCCCTCTCCGTTTTGGCTGTCCCAGCCCCATGGAACTCTGTGGCGTTTCTCCAGGGTCTCCTGTTCGTCTCTTAGGGGCCACCCCAGGCAAGGGGGTGGAAGAGAATTGCACTGGTGAAGAAGGATTGGTAGTACTGGGTCTATTCATCTGTGAATAAGTTGAGACATAAGGCGATGAGAATATTCTCACATTTAAGGTTCCCTCAATTTCAGACAACAGCCCCTCAGCCAGGCAATGAAGCCTACAGCAAGATGAAGCCAAGTATATACTAATTCTGGCTACTTACTGGCTTGGAAGAGGCAGGCAACTGAGGGGAAGGAGCAGGCTGGTCCTCAGAAACTGCAGGGGGTGGTGTAGGGGCAGCATTACAGGGCATCTGGGCTGAGAAGTTAAACCATGGTGCTTGAGGGTCAGGGCCGGATTCTGCTTCATCAGGCTCTGGCTCCTCCAGGGGTTGAGGTGGGGCTGGGTCTAGTTTTCCTGGGCTGCTGTCAGGTGTAAGGACTGAGCTGCTCAACAGGGAACAGTGGCTCTGAGTCTGGCTCAGCCAAGACAGGAAGGCTGACTGACTGAGGTCATGCTGGCTCTGACCCAAAGACAAATGGGAGCCTTCCGGCTCCAGGAACCCATTATGGGACTGAGGATGAGACTGAAGCTGGGCTTGGGCAGGAGACTGAAGCTGAGGATGGGGCTGAGCCTCTGGATGAAGCTGGGCCTGGGGCTGTTCTAAATCCTGTCCCTTGACAGGGGATTTAAGTTGCCTAGGTTGCATTGACCCAGGCTTAGTTTTTCGAGGTCGGCCTCGGGCTCGGGCAGGAGAACTGGCGGAGCTGTTAGAACCAGCTAACTCCCTCTTCACAAAGAAGAGAGCAGGGTGGGGTGCTGGATGGGCTGCCACCTTTAAGGAGTCAGTTTCCTGCTTCATCATATCTTCAGGAACTGTAAAGAGAAGTAAAGACCATAAGACATAACACTGATAACATAATGGGAAAGAAGCAGGCTTCTATATCCTATCAGCATAGGATACATACTTTTTTCCCAAATTGGACTAGTCCTAGTGTTCCTTTTTTGAGATTTCACTGGCAGAAGCTTACATGCCAATGAACATAGTATCTGGGGAAGACTGTATGATCTAAGTGATCATTAGCAGCATAATCATAAACTTAAATTTATTAAGAACCAACTATATGTTGAGCATTTTTTTTTGTGTGTGCTGGGGACTGAGCTATCCCTAGACCTATTAAGCACCTTTCTAATTAGAAGCATTAACTCATTTAAATCCTTTCATTGCTTTGTGAAAAAACACATACTATTAATATCTCCAGTTTACAGATGAAGGAACTGAAGCACACAGCTGATAAGTGGCCAAGCAGGTAGGCAGGTAGTCTTACTCCAGGGCCTGTGCTCTTAACCACTATGCTATACTGACTCTCATAAAATGAAAGCAGTTCCAGACCACAAGGTAGAAAAAAAGGAACAATTTAACTTTTGTTAGGATTCAGAACTCAGGCTTCCACAGACACTCCTACCTAAGTTCCCCTCTGTTCCTTCCACAAAGATACCAGCCAAATATGGCAACACCCAATAGCGGCGTCTGTAACGATCTTGACCCAAGGAGACTGCTCGAAGCATCTGGGATGAGTGAAGTAGCTTTTTGCGAAAGAAGAGCTGACGCTGGGTAGACAGCAGAAAATGAAGATGAATAAAAAACACATTTCCAGAGCAAGAGTGGCGAATTCATTAGTATATGGGAGAATGGCAATGGCTCTCTGTTTTCCTATAGAATTTTGACACCATCTGGGCCCAGCTCAGAAGATGACCAATTCTTGCCAAGCCCATGCCTCCAACTCTTGGGAGGTTAGAAGCACAGTACCTTACTGAGTTTTTCTATCTGACGCTCTAACTCTGGGATGCTAGATGCTATAGCATCAACCTGGAAGGAAATAAGTGGATATTGAGAAAAAGGAAATTAATCAGTATCAAGAAAGAAAACATCTACTTTCTATCCTCTACTTTCCTTGTTCTCTCTCTTTTTTAAAATCATTTTCTTATCCAGTACCTCTCCATCTCTTCGACCTCTGCGGCCATGAATAGCTGCTATAGTCTCCTCCTCTTCCTCTTCTTCCATGCCACTGGTTTCCTCCATGATTCGAGAACTGCGCCGCCGTCCCAGGCCTTCCTCTGGCCCTTCCATTTCTACTTCAGGTCGCCCAGTTCGTTTGGCCAGAGCAGTTTTCAGTCTTGAAACAGATGGAGAGAATGTGTGAAATTGTGACGAAGAACAATGCCACAAAAGGAACACCCAGAATCTAAATCGTCCTGAGACCTGGTTAAGATCCCAAGTCCAGGGAAGGGGCTAATGTCACCAAATTCTAGGCAAAAGTCCTGGCTATCCATCACCCTTTCCCACTCTCTCTGAGCTCTACCATGTCTTATCCCTACCTCCGAAGTCGGCCTTCAACAATCCATTTGTTTTTCCTGTAGCTGGACATACTCTCCAGAGTCTTGTCAATCTCACTGCAGGGAAATAGGGAATGTAATTTTGAGGTAGAAATGGCAGCACAGGAAAAGAGAAGGCAGACTTAAGGATAAAGGGGCTGCAAGGAGTTTCAGCCTAGAACCTAGAATGGATGAATGGCAAAGGAAGGCTTAAACTTTCCTAGTCAAAACATCTTCAGAGCTTGGCAGGGGATAGACATCACCCCAGAAACTTCTACATGACTAAACTCCTCCCTCATCCCATTCTGATACAAGGCATAGGATAACCACCCCCACCGCCAGCCCCTCACTTGATGATGAGGGTGGAGCCATTGAGCTCATGCACGAGGAAGGCCAGGACAGCAGCCTTCTGTTGGGGTGGCTGGGCCTGAAAAGGCTGGGTGCGCAGGCTGTCACAGAGGGCTGGCTCTACTCCATATGCCATGAGGAAGCAACGCAGAATCTCAGACACATTGTCTCTTGTCAGTGGGATCTCAGACACCTTCTCCCCCAAGATCTTTAGGGACTGTTTGGAGGAGAACATAATGGGAATGAGGAAAACAAGGGTAACAACTCAAACTGGGTGTACCTAGAATTTGGGGTTAAGATTAAACAAGAAAGCTGGGCGTGGTGGTGCACATCTATAATCCCAGCAGTTTGGGAGAATGAGGCATGAGGATCACAGTTCAAAGCTAGCCTCAGTAATTCAGCAGGACCTGAGGCAATTTAGCAAGACCCTGTCTCAAAAAAAATTTAAAAACTAAAGGGCTGGGGATGTTGCTCAGTGGTTAAGTGCCCCAGGTTCAGTTCCTAGCAACAAAAATACATAATAAATGAGTTGAACAAGAGGAAAAGAATGTAAGTTGAGAGACCACAAAAGAAAAGTATAAAATTCAAAAACAAAACAACATACGAAAGAAAGGGAATAAAATAAAGAAAATGAACAAAGTAAAGCCAGAAGCAACAGGAAAGGAAAAAAAAAAAAAAAACAAAAAAAGGGAAAACAGAAAGAGAGGAAGAAGCTATATCCTCTTCACTTCCCATCACTTTAGGGAGGGGCTTATAAGCATTCTGAAAGAGAAAGCAAAACTGACACAAAGCCTATCTCAAGCCTTCCCAGCATGCTTAGGAAAGAAGCTCACCTGACAGTAGGAAGGCAAGCCAGGATCATAAAGTGCAGCCTTTAGGAGCCGCACCAGCAGGTCTTGCACCTTGTCCAAGCTGTCACCTTGACACAGGAGTCCCTCTTGCAGGACTCCAAGGCTAGGCACATCTTTGGTAGGGTCAAAGCCCAGCACCTTGCCGAAGCTGTGCAGGAACTCCACGATGGTCAAGCAGTCTGAGAAGGCCCTACTAGGCAGTGTCAAGCCAGGAATGCGTGTGAAGTCAGGCAGGGGCTGGAGGGGTAAAAGTGGTAGGGAGTCCTGTTAGACTAATCAGAAGGCAAAAATATGGAAGTCCATGAGGTCCTTTCTTTTATAGAAATGTCCTCACAACTGGCCCCTCCATGACCCAGGAACTATTACTATCCCCACACTACCTGGTGGTCAGCCAGACACATATCCTCTGTGGGCTTCTTCATTTCCTCCAAGATCTTCTGCTGCCTCTGCCGTTCCTCTAGACGCCTTTGTGTGGCCAGGGTCTTATCTGCTTTACAGGCTGGCTTGGCTTTAGCGACCTCCTCCTTTATTTTTACCTTCTCTTTTTTTTCCCTCTTCATTTTTTCCTTCATTTTTTCTTGCTTTGTCTTTATCTTTTCCTTCTCAGCCTACCCACCCAAGGGAGAGAAGAACCAAGAGTGCCGTAAAAATACCAGTCACCACCCTTCTGTGATGCCATTCTGGTGGCTTCAAAATTAGACTTGGTGATTGTGTACATGCACTTACCTTGAATTTCTTCTTAGCATCCTTCTGCTTTAAGCTCTTGGTATCTTGTTTCCGTTTGTTTCTGGCCTGTAAACCATAAGGGAAGTCATTTCTCCTCAAACTCTGAAAGCAGCTCTGCTTGGGCTAGGATTCAAAAACAGATAAGGGTGCTGGGGAGGAGAGATGAGAGATGGGATGATGAGGGTTTGGCAATGGATCAACCCTGGAGATGCCCACATATTCTTGAATAACGCCGAATTCCCTAAATCAAGCCAGGGAAACTCAGGGTAACAAATGTGTGTTGCTACATAGGGGGTGATAGATGTGGAAAGGGAAAAAAAAGATGAAGGGGGTAATAAGAAAAGTTAGCAACTAATGCCCCTCACCTGCCCTTGTACAAGAGTCTGACATTCTCCCCGTTGTACCTTCTGCCTCATCTTCTTTTTGCTTTTATTCATCTTTGCTTTATCCTCCTCATTCAGTGTTTCTATAAAGGTAAAGAGAAAAATGAAATGAGCGAGGTGAAGAGACAGGTCCCTAGTATCCAGTGCAGCAAATAATTGTTTGTCACAAACAATTCTACTGAAGAATATATATTTTAGGTATACATAATAATAAATATGGGGAGAGACACCTGCCATGGTGATGGCACAAAGAACTCAAATGGCATCCCCTGTGTAGAAAGAGCAGCCCCTGGCTCCAATTAGACTGTTGTGGCAACAGTCCAGTTAAGGGAGAAGAGGCCACCATAGCAGCATAGCCTTGCAACCTATCTCTCTCAGGCTACCCGACAAGGGCAGAGACATACAGACTGATTTTAGTGCAGAGAGAGCTGGAGAGAGAAAGAAAACAAAATGCCAAACTGCCAGGAAAAGATCATGGCAATTGGCAGCATTGATTAACCAAGAGTATACCAGAAAAAAAGGGCAGATAAGGGACTCTTCAATAGTCAGATCAGCACTGACACAGATATTGCTTATGTCCAGCAACAATGTGTTGTTCTGTTAAAAAAACAAAACTGAATTTATTCCTTTTTAGAAGACGGAATACTTAAGTATAATTCTGCAAACAGTGTATTTCATAATAGATATTTCTGACATAATAGTACCTATCCTTTTTTTTCTTATGTAGAAACAATCATTCATCTACATGGCAACCTTCTGTATTACAGGTGGATAACTACTTAAGGTGTCCATTTGTTTTTGTTTTTTTGCAGTGCTGGAGATTGAACCTGGGGTCTTATGCATGCCAGGCAAGTGCTCATCTACTGAGCCACATCCCTAGCCCAAGACTTCTATTTAAATATGAGACTTGTTCTAGGTCATACAGTTAGAAGATGGCAGAATTCTGAATAGGAATTAGAAAACTATTTTTTCCACCTTCTTCACACTATGCCAGGGTAAATGCAATATTTACTGAAAAAATTAGATATTTCCCTACTTGTGTATCTCACTAAAATAGTGTCAATTATATTTAGAAATTCAGATGTAAATTCTGAACCTCCATGACAGCGGAAACGAGCAAGGTAAGAGGTGTATAACCAACATAAGAAAGGAGCTGAAAGATGGGTAAAAAACAAAGTCCTCTCCTCTAGCTTATAGAGCTACATCTGGCTAGAGCCCAAAGCTTCAGTGATTAGAATTCAAGGAAGAAGTGGCTGGAATAGATGTACCCCAAGTGCTGGGACCCTGACACTGTCTTCTAAGGAGAAGCTGAGTCAGATTTATTCTGTCCAAAAGTCAGTCATGCACCTGGGGAAACTCGGATATTAGCAATTCAACAACATTTGTATACCTCAGAGAGGGAAAAGACACCAAGGTAAGAGATACCACCATACCTTGGGCCTCCGGTTTCTTTAGGAAGCGGTTGTCTGTCTTATTCAATAGCTCTGGAATTTTGACCTTGGGAGGCCGACCTCGGCCCCGTTTCACCTTGGGGACTTCCTTAGTTTTGGCTTTCTCATTGTTTCGAGGTCGACCCCTTTTGCCAGTAATTGCCTGAATCCTGGATGGAATCTCCTCTGCTGAGAGTTGTACCCACTGCAATCCCTAAGGTAGCAAGGAAGACTATGTCACAATGGGAGAGAAAGGCCCCCAGAACCTCCAAACGCCATAAGAGGAAGCTGTAGATTGTCTACTCTTTCTCAAGGACAAAACCAAATTTAACCCTTGGGCCAGCACCTCTGGTGTGTCTCTCTCTTCAAAGAAATCTCCAACAGGCATCCGGGGACTGAAGCTGAAGTGCTCCCGGCGGACACTGTGTACCACGTTGCGGCTCAGGTACTAAGAGGAGGAAGTAAAGCAACAGTAATGAGATTATAGCCCTACCCATGTCTTTGGCCAGCAAAGGCACAAGCAGAATAGGCCCCAAAGCAGACAGTGCTCTTCTTTTGTCACCGGGCCCAAAGAAATGAGCTTCTACTTTAGAAACACTTGCAAAAGCTACATTACCTTGATTACTTCTGGAAATTGTTTCATTCTCTTCCCACAGGGGCCATAATACCAGGTTTCCCCCTGCCATCGATGGCTGCCTTTCTTGATGCGCACCTCTCTCCTCCACCTGCCAGAGAAGCACATGGGCCCTGCCACCAGGTCACACCCCTACCCACTCCCATGCCACCCAGGAGTCAAGCCCACTGAGCAGATGGCCCACCCGCATCTGTCTCATTAGTACTGCATGCAGATGCAAAAGCAGCATGAGACACAAGCTTAACTAAAAGACAGGCTTGAGTTCCAGGAAATACCTTAGAGCATTCAGGAGGAAAGCAATACACTAAATTGTTCAAGCCCAAAAAGACCTCTATCCCTCATTTTTACAAAGTCAGTGATATGAGCACCCAGAAAACCCTCCCTGAAGCAATTCAGGGCAATTACTAAGTTTCCAGTAAAAGAGGACGAAGACCTAAGGAAATAAAGGCAGACTACAGAGGGTGGGGAGGCAAGCAAAAGAGTAAACTTGCAGCGGACTCCATGAAATGACTCAGTAGGCCAGGCTTTAGTTAGAACTCTCTGTTCTAAGCAAGAGTATTGTTAAGACCAAACCTTATCTTTCTCTCAAACTTTTAAGCAGTACTCATACTTAGTGACCACAAGTAGCCTTACAGGGGTTGGGGTGGGGGGGAGATCCAGCAAGACAGTTATTTCCACAAGGCCCTTGGTGTCAGCAGCCTTGCTCATTTAGAGATAACAATATGATAAGAGAAAAAGGTCCAATAATCCACTCCTGTCTAACTCATTCCTCCCCCACTTCAGATGGAGAGAGGAACTCCCCTCTTCCAAGAGTCATGCATTCAACTTGTCAAGGTCAATGCACATAGCTATCTAGAGCATTTACCCATGCTGGAGGGGAAGACGAACTTCTTCTGGGGTGGCAATACGTCTCCTGAGAATATCACCTTTGGAAGAAGATAGGAGATACCTGAGTTAAAGAGTTTAGGCAAAATACTGAAAACAGGCTAGTAGGGAAAGGCTGAATACATCATAGGACATAAAACTTTTCTAGAAAAAGCCAGAGGTACAACAGAATCTGGACGCTCACCACTTCCAGAAGTAGTGACTCCCCCAGTAATCTCTTCCAGGTCAGCAGAAGCCTCAGGGAAGCTGCTGACATCCTTATTTGCTGGGGAAGCTGTTGGGAAGGCAGCTGCTGGGGACGTTACAGGGGAAGCTTTGGGAGAGGTCACTGAAGTTGTCAAAGAGACTTCTGAAGAGACTGCTGGGAGGGCTACTGAAGAAGTTGAAGAGACTGTTGGGAAGACTACTGGGGAGACAAGTGGAGAGGCTGGAGAAACTGCTGGGGAGACTTCTGGAGAGATATCTGGGGAGGCTGCTGGAGAAACTGCCAGGGAGATTGCTGGGGAAGCTGTTGGCAAGGCTGCTGGTGAGGCTCCTGGATGCAGCTGAATAGTGGATGACTGGTCAGGGGCTGGCTGGGAAAGGGGTGGAGGGAAGTCTGAAGCCTGAGTCTCCATTTCTTCCTGTTCAGCATCACTGCCATTATTCAGGTCAAAGCTGTTATCTAGAAACCAAAGGAAAAATGGCACCAAAGCCAAAGAGGGTTACTTCAAGGGCCCTTCCCTAGGGTTGGGAAAAGAAAGTAGCTTTGGTTTTCCTCCCCAACCATTCATGAGGATTAAAGGCAAAACTGCTGCCCCTGCTGTCACTGTATGAAAAGATAACTTTTACATCTGGAGCTAGGAAGGCCTATCTAGTCTTCTTTCCCTGCAAACTCCAAGTCAAAAGTTCCTCTGAACAGAAGACACAGGTCAGAGTGTCCTGTGTCCTTTTTTAGTCCCACCACACACTATCCCATAACCTCCTCAATTCCCTACAAATTTGTTCTTACAGAATTCCTATTCCTAAGGTTCTAATTATAGAACCTATTCCCTCACTTTTTTGCAGGCCAAGAACTTTTTTTTTTCCTATCTCTCCTCACTTACCTTGCAGGACAGATTCCCCTAAAACAGGTGGAGAGTTGGGGCTGGCAAAGATTGAAGTTGATGTTTGACTATCATCTGCCAGAAGACTGAAGGCAGTAGCATTGTTGAGGGAAGGGCAATCAAGGGCAGAGATCACAGGGCTATCCTCAAGAGGTAGCTTGTCTTCTGCACCCATCAGCTCTGTGTCATCTATACCATAAAGTCCTCCACTCACTGGCTCTATTTATAGGGTAAAAAAAAAAAAAAAAAAAAATCAGAAAGCAGGATACTGAGGAAAAATCTGCAATCAAGATTTCACTGAGGGGCTGGGGATGTGGCTCAAGCGGTAGCGCGCTCGCCTAGCGTGCGTGCGGCCCGGGTTCGATCCTCAGCACTACATACAAACGAAGATGTTGTGTCCGCCGGGAACTAAGAAAAAGATTTCACTGAGGAATACTGGCCTGAAAATATCCAATTCTAGTTTACAGTGTGAAGATTTTTTAAAAATATTTTTTTGGATATAGTTGACACAATACTTTCTATCTATCTATCTGTCTATCTATCTGTCTATCTATCTATCTGGCTGAGGATCAAGCCCAGGGCCTCACATGTGGTAGGCGAGCACTCTACTGCTGAGCCACAACCCGATCCCCAAGATTTTTTTTTTAATATTTATTTTTTAGTTGTAGTTGGACACAATATCTTTATTTTATTTATTTATTTTTATGTGGTACTAAGGATTGAACCCAGGGCTTCACACACACTAGGCAAGCGCTATACCGTTGAGCCCCGACCCCAGCTCCAGTGTGAAGATTTTAACGTTAAGTCAGGGGATATTTATGGCACTCTGAAAGAGTAGTCATGAAACTATAGAGAACACAGTTTGGAGGTAAAAAATTAAGGAAGAGGTATTGATCATGTATCCACTCATAAATCCTTGCAAAATTTTAGCATTTATCATAAATTATACTACAATGTGGGTAAAAAGTTATTGTTCATTGGCAAATGTTTTCTTTCTTTCTTTTTTTTTTTTTTTTTTGTGGTGCTGTGGATTGAAGCCAGGGCCTTTGCATGCGAGATAAGCACTCTACCAACTGAGCTATATATCCCCAGCCCAGCAAATGTTTTCTTTATAGTTACAACCAATAGCCCAAATAGCCCAAGTGTGTGGTAGTTAAGTTCCTATTAAACAAATTATTAGCGCCCAGGGCTCTTGGCCAAATGGAACACTGGGAAAGAACATGGGAAATGAACCAAATCAGTTCAGAGTGCAGTTGGCTGAGCTAGGTCAGTGTAACTGTGGTTTGCCAAAGGATTATCCAGGGGCACCAACACACCAGATTCTCCAACACTTTCTCTGGTTTTCTATCTCTTCTAGGTAGTAGAAGCTGGCTATCCTCTGCTTAGGTGAATGTCAAGCCTACCTGGTGCCAGAGAGTCAAAGGGCTCAAGAGAATCTTCACTGAGGATTGGAGTGTCTTCCAGTTGATCAGGAAGATGTGAAGGATCATCTAAACAGCTCACTGTGGGGTCAGGAACCAGGACTGAGACCTCTTGGTGTAATGACTCCACAGAAGAAACAGAGCCATTATAGCCACACATCTTTAGTTCTAGGGAATATCAGGAAAGAGCAAAAGTCAAAATCAATGCCTTCTACTGGTTCATTTAGCTACAGCAGGTAATTAGTTTTTGATAAAAGGATAGTCAATTCATTCAACATTTATTGCTACTAGGGTGCCAGTTCTATGTTGGGAACCTATCTTATCAAGACACTCTTAAATAAGCAGAGATATGCTGGTAAAAATCAATCCTATGGCGAGCAAAGAGAGGGGAAAGGAGATTGGGGTCTGAGATAAAAACCCCACCATGTTCTTCGATGTTTTCCCTGATGAGTGGGAACACAGAAATATTCTATGATTGTATAAGGTGGTCACCCTTGTACTGAGAATAAAAAGCAAGCTAAGCTTTTAGCTATTTTGAGGGAAACAATGAAAGAGGTTGTCACATGTACCAATGCCAACAACAAAAAGGAAACTGGGTAAACAAGCAATGGTATGTTCTGCCTCCTTACTTCCCTCCTTCACATGCCAATCACTACCAGTTCTCAGCTCACTTTAGCAGCCAGCCTCAACTTGCCATAGTTGAAACAGCTTCAATGCCCACTGCTAATGCCCTAACCCTTTAGTATTTTTCGGAAGAAGCCCTTCTTGATGCAGTGTCTGTTGGGGCTGTTTCAGGCTCGCCCACCTGCCCTCTCCAGGCCAGCAGCTCTGCATGAGCTTGAAATAATTTGCACTCCCACTCGCGAGCTGGTGCTGCAGCCACAAAAACACCAGCCACTTGGCTCTGCTAATCACCAACATGCAAATCAGCCTCCACTGCAGAGAGCTGGAAAGACAAGTTTTCCTCACCTCAAAAGCCACTGTCCCCCACAGCCCCATTTTCCTTCTCCCCACCCAGTTCATGGACCCAGTTATACCTGGCTGTTCCTCTTCCAGCTCCAGGCTGCCTACCAAGCCAGTGCCATTCTCTGTCACAACTGTCAGCTCCTTTTCTGCTGCCTCATCAGGATGGATCCCACTGCCTACCTCCTGGGAGGGCGCAAAGGTCTGGATGCTAGATCCCAACATAGGAGAAGTCTGTGGGGAGGTGAAAAAACCTGGGGGTCCATTGGGCATCACCTCAAAATTCTGGTCAGGAAAGGAATCATACAGTTCCTGTGAGTCGAAGTTTAGCCCCATGGGACTCTGGGTACCGTTGGCCCAGAACTCTTGGCTCCCAGCCCGAAGGTTAGTGTTGTGACTTGGGGATGAAGGTTGTCGGCTGCCCCCAAGGATGCCGTTGAGTGGGTACTGTCCCCCCGAGAACTGGGAGAGAAGGGGTGGGTCCTTGAGGTTGCTGCCAGGATTGGCAGATGGGTACTGTGAGTAGTTCCAGAGACAGTCGTAGGCCACGTTGGGGTGATGGAGGTGTGAGGTGCTGGAGGAGTGGGGAGCAGAGTTCAAAATCCCTGAAGTAGTAGTGTGAGATACAGTAGATAAGCCATTAACATTCACATCCCCATTCAAACCTGGCAGAGAAGGAGAGAAAAGGGTTAGTTATGGATATATACGTAAGTAATTCTACCAAAGAACCCCAAAGTAACAGCACTGACTAGAAAAAGGGAAGGTGAAATGGTGGGGGAGTCCCCCTGTTATATTTAGCTTTTGGGCCTCTGGGGAACACCAAACCCAGATGCTCTTGGAAGTAAGCTTAATAACTGCCGCTGAGGCTGCTGAGTAGGGGGCTGGGGAGCTCTCCAGGTCTACCATAAGAGCCACCAGCAGAGAGCTGGCTGTTGCTGCTGCTATAGACTTTATTAAATGAAGCTGTTTGCAGACTCCCTACAGTGACTTACATTCTCTCCCACTCTTATTCTCTAGGGGAATTCTTCCCTTGAAGGGGCATGAATAAATTCTCCAATCCCCCACACCCATCTTTCCCTAGTGCCTATTTGGCCCCACAGTGGCACCAGAAGGGACAGCCTCCATCTCACTGGCACATGCAGATCCAGCACTTTGTGCCGGGCTAAGAATAGAATGTGCAGTCACCACAGCTACAAGATTCCAGCTCAGAAGGTTGGGCTGGGTTTTGCCCTTCCCCATAAGCCCAGAAAGGTAGTATGCAGTGGGTAAAATTCTTTGCATGACCAATGCTGCAGAATTCAGCTCAACATCAATGACAATCTCTGGGATGATGAAGGACAATGAAATAAAAGAAACAAAGATACCTAGGAAGCTGGGGTGGGGGAACCCCAATGAAATAAAGGAACATCTTTCTATACGCAAGCCTCTTGTAGAGGATAGGAGGGCAAGTGGCAAGTATAATCCTATTATAGTAAGGAGAGAAGCATGTGGACTTCTCTCTGCTTGTAAGCATAAAGGACTTGAAATCCAAGCAAAATTTTAAGAGGTACTTGGTACAGACATGATACAGAGTAACTGATAAGCCAAATCTAGAAAAGATCAATCCTGGCAGCAACATTTTCATCTGGAATTATAAATTTCTCTCTGGAAAAACTAGGTAAGCACTAAACCTTCCCTTATCCCTATTTTCTATCCAAGGAAAGGAGACGACACAGGCAAATTTACATCCGCCCTCTTCTTTGCTGCACAAAAAGGCAAACATACACGAACCCTTCACTCATCCTCCCCACCACTACTAGTACTAGCCCAAAGTTTCTCCAACCTCTAAAGGCAGTGTTTCAGAGAGCCGGTCCTTTATTTCTCTCTGATGGGTCCAACCTGGTCATCAGCAGCAGTAGCCACCTCACTATTCTCTGGCAGTAGCCAGGGAACAGGGCTGACAGAAGAGCAGGCCAAGGTGAAAAAGCTTGTGTTTTCCTAATCCCCTCCAAACTCATCAAGACTAAAAAGTGTTGCTTCCATAAACCCCTAGAATTTAGTCTTAGAAGTCTATTTCTCTCTAGTAGCTGGAGTTCTATGGATTTACTTTCTCCTCACCTAGGAGGAAATAAAATTGTGGAATAGCTAGCCCAAAGTGGAGCCAAATCTCCTCCCATCAAACTACTCTAAAGAAATGATGCCCATTCCCACCCCAGGCCATGTGGCCCTCACACTCACTTTTCCCTTGCTGGGGGAAGTTCATGGGAGACCCGTTAGTGTAGAGGCCCTCCCCTGAGGAAGGAGAGGGTTTCAGTCCTGAGGCAGCAGGTGCAGGGGGAAGGCCAGTAAAGTTAAAATGGTCGTTTGCCTCCATTTCTGTAGGAGGGGAAAGAAAGGGGGAAAAAATACTGGCGGTTAAACAAGGTTATGTCATCTGGAATCTTCCAGAGGGAATACCCCCCTTCCCTCCCTTTTTTCTTCTCTTGAGAAAAGGAGGAAATATACCCCTAACCTGGGCAATGACCCTATTCAAACAGTCTTTTAAAATCAGCTTTATAGTGATTAAAAAAAAAAAAGTTCATGAAAACAAAACAAAACAAGACACAAGTCTATAAAGGAGTCTGCCCCACCCTCTTAACTCCCAGCCCAGGCTACTCTAACCCTCTGTTAGATGTTATTGGCCCTTGATTGTAACATTTAGCATTCTCTATTGTTGTTTTATACTCAAGGTAAGACCAGAGTCCCATTCCCAGGGTCCACAAAAATGTTCTCAAAATCATCTTTTTGACGGGAAGCCACAGAAATGGGGGTGTTGGCAGGAAAAGCATATTTAATATGCATGTTTTATTATACCTGAACTAAAAGTGTCTATGTTACCCTATCCATACTTCTAGATATCCTAAGTACAGTTACATGAGTAAAGGGATTTGAAAAAGAGGCTACATTTCAGAAAAAGTGACCATATGGCAAAATTGAAATCATCCAGGGATATTCTACTACTTTTTTTTTTTTTTGGCAGTGCTAGAGATCAAACCCAGGGTCTCAAACATGCTAGGCAAGTGGTCTACCACTGAACTTCACCTACAATCTCAATATTCTATTTCTTATTTGTGGGAAATACCAGGCTCTCCAAGAATCTAGGTTAAATAAATGTCAGTGTTGAAAAATTGATTAAATGAGAGTGTTCCAAAGAATATTGTTATGTCTACCGTGGTTAATTCCTAATGTTTTTGTTTCATGGCCTAAACATACAGGGTCATAAAGAGAACAAAAGATGCTTATGATTGCAGAGGTTCAATGAGGGGCAGTAAGGCTAAGAAGCTATTCTCTTTTTCCTGAATATGATGTGATATAGTACTATGGAATGATGAGAAATGAAACCCTTGATCAGAATAAATTTAACTTTGAAAGAGCAAAGAGAAGAAGAAAGATAGGAGGCAGAAGCCAGAATTTTTGGCAAAGTCTGATACATCAGATACTTGCGATATACTAGTACATATTAATGATATGTGAGAATCTGTCTTGATACACAAACAGCACCTCCTTGGATTATAGTATTTTTTTGTGTGTGTGGCACTAGAGATTGAACCCAATGAGCTACAACTCTAAGTTGAGGTTGGCCTCAAACTTGTGATCCTTCTGCTTAGCCTCCCCAGTCCTAAAATTATAGGTCTGCACCTCTGTGCCTGGGGGATTACGTTACTATATTCTCAAGGGCAGAAGAATTCACACAGAAAAGTTTCTTTTCCAGTTCCCAAGATGAAGCATAAGAAGACCTAGGTGATGTATGAATTAACCATTTGAAAGGGAGAATAAATTGGTTAAGAACTATTTGGCCACGGGCTGGGGATGTAACTCAATTTAAAAAAAACAAAAACAACAACTATATGGCCACTAGCCAACATTTGTAAGAGTTATGCTCATGAGTATACCACAAACTGCAAATGAGACCTCATTAGGTAAATTATATATACAATATATACAATTCTGAACATGAAATATAAACCCTTTCTATATAGTACATGGCATTATAACTAAGGTTTTCCAAATGAATATCACAATTATCTCTACCTTAACCAATTAACTAAAACAAGAAGTAAAAATAAAAGTTTGTGTTTTGTTGAATTAAGGAGAAAAACCTTAGGACTCACTTATTTTCCGTATAGGATTTTCTATTTCTATTCTAAAGTAAGTATCAGGCCTCAAATTGCTGTGCATAGATGAATAAACCAAGTGTCTAGAGAAAAGACCTCATGGTCCTTCAGAATTCCCCTATTTTATTGTTAAATACTACTCCTTATCTGTAGAGGGTCTGAAAAATAACCATCATAAGATTAATAACCTTCTGAAGAAAGGTCATTCCTTAATCTACAGGTTAAGCTTGCTTAACCCACAGAGCAAAGAGGAAATTTGGTAGTTCATTTCAGATATCCTGGAAATGCTATGCCTGGAGAGTCAATTTCATTTGGTTCTCTCCCCAGCTTCACCTCTCCTTTTCTCCAGTTTTATGCACAGCCACATCTTCCCTGCTCTGTGAGGGGACAAGGACGGACGGACGGACACATACACACACACACACACACACACACACACACTTTTTCTTCCTTTGTACTCTGAACTACACCTTCTCACTCAATGATGGACCACAGTTAATTTTTCCATTCTCTATTTGAATCCATGAGAAAACTAATGACCTCTTCGCTGCTCAGTGAAAGCATGGCATATCCTGTTTTATGAAATAAATACTGTACTTCACACAATAAGTGGATGGCTCACAGAAACCAGAGAATTAAAAGGAATGGGAAGTTATCTGGTACCTGAGGTCTGCTTCCACACCTGTTCTAGTAAAGGGTCAGAAATACCACAATCATTTCACTTACAAGCCTTCTAGACACACAAAATACTCAGTGTTGTTCAGTGAGGTCAGCACAATGTAGAAGGCTCTGGGTTCAAATACTAGCTCTACTATTTACCAACTTTTTGACTTGGATTTAAACTTGTTGAACCTCAGTTCATCATTAGCAAAAAATTCTGGCATGCACTTTCAGGACTTGTAAGGACATCTACATAAACATCCTAGCACAGAATTTTTGTCACCCAGCAAACATTCAATAAATGTTAGCTATTATTATTAGACAAACAGTAACAAGAATGATCAGTTTTCAAAATGATAATCAGCTCTATAAGGTCTAAATACAATTTAAAACCACCACTAACACAGAAGATACAAAACCAGGGATGACCCAGTCAGATCTCCCTATATTCAACTTGACTCCTGATTTCAGTTATCACTTAAACATGGGATCCCAATATGTGAATACAATGAAAATGTAAACAGCTCCTTCCCACAATAAATCTAGGGTTATTTCATTATAACCTTCCTACCCAAGATGCTTTACACAATAATGCCTTAAGATAAATTCTTTCAAACCAGAGCTAGTAAGAACAGTACTAGCTTTCCTTGAACTAATAGAATTTAAGCTAAAAAGAAAGAAAGAAATCAGCCAGTGCTCAACCTCCAGAAAAGCAGACAGTTCTCATGATCAGGAAGCACAATCAGACAAGCACCCAGCCCAATCCCAGATGTACATAAATGGATGTCTTAAGAGCTCTTGTGTTGGTATAGGGGTGTAGCTCAGTGGTAGAGTGTTTGCCTAGCTGGGTTCAACTCCCAACACAGTAAGGAGGAGGAAAAAAAGCTGTGTTTCATTTGTTTTTTAATTGTCGTTGCTGTCTTTTCCTTTTGCAGTACCGGGAATTGAACACATGGGTTCTCTACCACTAAATTACATTTCATTTGAGAATTAAGTCATACTGCCTCTTAAATTTTAAGCAGTAAGACATGGCCAAGCTGGCTGCTTTTCTCAACTACAATAAGAGTTTCTACTCTGTGGGACTATGACATGGTTTTAACAGAGAAAGGCTGACAATGCACAAAGTATTGAAATAAATATTAATGTATTTCAGCACTGTTGCAGGTATCCTATCTGACCAATTCTAACCCTTAGGCCTCTGAGGCTACTACCCACTGCCCCCCCCCCCGCCCTGCCTCCCCAAAAACCCCCACAGGGTCACAAGATACATCAACACTCAACACCCTCGAGCTGTAGACTTAGGTAATTTAATTCCTGCAGCTCTTAAAAAAAAATCCTTCCTTGCGCATTACACCAAAATTTCACAAATGGGAGATTTCTATTAGGGTGTAGGGACTGAGACCTGATTGAAACCCTGCTTTAATACAAAAAACTTCCTAAACTCCAGGGAAGTTCTAAGCTTTCAAGTTCCTGACTACAAATAGCAATATCTGCCTTTTGTATCTAAAAACCTCTTTTCCTTAACTAAGTCACCATCTTCCTCCACCAATAGAGTTCTAAGTGCAGAGCTTCAAAACTGACATGCCCTCTTCTCAAGTCAGGACAGCCCATCTGACAACACCGGTTAATGAGCTTCCTTTGGAATTCTGACTCAGACACACTATTATGCATCAACTGAGGCTCATTCTCTTTCAAAATGTCCTTTCCTTAACCCTCTTTCCTAGTTAGAACTCTATGTGAGGCTAAAGGAAGATGACGAAAGGAAGATTATATTGGAGGCAGCAGGGGGACTCACAGAAAACTGCCATGTCCAGGCTGCTTAAGACAATACAAAGATAACTTGTTCTCTGTCCTTACTTCTTAACTATGTAGGTTCTACAGCATCAACTGGATATTAAGTTCCACTATTATTATTTCTAGCAACTAATTTAATGCTAAACACAAGAATCAAGTTTTTGTTGAACCCATAAACCAAACAAATAGATGAGTAAGTCTACTCTCCTCCTCTGACTACCAGCTTACTATCAAAGAAAGGTTGTGGGCTTTACACCTATTTTTCAGAGAACCAAAAAAATTCAGTTTCATTCTATGTTCATAAATATAAAAATCTCTAGAGGAAAGAAAAGACTCAGATCTTGACATGATTTTTAGATAGCTATCCCCTATAAGCCTGGGGAACAGGGAAGAAGTGAGAATGTAAAAAGTCAATAAATCCAAGTTCTAAATTAAATATTCTAACAGGTTTAACTGAATACTCAAGGTACCACAGATTTGAAAACATTTAACTAAATAAAGGAACCTAGGTTAGGTTTTCTGTTAGCTTTGGTCATTTCATTATCAGAAAACTAGAATTGTCCCTGAAATTGCAGGACACTAGAAGCAAAGTCCAGAGTTTTATAACAAGTATTTTCGCTTTTAGGTCTGATTGTTTTTCAGAATTTCAACAATCAAGGGCTCCAACTCTTCCTCCAGCAAGATGGTTCCCTCCCAAAAATAAGCTGAGCAAGCTGCTAAGAACCACAAGAGTGCTCGGTGTAGTGACCCATACCTATAACCCATCCCAGGCTGAGGCAGGAAGACTGAGGGTTCAAAGCCAGCCTCAGCAACTTAAAGAGATCCTGTCTAAAAACACGTAAATAAAAAGGGTTGGGGATGCAACTCAGTGGTTAAGTGTCCCTTGGTTCAATCCCTGGACCAAAAAAAACCCAAACAAACTAAACCCATTAGTGCCAGGTGTGGTGGCACTATTTCCAGCTGACAAATTAAGTTTACCAAACAAAAAACAAAAAACACATTCAAAGAAAGGTCTCTCAGGCTACACAGTAGGCATTTTTAAGAGCTGCAGGAATTATCCCATGCAATCCCAGTAATGCAGGAGGTTCAAAAATTTAAGAGCAGCTTGGGCAACTTAGCAAGATGCTATCTCAAAATTTTTTTAAAAGGCTGGGGATGTATCCTAATGGTAGAGCAATCTTGGGTACAAGCCCTCCTATCTCAAAAACAGTGGGTGGAGGGAAAAGTAAGCTAGAGATAATCTAAAGTATAAATAATAATCTAAAGTATAAAGGGGCTGGGGCCGTAGCTCAGTGGTTAAGTGCCTTCCTCGAAAGTGTGAGACACTGGGTCGAATCCTCAGCACCACATAAAAACAAATAAATAAAGATATTGTGTCCATCTACAACTGAAAAAAGTTTTTTTAAAAAGAATAATATGTGTAGGTAATATGCAAATAATATATTTTATATAAGGAACTTGAGCATTCTCACATTCTAATGTTCTTAGGGATCCTGGAACCAATCCCCTACAAATATGACTGCGTTCTCTTTAGCGAAGGGAAGGGACAAAACACAAGCCAATGAATGCTAGCTACTCTTGCTGCTGGTGACAAGAATTTCCAGACCCTGTTTAAAGATAGGGTTATTTATTTTCCTCCCAGTTTTGTTTTGTGTAACTTTTTTAAACTTTAAAATTAAACAATCTGACAAAGCTGGTGAAAAAGTCCTCACACATAAGAGACAACTCTTAAGAAAGTGTTTACCTTAGGCTATGAGACCTCTGAAGATACCAATATCCTAAGAAACAAATCAGGAACATTATCTGGGCCAGGAAATACTTCAAAAGTTGTACCTTTCACTATTTCCTAGGACATAAAAACTGGTATTACTGCCTCACTTACTACAGTACACACAAGGTCAAATATCCCAGTTATTGACTATACCTTTAATACTGTTTCAACATAAAAAAAAAATTATGTATATATATATATATATATATATATATATATATATATGTGTGTGTGTGTGTATATATATACACACACACACACACACACACACATACACATATTAAAAAAAATAGGCTGGGTATGGTGGTGCACATCTACAATCCCAGTGACTCAGGAGGCTGAGGTAGGAGGATTTCAAGTTCAAGATCAGCTTTAGCAACTTAGTAAGGTCCTAAGCAACTTGACAGGACCCCGTTTTAAAATACCAAAAAAAAAAAAAAAAAAAAAAAAAGGGGGTTAGGGATGTGGTTTAGTGGTTAAGCACCACAGGGTTCAATTCTCTCACCCCCCAAAATAGAGAGGGGCTTGACCTCTTCAGAGGTGAAAAGGTCAACAGCCAGGAGACAGCAGCAGCAGCCCTAACAGGATTTGCTTCTCTCTTGGTAACACCTGCTTCCAGAAACAAGACTGCAAAATGAATCACTAAGACAGTTTAGATTTCTGACAGGCTGAGGTCAGCTCACGTAGTTCTCTTTTTACCTCAGATTTTTTCTTTTAGGAAGAAATTAAAGAAAAGGATCAGTCAATATTAAGAATCTACTTCTCTGGCACAGTGTGGTAGTATACTTCTGTAAACCCAGCTATTCTGGAGGCTGAGGCAGGAGGATTGCCAGACTTGGTAACTACGCAAGAACCTGTCTCAAAATAAAAATAAAAAGGGCTGGAGATGTAAAGAGTGCTCCTGGTTTCAATCTCCAGTGAGGACAGGGGGAAGAAATCTATTTCTTTGATAGAAAAACGCTTTCACTTTACAAAAAGGCAAAAAAAGGTTTGCTTCAATTTTGTATCAAATGAAGTCACTGTTTTCTCAAAATCTGCTTCTATTTCTTTCAAAGACTCCAAAAAATAGAGTAATCTTTTCTTCACTCCCCCCAACCCACCCACCCAGTACTGGGATGAAACACAGGGTCTCAATCATGCTGAGTAAGCATTCTACCAGCACTCCAAACCCAGTCTTAATTTTAACTCCAACAGGCAAAATCAATCTACTTCTCAGTCAGGTCCCAATTTAGGTAAGAAAGGGTTGAAAAATCAGTGTGTGAGGCTGGGATTGAGACTCAGCGGTAGAGCGCTTGCCTAGTGCGTTCGAGGCCCTGGGTTCAATCCTCAGCATCACATAAAAATAAATAAGATTATTGTGTCCAACTACAACTAAAAAATAAATATTTTTTAAAAAATCAGTGTGAAATCAACTTTATCAGAAAGCAACTCAAAGAAACCAACCAGTCTAGAGGAAGAGGTAAGAAAAAGGACAGATGACATCAGATGAACTTCTTTTTACTGTTTCCGGAATATCAACAGTCCCAATGTAAAAGAGCAATGATGTCATTTTATTAGTTATGACGCCACTTTTTCATACAATCATATACATCTCTGTTCTTATGCTGGATCTTCAATCTAGGAATCTACATCTGCGTAGCAGGTTTTTGACTGGAAAATAGTGAAAAGATTATTTAAATGCTAGGCTTACACTGTTTTTAGGATATTCCAAATTATGTGTTTTTAATATTTTTCTCTCAAAATCTGAACTCCTGTGGCCAACTCTTATCCCTAACCAAACCCAGTGTGTAACAAAATGTCTGGGGACACAGCACACAGTACCATTACGTTATGCTACAGAAGAAATCAGGTGAAAAACAAAAAACAGAAAATCTGTGCACATGACTATGCACGAAACAGAAAAATCCTACCATTCTCCAAGAATAAGGAGATGTTCTTCTATGAACTGAAGAGTAATCAAATAACAGCAAACTCTCTTATTCTAATTAGTTCTGCACAAGGTAAAACCTGTAGCACCCTAAGTCAACTAAACAGGCTTCCCACAGATACTGTCCTTAGGCTAGAATCACCAGATTCAGAACAAGCTTGCCAATCAGCCCCTATCCAGATATACAAATCCTAATCATTGTTAAATCTTCTCCATCTCCTCTTCTCTCTCCAGTTCTCAGGATCTACCCTTCTTTAATTCACAAGCTTACTTTTTCAGGTGCCCTACAAAACAGAAACTGTCATATTAAGACCAAACTAAGCAAGACCCCAAGTTTTGGCAGGTATGCTGAGGGAATCTGCATCACTAGTATTTAACATGTACTCTGTTGGTGGATAATGGAGTGTTTTTCTATGACCTCTAGCTCAAAGGTAAAAAAAAAAAAAAAAAAAAAATCCAGAGACAGAGATACTCTGGAGAAAGGGATCAGGATCAGTGAGTCAACTGTAGTTGACTACTTCCAGCTGATAAATTAAGTTTACCAAAACAAACAAACAAACAAACAAGAAAAAAACCCACATTCAAAGAAAGGTCTCTCAGGCTACACAGTAGGCAGGATCCAAGAAGGCCTCAGAAAATGAAACCAAATCTGATTTAAATGGGCATTTCAAAACAACAAGACAGAGACGGGCAGCAAACGAGACACAGACAGCAGCAAACGCACAGCTGCCATTTCCCGGCCACTTCCTGCAGGAGGCTGGGGGAGGGGCTGTTTGTGTACAGATGGAGGTGGAGGCTATCCCCCCATTACCCTCCAAAGGATACAAATCCCTTACTCCAGTAAGCCTTACAAAGAATGACTGCGAATAGCATTGCCTTCCCCTGAAAATTGAGAACACAGAGAAAGAAAGGGATGATGCGAGATCACCTTTTCTGCCACGGAAACGGGGATCCCCTTACTGAGGGATTTCCTTGGAAAGGAATCCCTCTTTATTCTTCCCCCGAGCCCAGTTTAAATCTCAATGCCTAGCATCAGGCCTATCGACCCCTATCCCTGGAGAGGGGGATTCTCCCTGGGAGTGAGGGCCCCATGCCAAGCAGCACCATCCCCAGCCAGGCCCTCTCCTGCACTTCAAGCTCAAGAGATCCTGCGCCCTCCCCGAGGGAGACGCGCTCCAGCTCTTGGAAACCCCTCAACCCTTCACTCATCACAGACAAAATGCCCCGATCCCCAGAGTTTAACGCACCCAGGGAACCCCCTTACACACCCCTTGAACGCGGGCAATCCCCACCCCCAACGAAAGAGGTGGAGCCCCTCCCGGGGATTCCACCCCGAGTCCCCCACAGGAGTCATCTCCGCCAGCCAAGAGGTTTCTCCGCCTCCTCCATCGCGTCGCTGCGGCCCGGAGCCTACACAGCTCCGCCCGTCCTTGCGGCCCGGTGCCGGGGTCCTCAGCAGCCCCGCCATTCCCCAGGGCAGGGAGACCCCCGCCACGGTCTATAAGCTGGAGTCAGCTTCCCGCCCCAGGCAAGGCTCCAGGCGACATGGAAGCCTGGTTTCCCAAAGGAAAGCCTCGGGTAAAAGCGGGGCTCCCTCCCCTCAGGCCCCCGGCCAGACTCCACAAACCTGAGAAGGCGGCGACCAGTCGGGCTCGGGGTTCGTCTCTCCCCGGGGGGTGGACGGTTCACATGGCCGCGCTGCAGGCGCCAGGAGGGGAGGAGACGCCCTCGGGGGGAGGGGGTCTGGGGTCCCGGGCCCGGGAAGGGGGGAGGGGGACGCGGCTCAACCGCGGGGCCCGAGCGGAGCCAACATGGCCGGCGGGGGAGGAGTGAGTCGGTGCCGGAGGGGGCGGGGAAGCTGCGGCCGAGAGAGAGCAGCCCTCCGCGGCCTCCGCCTCTGGGTCCTAGTGCCCGGCGTCTTGGCTTCCAAACCCCGATCTGGGTCCTAGTGCCGCTCCGAGTACTACAACCCGAATCCCTAGATGGGCTCCTTCAGCCGCATCTCTTTGCCTATAGTCTAGCTTCACAAACTGAAAGATGAGCCATAGTCCCAAAATTAATCCAAAAGAGTAGGTTACATTTCTAGGACCAAAGGCATGTAGTACTTCCCTGAGAAGGGGGCACCTGGAAAATAACTTCGGGAGCAGTTTATTTCTCCGGGCAGGGTAGCGGAAAAGTGGAATTGGAAAGGTTAATTAGGGCAATTCCATCCTGGTAAAGGAGTGGAGAGAGGCAAGAGTCCGATGCCCACTCACCTCTGTCCTGTCGGGGAAGCCAGGTCCTGCCTGGATCACCACTTTCCTGGCGACATCTGCAGGGCCCTGGGCTTCAGAAAGATTCCTGTGAGTGGGGAAAAGGAGGCTCGATTCTGGGACTAGACATGGGAGTCTAGCCTCAATGCAGTCGGAAGGGTAGGAAATAAGTAGAAAACTAACCAACAAATAAGATGCCTCAAAGGTCTACCTATAGTTCCACTTTTTCTGACGGCTGCATATCTATATGAAATCTTCATACAGACTTGGAAAGTAAAATCTAGCAGAGGATTAGATTTTGGCTGTCACCTTTAAAATGTCTATTGCAAGGTCCCAGGATGGGGAATAGTATCATGTTAGTACTTATATTTAATTTCTAATTTAACCTTTTGTTTGTCAGGCTAAGAAATTAAAGCCCAAAGAGGTTCACTTATTTGTTCAAGGTCAAACAGTGTATAAAGTATGCCTAGAAAGGAAACCAAGTTTCCTTTCCTTATAATTCAAAACTTTGCAGGCTTCAAGATATTCCCATTCGATTCAAGCTCAGGCTGAATTATCTTGGAAGAGCAACAAAGTGGGGGTGGTGAAACTCTGGCAGGTTGGGGAATGTCAACAAATACCTTTTCCTCTGGGGGTTTGAGAAGGACAGAGATCTGAAAACGGAGGGGGAGAGGGCCAAATCCATCAGTCTAGGTTGAATGTCCTTATACCACAGAGGAGTGGGCTCTGAGTTTTGGGGAAGACACCACCCACCATTAAAAACAGCTAAGAAGAGGATAAAAAGGAAGCTTGATTTAGCAAAGCCTCACAAAGTGTGCAGGCCAGAGGCTAAGGGGAAGTCTCTCCCTCTTCGGAGATAAGTAGATTACCAGGGGAAGGAGCAAACAGGTAGAAATCAAAATCCTCCCCTCTTCCCTACCAAAACAGATTTTACAGGTCATCAAAGGGAGGGAGAGACACTCCCCTCCCCAATAGCATACGGATCTGATCGAAGTGTCTTAGTAGAAGCCACAATGAAGTTCCTTTTCCTTCTGGAAAAGGAAGAGATTCAGCAAACTTCTGCTAAGGAATGCCTTTCTGTTCCCAAAATAAAAAATTAAGGCAGGTGGAGAGGCCAGCTCAGACCATGGAACAGGCACCAAATGGGCAGAAAGGAGGAGGAGACAAATGGTCAGAACTGGTATCCCCTTTTTCCGCCTCTTCCTTTTACAGGGCAGATTAGGGAGAAATCTTCCTACCTACGCCCGCAATAGAAAGCTAGTCAGTCCTGGACTGGATAGGCAGGGGAGGAGCCTGCGCCAGTCAGACGGGTGTAGCCACGCCCCTCGCTCCACCACCACACACCCACACACACCCTCTGCAGGCTCCACTCCGCTCCGGAAGAGCCGGTTACTCCTGTGCCCCACTGACTGCCCCCACCCCTTCCGAGCCCCAGGCCTAGTCTCCAGGGCAACCCCAACTATCCAGGCGGAGTGTTCGGGAAGATGAGCATTGGATAGAAAAGGACCACCTGGGATTAAAAAAGAAAATGGAGCAGGATCCACTTTTCCCATCTGGTACAGAAAGATTCACCTTCATCCCTGAATGATACGCCGCTGCATCGCGTCTAATCAGGGATCTTCCTTGCTCTCTGAAGGATGAGGGTCCGCTGCCAATATGCCCTACAGCTGGGTGTTTACTTCTTGCCGGACGCCACCCCATGCAGCAGCTGTGCTTCTCCCCATCCAGACGACAGAGGGCAGACTGACCCCATAAGTCTCCAAACATTCCTCAATCCCTTCAGATGTGACCAATCACCCACTCGCTCCCTTTAAGAAGCTACTAGAAAGGGAAAGGGGCAAAATGGCTTTTTTTTTTTTAAGCAACTTGTGACTTAAAAGTGTCTAGGGAATAGACTGAACCTCCCTCTAGTCAGGTCGGTGGACAAGAAATGAAGAGAAAGAGGCTGAAACATTTAATACCTGCTTCCTCCTTTCTCAACCTCCCCGTGTTCCTCTACAGCACCTCTCTGACACTGGGGTCAGCTGCCAGTGCCATTTTGGAGCCAGATGGCTGGGGCTGGGAGGGATAAGGGAGAGAAGGGGAGTCATCGCTTCCTACCTCCTTCCTTCTCCTCCAGACACTCCTGGCATCCAACCCAAGCACCACTGCTGGCCACCCTCCCCTCCCGCCAGCGCCTTCCCAGCCCCCTAGAACGTGACTCAGAATAAAATGAAGCAAATCTTGACACCCCATTCCCTAATTCTGAAGGTGAGGGGTAGGAATGAGGGACAAGGATCAGAGCTGGGGCTGCGGTGGGATGGAGGGAGGGGAATTCCCCATTGGAGGTAGGATAATTATAAAAGACCTTCCTTCCTTCCTTTGCTGGCATTTGAATGGATCAAACTGCTCATAGGGTCCAGTAAGAGATGGCTTTCAGCCCTTGTTAACCATTGGAATTGCTTTCCCCACACAAACACCCCACCTTCGTTGGAGAAAAACATTTTCCTCACCCTCTATATTTTAGGAAGGTTAGATTCTCCCATAATACATTAAAAGGAAACTAACCCCTCAGATGCTCCCCTCCAAGTCACTCTGTGCCCCTCAGATTTACAATCTTTCCAAACTTCCCAATGGGAGTCTCCATGGTGGCCCCACTAGATTGTGAGGGCCTAAATTTCTTTTGGGTAGGGACTCTCTCAACCTCTGAATAAAGAAGGCTGGGCTTCCCTCGCTTTAACACCTCAACTCCTTCAAGACAGACCCAGCCCGGATCCTTTCTCCCCAAACAGCCGCAAGGTTTCGTCGGCGCCGGGGTCTCCCAGCTCCTAGATTCTGGGGGAAGGGCGTTCCTAGGCTGGAACAGCCAACCCCAGGCCCAAGAAGAGGGCCCTTCCCACCTGAGCTCAGTGGGCGGTGCTGAAGTCGGACCCCAAAGTCCGGAAGACATAGGGTGAAGAGGGGCTACAGAAAAGCTTTAGATGGACTTAGTTGAACTTGAAGGGCTAGCAAGGCATGACCAGATAGTGACTGCAGTCTATGCTGCGCCCCTCTCCCGCCCGACCCTCACTACAGGGAAAGAGAGGAGTTGGGGTGGCGGTTATTCCCCCTCCCACAGAGGTTAGGATGGCGTGGGAAAGCGCTAATTCCAGAGGGGAGGAGGCGAAACCTAGACCGCGGGAGATTTTTCTGGCTAGGAAGGCGCGGGGGAGGGGAGATCCTGGGCCCAGAATAGGAGGGGTACCCGGGAGAGGATGACCGAAAGACGTGAGAAGCCTCTGGATTCCGGTCGCAGAGGACAGGGGAGAAATGGGAGAGTAGACAGTGCGGGGGAGAGAGGAAGGGCAGTTCCCGCAGTGAAAGGGTCAGATCCTGAATCCCGGGGAAGGGAGCCGGGAGACGGCCAGCCTCGGGATGCCGGAGCCGGAGGTGGGTGCCGGGCCTCACCTGGAGCAGGGCCGGGCCGCGGGCAGCGGCGGCGGCGGCGGCGCAGGTGGCCGAGCCGGGCGGCGGCGGCGCCTCCTCCCCCAGCCTTGGGCCGGCGGCGGTGAAGGGGGGAGGTGGCGCTTAAAGGGGCAGGAGCTACTGGGGTGAGAACAAGCGCTTGGGAAGGGCTGTCTCGAAGGCTCCGCTGGGGGATGGGGAAGCGGGTGGCGTCTCCTAGGGGCCAGAACCAGGAAGGATCCCAGATGGAAGAAGACAACAGATCCCAGGAAGAGACAGAAACTTCTGTGGCGAAGTGGGGGATGGTGGTGGGTCCGAACCGAAGTACTTGGGACAGCTCTATCTGTGCTCCCAAGCCACCAAAGAACCCCTTCACAAAGGAGGCTGAGAAGGCAGTGGGAACCACAAGAAGACCAAGGGAACTCAAGGCCGAGCATACTGGGGATCACGCACAGCTTCCTACTAGGTGAACAGGTTCCGGTGTTTCAGCTCCTCACGCGCCTACCCGCACCACCGTGGAGTCTCTGAAATCGGGAAGCCACAAGGGCAAAACTCCTAGTCCTCAACCTCTGCTCTACCTCTCGGTGTCCTCAGTGACTAGTGTGGAGGCCATCCATAACAGCCCTAGTGAGGCTGATGTGGGACTGTGAGAATGGGCTTTATTCATAGTTCAGTTTTGCCCCAACACCAGCACTTACAGTAACCTCTGGGGCAACAGGAAGCAGCTGCTCAGTGCAGCCCCCACCTGGTAGTGGGTCAGGGTGGGGGAGGAGAGAAGACTGCGACTTAAAAGACCCGAGAGAAAGTAGGGGGAAAGAAGCACCTAAAAGACCCTCCCCAACAAGACCGAAAGTGGGCCTTTCTTTTGTGGGGGCTAGCAATAAAGTACAAAAAAAATTACTTGAATCTCCCCAGCTTAAATAATGAGCAAGGGGCAACACTCCACGGGGTTGAGGAGAACGCCCCCGCCTAAGATATAGGCTCAGAGGCTTCCTTAAAGCTAGAGCTTGCAATACTAGGATCCCATGGTGGGGAGCCTCACCAGCTGAGGTCTCTGACCTCTGCATAGTCCCATTTCCTCTCCTTCACCCCCCAAATGTGCAAAGGTTAGGCCCCACCCCTGCTGAGTCAGGCAGGGAGGGAGCTAGGCATCCCTCAGGCCTTCCCCAGGGCTGGCCCTGTACTTACCCATGTCAGTCTGGCTGGGCTCCAAGCTGGGACCACCGGGCTCCTCACTGTCCTTGGGCCCCCCTTCACGCAAAAGCTGGTATTGGATCCTCCCAAACTGTGAGCTGGGAACTAGCAAGAATCAAAAAGCCAATGTATGCTTCCTCCGAACCACACAGGCTGAACTGCTGTAGGGTGATGTCCCTGTGTGACAGACTGGAGTGGAGAGGGAGGAGGGAGGGGCGGGGCTTTATCTGGGTGGAGAGAGGGAGGAGGCAAGGACAGGGCAGACCAGGAGAAATATGGAGGAAGGTTAGAACTGTGTTGACACTTCAGTAGCGTGGTAAGAGGGCGGTAGGGGGGAAGGAAATAAGTAGTTGCAGCGCCTAAGAAGGAGAAGGTTCTAGATAAATGCTGAAGGACATAAAGCTGTCAGGGTAAGGGGTAGAAAGATGCAAATGACCTTTAGGATTTCTAATGCATTCTGCATAGGAAAACAGAACAGAAAGGATTGACCCATACTCTGGGGCATTCTCCATCAGGTTTTTATCCATTCCAGAGTTAGGACCTAGAGGAAGTGTCCCCACCCCCATAACTCATCATTTCCCCAAATCCAGGCTTTTCTGGGAGCAAACTACCAGGCACAAGCAGCTCAGGGGCTCCACCTTCTGTCCAGATCATGACACAGGAGAGACTGGTGCCAAGAACGTCATAGGCAGATGGGAGGAAGCTTAGAGGCCCTACTCCACCCCTGGCTCCTCTCCCAGGGCCCCTCCCCAACCTTCAGCCCCCAGGGGCCTCTGAATTGGGAGATCATTCCCCGCCCAGCTCCTACCAACAAGAAGGCCTCGGTGGGTGGAGCTTGCAAAAGCAGGCTCCACCTCAGGACAAAAGCCCCAGCTGGTTTGTAAACAGTCATTAGAAGAGAAACACCTCCCAGCAAATGGCCTTTATGAATTTCAAAATGGTGAGATCAGAGTTTTTGCAGTCTTCAGTGCTACCGCCAGAGGGCAGTAGGATGGGCCGGGGCCTAGAGAACACAAAATGTGACCTTGCACTTTGCACCTAAATGGGCTAAAATATTTAGTTCAAAAACCCAAGCAGCAGCGCTGAAAATTGTCATTTCCCGGTAACAGATTAATCTCTTTTCCAAGTTTTTATAAGGGTCTTAGTAAGAGGTCACACTACACCTCAGTTTTTCCCCCTGCAGAGCCTCAGGCAATCACAAAGTTCAGCAAGCTTGCTCAAAATGCCTCCAAGCAGTAGTTAGGCATAGTTTCTGAAGAAGGCCTAGCCAAGATAAAGAGCCATTTTAACTCAATTTTAATAAAAATAGGTATTCCATCACCATTTCCTAAAAACTTAAATTCATTTAACTGCTGCCTTGTCATAGAATATTCTAAAAGCATTTCATTTATCCCAATGACTTTCTAAAAAACATCCCTTTGCACCAAGTTGAATGGCTCCTGCCTGCATACCCAGTGATTTGGGAAGCTGAGGCTGACTGCACATTCAAGGTCAACTTCAACAACTCACACCCTGCCTCAAAAAACAAACAACAACACAAAAAAAAAACCACTTTAATCCCAGCTACTTGAGAGGTCTGGAGGATTGCCAAATTCCAGGCCAGCCTGGCAATTCAGCAAGACCATCTCAAAATTTAAAAACTTTAGCTCAGGTGTGGTAATGTACACCTGCAATTCCAGCAATTTGAGGCTGAAGCAGGAGGACCCAAAGTCCAAAGCCAGCTTCAGAAAATTTTATGACCCTGAACAACTTACCAAGACCCTGTCTCAAAAAAGATCTGGGGATATGGATCGGTGGTAGACTCTGGATTCAAACCCCAGTACCAGGTGATAATTTAAAAAAAAAAGGGGGGGCTTGGGATGTAACTTTGGTATAGTACCCCTATGTTAACACCCTAGTACCACCAAAAATGAATATGGGGGGGAGGGGTATAGTCCCTTTTGTTTGAGACAGGGTCTTGTTAAGTTGCTCAGGGCCTTGATTAATTGCTGAGGCTGGTTTTGAACTTGCAATCCTCCTGCTTTAGTCTTTAAAGTGGCTGGGTATAGGAATGCACCAACAGACCCTGCAATCCCCTTGATTTTTAACCAGAAGTAGAAATGTGCTATAAAGAATATGACAAAAAAAAAAAATTTGCTTTGGACAAATGCCATAAAAGTGCCAAAGTTGAGGCTCTACCCAAATCACATTATCCATAGGAACTCCTCATAAGATTCACAGCTCAGGGACTGGGGCTGTAGTTCAGTGGCAGAACGCTTGCTTAGCATGTGTGAGAAACTGGGTTTGATCCTCAGCACATTCAAAATAAACATTCATAATTTAAACTTCAGTTCAGGTTATATTATTAAAACCAAGAAAAACACTCAAATTCTGAGGGGTGTACATTTTATTGGAAACCTTAAATACTCTTCAAACAGAACATAAAATGTATTCAATCAGGCTCTTGTGTGGCCTACACAAAAAACTGTGGGTTTTAGGATTAAAGGCAAGGAGAGGGAAAATACACTGGATGAGTGCTTAAATTTGGCAAGAGGACCTCTCACGATGCATGCTCTTCAGCCAGTTTATCAGCTTTTGCCACAGCTTCTTCAATGGGTCCCACCATATAGAAGGCCTGTTCTGGGAGATGGTCATATTCACCTACATGAGGAAAAAAAAGTCCAATTAGTAAGAAGTGGAGGGACATCAACTTTACGAAGTATGGTATACACCTCACCACTTGAGGTCAGCAGTCAGACTTTCAATTTGTGCCATCTAAGAAAACGTTTTTGAGGGCAGGGGGAAAAGAGTCAAATTCAAAAGAAGACATGAATATCCACTTATAGTGGCACACCCCTGTAATCCCAGCTATTCAGGAGACTGAGGCAGAAGGATCAAAAATTAAAGGCCAGCATTGGCAACTTAGCAAGAACTGTCTCAAAATAAAAAAATTACAAGGGCTGGGACTCAATGGTAAAGCACCCCTAAGTTCATCTCTAGTACCCCCAAAACTTATGAGGGGCTAGGATTGTGGCTCAGTGGTAGAAAGCTTGCCTAATGTGTCAGGTACTGGATTTGATCCTCAGCACCACATAAATAGATAAGGGTATTGTTACATCTGCAACTAAAAAACTTACTAAAAAAAACAAAGGGCTGGGGATGTGGCTCAGGCGGTAGCGCGCTCGCCTGGCATGCATGAGGCCGGGGTTCGATCCTCAGCACCACATACAAAGATATTGTGTCTGCCGATAACTAAATAATATTAAAAAATTCTCTCTTTAAAAAAAAAAAAACAGGGGGCTGGAGATGTGGCTCAGCGGTAGCGCGCTCGTCTGGCATGCATGCGGCCCGGGTTCGATCCTCAGCACCACATACCAACAAAGATGTTGTGTCCGCCGAGAACTAAAAAATAAATATTAAAAATTCTCTCTCTCTCCCCCCCTCCCCCTCTCTCTCTCTCTCTCTCTCTCTCTCTCTCTCTCCTGTCTCACTCTCTCTTTTTTAAAAAAAAAAAAAAAAAACAACACATGAGCAAGGGCTAGAGCACTTGCCTAGCATATGTGAGGGACTGGGTTCGATCCTCAGAACCACATATAAACAATAATAAAAGCCCATCAACATCTATTTACTTATTAACAAACAAAAACACACGAGCCAGTTGAGATGGCACAAGCCTGTAACACCAGTGGATTGGGAGGCTAAGACAGAAAGATCATAAGTTCAAAGCCAGCCATAGCAATTTAGTGAGACCCTGCCCTGCACAGCACCACATAAATAAGGGTATTGTTTCAGCCATTTCAAAAGGGGGCTGGGGATGTGGCTCAGTAGTAGAGTGCCCCTGGGTTCAATCCCTGTTACCCAACAAAACAAAATCAACACCACCACAAGAGGAGGACAGGAGATGTGACTCATAGGCAGAGCACTTGCCTAACATGGACATTAGGCCTTGAGTCTGAGCCCCAGTACTGTATAAGAAAAAAAAAAAAAAAAAAGAAAACATGGTTTGGAATCATATATCTCAAGTTCAAATTCTGGCTTTCCACTTTTCTGGCTGTATGATATTAGGATATGATTAATTTTAATTTTTCCTGTGTGCCAGTTTCCTCATTTGTAAAACAAAGTAGTAATGCTTTCCCTCTAAAATTGTAATTCACTTAGAAGAGTATCTAGCACTGAAAAGGGGCTAGAGTGCCAAGTAATATATGTCACATGCTCAGGAAGTTAACCAGGTATGAGGGTGCATACCTGTAAGAGGTTGAGGTAGGAGGATCAGAATTTGTGGCCAGCTTGGGCAATTTAGTTAAGACCCTGTCTCAAAATAAAAACAGCTAGGGATGTACCAGTGGTAGAACACTTACCAAGGTTCTGGGTTCAATTCTTAGTACCTGTGCCCTACCCCCCCAAACATATTTTAAATAAAATTTGTGGGAAATAGCTTATTTTCTCAGTAAAAAAAAAAAAAGAAAGAAAGAAAAAAGAAAAAGTATACATTGTGGAAACAGCACACAGCTTTTAGGATTTTGGTTTTTCAACTTTGTACTCAAATTCTCACCTGCCAAAATCTGCTGGAATCCTTTGATGGTCTCCTTCAGGGGTACCAGCTTCCCCATATGACCCGTGAAGACCTCAGCAACTTGGAATGGCTGAGACAAGAAACGCTGTATCTTCCGTGCACGGGAAACAGTCAACTTGTCTTCCTCGGAAAGCTCATCCATACCCAGGATGGCAATGATATCCTGGAGGGATTTGTAGTCCTAAGAGAAAAAAAGGCCTCAGCAAGTATTCATATTCCTTTAATCTAGACAAAAATCTAAGAACAGAAACAAACTAACAGAGGGGAAATTAATGCTCAGGGATAATGAGGGTTCTCAGCCAAGTTCAGTGTTTTATTCCCCTTATTTTATTGAGTACTATTTTTTTTTTTTTTTAAAGAGAGAGTGAGAGAGGGGAGAGAGCAAGAGAGAAAGGAGAGAGAATTTTTAATATTTATTTTTTTAGTTCTCGGCGGACACAACATCTTTGTTGGTATGTGGTGCTGAGGATCGAACCCGGGCCGCATGCATGCCAGGCGAGCGCGCTACCGCTTGAGCCACATCCCCAGCCCTTGAGTACTATTTTTTTTAAAACAAGGGATTCCAAAGTTAAGCACCTAGAAACCCAAGAAATCTCATTAACCCTATCAACTTTCCTTACTCCCAAGGAAATCACACTAGGAAAGATCTAGTCCTAATATACTTTTCAAATTCCTTCCATCACTTTAGGGTCACTGATGACAATATAATCACCTGCAGGATCTTTTGCACTCCACGGGCAACATCATAATGTTCACTGCCAACAATATTGGGATCCATGATTCGAGAAGTGGAGTCTAGAGGATCCACAGCTGGATAGATGCCCAGCTCAGCAATCGCACGGGACAGCACAGTGGTAGCATCCAAATGGGCAAAGGTAGTGGCAGGGGCAGGGTCAGTCAGGTCATCAGCAGGCACATAGATAGCCTAAATTGAGTAAAAAACCCATATAGAGCAGCAAGAACAAAATTAATTCCATTTAAACCATTCCTTTTATGGACCTCTCTTTATCACCTCACTTCATCTTTATAGCTTTAAATATCTACCTCAAGAGTTTCAATCCTAATACCTGCCAGGTGAGTTTATAGATTATCTGGTCCTTCTAAGTCAGGGTGTAAGAATTTTCATTGTCATTTTTGCATTTAATCCTACATTTTAACTCTATTGTAATAATACCAACTTTTACAAATTAAAAACAATAAAATATACTTCTGTACCACTGCAATAGTGTTTAAAATGATTCATGATGTAGCCAAGTGTGGTGGCACATGACTAATCCCAGTAACTAGGTGGGTGAGGGAAAAGGCAGGATTATCAGTTCAAAGCCAGCCCCAGCAATTTAGCAAGGCAGTAGGCAACTTAGTGAGACCCTGTCTCAGAAGGTGGCTCAGTGATTTAGTGACCTTGGGTTCAATCCCCAGTTCTAAGGTGGGAAAAAAATTATTCAAGAGGGTTGAGATAGCTCACTGTTAGAAGGTACTGAATTTAATCCCCAGCACCAAAAGGAGAAAAAAAAATTTTATATATATATATATATATATATATATATAAAAAAAATGGAATTTATTATAATTTAGCCCCATGTTTTATATAATTTCACCATATTTACCACCTATATATGTTTAAAATTTGTAGTTCAATAACTGAGTAAATATTTACTAGTCAATTTCCATGTAGTTTGAGAATTCCCTTAGGCTAGAAACCAATATTTTGTAATCAATGTTTCATGTATACCCTCAATTACTTTAGATGTCTGTCTCTTAACCTTTCAGAATCTTCAAAATGCAAAAAAGAATTTTACACATTATCCTAGCTCATAAACCCAGCCCCCAACTTAAAAGCCCTTTTTGATGTAATAAAGTTTCATACCTCTCTACAAACCTTTATACAAATTAAACCTTCATCCACTTACTTTTTCTTACCTGTACAGAGGTGATAGATCCCTTCTTGGTAGTGGTGATTCTTTCCTGCATAGTACCCATGTCAGTGGCCAGGGTGGGCTGATAGCCTACAGCAGAAGGGATTCTGCCCAATAAGGCAGATACCTAAGAAAAAAAAAGTGTGGTCTCAGGTGTATAAATCTTTAGGCTGTCTATACAATCCCACAAAAAAGCTCAATGAATCTCCTCTCAAGGATGCTCTCTCACCTCTGAACCAGCTTGGGTGAAGCGAAAGATGTTATCAATAAACAGCAGTACATCTTGACCTTCCTGGTCTCGGAAGTATTCAGCTACAGTCAGTCCAGTCAGAGCTACCCGGGCACGAGCACCAGGTGGTTCATTCATTTGACCATACACCAGCGCTACCTGCAGTAATTATGCAGTCAGAAAATGTGAGAGGAGTATGGAAGTTACATACCCAAGATTTCCCAATTAGAGAGGAAACCAAAGATTCTCCTTCTCAGGTGTCAAACACTTTTGTTTGCAAATTTCTTTTTCCTATTAGACATTCAGTTCAAAACAGTAAAATATTTTCTTGTATTAAAAAGGCAAAAATTCTCAAAGCAGGAAGAAAATACTTTGGAGACAAATCTAGCTGGGTGCAGTGGTGGTTTTGCTGGAAATCCAAGTAATTTAGGAAGCTGAGGAAGAAGGATTGCAAGTTTGAGGCTAGACTCAGCAAGTTAGTGATAGCCTGTCTCAAATTAAAATATTTATTTATTCATTCGCTTGGGTACCTGGGACTGAACCCAGGTAAGTTGTTCAGGGACTCCCTAAGTTGCTGAGGTTGACTTTGAACTCACAATCCTCCTGCTTGAGCTTCCAGAACCACTGTTTCTTTTTTTAAATTTTAGTTGCAGATGGACACAATACCTTTATTAATTTTTATGTAGTGCTGAGGATAGAACCCAATGCTTCACATGTGCTAGGCAAAGGCTCTACACTGAGCTACAACCCCAGCACCCTCAAAATTTTATTAGTTTATTTTGGTAGTGGGGATTGAGCCCAGGGGTGCTTTTACACCTAAATTACATCCCCAGCCCCTTTTTAAAATTTTTATTTTGAGAAACGGTCTCACTAAGTTGCTCAGGGCTTTTCAAAATTGCTGAGGCTTGCCTTGAGTTTGTTATCCTTCTGCCTCTACCTCCCAAGTCACTAGGATTACAGGTATGAGCCACTGCACCTGGCTCAAAATAAAAGTTTTAAAAACAGCTGGGGAAGGGCTGGCATGGTGGCTCAGTGATAGAGCGCTCATCTAGCACAGAGGAGGCCCTGTTTGAATCCTCAGCACCACATATAAATAGATAGATAGAAAAAGGTGTTTTTTCCAACTACTTCCAAAAAATTTTTTTAAAAAATTAAAAAAAAAAAAAAAACAGCTGGGAATGTAGTTCAATGGTAAAGCACACCTGGGTTCAATCTCCAGTATCATCTAAAACAAGGGTTTAGCTACCTAGAGTTTTCTGACACAATTACTGTGTGAAATTCAGTCAAGTGCTCACCTTGGAGGTAGCATCTTTCAAATTGATAACACCAGATTCAATCATTTCATGGTATAAGTCATTGCCTTCACGGGTCCTCTCACCAACACCAGCAAATACAGAGTAACCACCATGGGCTTTGGCAACATTGTTAATTAACTCCATGATCAGCACTGTCTTGCCAACTCCAGCACCACCAAAGAGCCCTAGAAAAGGTGTAAAAAAAAAAAAAATTAAAAAGAGTTCTACATTCCCAAATTAAGCAAACCTCAAAACAATTTGCTTCTTTCCATCCTTTCCCTTCTCAGGAATGGCATCTGGCTTCAGCAAACTCAGAAGAACGAAAGTCAGAAGCTACTCATCAGTGAGGGAAAGATATCAATACCATCTCAGTTTGGTATTGATAATATCCCCCTATCCCATATAGGTTTGATAATATGTACCCACCACTAACATACCAATTTTGCCACCCTTGGCATAGGGAGCTAGCAGATCCACAACCTTGATACCAGTCACCAGAATTTCCTGCTCAACACTCATCTCAATGAACTCAGGAGCCTCAGCATGAATAGGAGCAAACCTGTTAAGAGAAAAGAGAACCATCTATATTCACTTTGTTAAGAACAACTGAAGTCTTAAATATTCCTATCAATTCTCAAGTCCAATCTTTCCCAGAGGATCTAGTCTACATTATAGCTAAGTTGTCATCTAGAGTCTAGTTTCACTTTCTGAAATAAAGGAGACTTCATCTCAGGAACAAATAATCCCATTCCCTGACAACTGTAACTATCAAAGTTTCTCCTACCTAATAACATTCCTTCACATATCAATAAGAAAACAAAGCTATACAAGTTTTTAAAAATCCTCAACCTAAGCCATAAACATTAAGCCTTTTTAATAAAAGTGAGATCCTAAGAATCAGTTCAACAATCAGAACTATGTATCCTTAATTTCTTCAGGAAAAACTACATCATGTTGTTTATTTTTTGGTACTGGAGACTGAACCCAGAAGAGCTTTATCACTGAGCCACATTCTCAGTCCTTTTTATTTTGAGACAGGGTCTCACTAAGTTGCTGAGGCTGACCTTGAACTTGATACCCTTCTTCCTCAGTCTTCTTCACTGCTGGGATTACAGGCCTGTACCATGGTACTGGGTAGCATCATGTGATTTTTAACCATTAAATACATGAGCATCTTAAGTATTCTTTTGTAAGAAAATGTTGCTTTATTAGATGTCACCTTAATGTGTAAAACTCCAAGAAAAAGCAGTTCTTTTGTGAATAGATGCAGCAAGAGGAACTTACTGTTTGGTTTTGATAGGACCTCTCTCATCAATAGGCTCTCCAATGACATTCATGATTCTGCCCAAGGTCTCTGGACCAACAGGAATTTTAATTGGCGCACCAGAATCTAAGACTTTCTGACCTCTAACCAAACCTTCTGTCCCATCCATTGCAATGGTTCTTACTGTGCTCTCACCTGTCGGATAAAGGTATTGCAAGGTTATACAACGGGTAAGTACCATAATACTTAACACAGTGTAGCTGGTATGAAAGACCTAAGACAATCAAGGCTCCTTCTCAGTATCTGAATTTGGCTTCAGCAAACTCAGAAGAACGAAAGTCATTTTGGTAAAATCATCACAGAAAGGAGACAGCCTGATTTCAGCGGTATCTGGATTAATCAGTCTTCTCTATTCTTAAACATTCTACTTACCTAAATGCTGGGCCACTTCCAAAACCAGCCGGGTCTCCCTGCCCTGCACTTCCAGGGCATTTAGGATAGGTGGTAATCCCTCATCAAACTGGACATCCACTACTGCACCGATGACTGCCACGATACGCCCGGTGGCTGGGCCTGCCTTTGGCGACGGAGATGTTTGTGCTGCATAGTCTCTGGCTATTAGAAAAAAATATATATTATAAAAAGAGGGACTCAGTACATCCAAAGTATTAACAACCCACAAAGAGAGGCGAATTCAACCCAGGCTGGGCCTCCTTCCGCTTGCACGGAAGGCGTGTCCAGGGACTGGGCCGCGCAGCCATTGAGAACGCGCCTGCACAGCTTTCCATGTTCATGCACAAAACCATACTATTCCTGAGTGTAGAACCATCGTGCCATGGAAAGGTCAACGCACCTGCTCGCATTTTTCCATCACACAGAGCCCGTTCTCCAAGACAGGACAGTACTTAAGTTGAAGAAAGGTTCCTGGATGATTTCCTGTTTTCCCACCGTTAGAGAGCAGGACTCAACCCTTCCCATCCTTTTATCACTACAGGATTCCTTAGGCCCAAGCTACGATAGGTCTCTGGCTCAAGGTCATAAGGAGGCAGAATTGAACACGGTTCCTAGGGGAAAGCACTTACCAGGCTGGACCGCTGCCGGGGCGGCCCGCAGTAAAAGCTGGGCTTGGGGTAGCGATGCCGAAGGGCTGAGTCCCCGCAAGGCCCCGGAGGCCGACGCAGCGGCCACACGACCTACAAGACTCAACATGGCGGAGTACGCGTAGAGACTGAATGCGGCAGCTGTCCCCGCCGCCTGCAATCCTGCAGTTGGGGCGAGGCCTATTCTGCTGCAGATTCATCCATTGGGTAGATTTACTGCTCATCATTTTAAACTCTGTTTCTATAGGGTAAGACGCTTTCACCTTCTAAACCATTGGTCAAAACTGGTGCTAATCAGAAACTGCTTCTATTATTGGAATTGCAGCCCTCCGAGCCTTGAAACCTAATTGGACCACAGAAATGTCAGTTGGAGCGAGTACTTGGCGGAACTACGTTTAGGAAAGGGGCCGAGTTCCTGTTGGAAGTGGGCGAAGCACGTGAACTGTCTTTGCCTGTCCTTGAGATCTCTCCTTAGGTAGGACTTTGAGCTGATTGATAGCCAGAGGGGTGAGATTACCTAAATCATGCGTCGGGAAGCTTCACTTTCAGGTGAACCTGGCGACGTGGAGAGCTTTTTCTATAATCAAAACACGCTTTTTCTTTCACATACTGTGATTGGAAGCTCCCAGGAGGCTCAGCAGATCAATAACCTGGACAGGATCTTTATCACTAAAATCTATACAATAAAAGAAACTAAAGTAACGAGTCATTTAATAGATGTATATTAGGTTTGAGTAGAAAACATAATTAAGATTCAGGACCTTTTTATTTGGCAAATGAGCAAACAATACAAAGTGTTATGATTCTTGGTTAGTACTGGTAAAGTGCATACATGGTAGAGAAAGGAGAAATTTGGGTTGCCTGAATCTGTAGGGAAATTCCCCTCAACTGTGAAATGTGAGTAAATTCTTAGGGTAAAGTAGAAAGCAAGGATTTGCACGCATTTGCATGAAACGGTATGATCCTTTTGTGGAACTGCAAGTGGTTTGTTTGAAAGGAAAAAGCCAAGATAGTGGCTACTCGGGGTATATAATAGCTCAGTAGCACAGTGTCTACCGCACATGTGGGAAGCCCTGGGTTTAACTCCAACAAGGAGGAAAAAAAAAAAAAAAGAGGATAGTAAAGAAATTAATTATAGAATGAGATAGGAGATAGGAATGGGGGCTGGGCAAATATGTGTGTTCCTTCAGACTGGGAAATAACAAAATAAACAGTCTCTTTTCTTGAAGTATTGATTGTATTCAAAGATATTTTGGGGTAGAACTGCTGGGGCCCCCTCCCTCTTTTTATTTTTGGTACCAGGGATTGAACCCAAGAGCAATTAACACTTAGCTACATCCCCAGGCCATTTTATTTTATTTTTTTAATTTTGTAGTTGTAGATGGACAGAATGCTTTTATTTTATTTGTTAATTTTTATGTGGTGCTGAGGATCGAACCCAGTGCCTCACACATGCTAGGCAAGCGCTTTGCCACTGAGCTACAGCCCCAGCCCCCATTTTATTTTTTTTGAGACACAGTCTGGCTAAATTGCTTAAGCCTAAGATGCTGAAGCTAGTTTTGAACTTGTGATCTTCCTGCCTCAGCCTCAACCTCTATTCTCATTTTTCTTCTTTTTTTTTCTTTTGTTACATGTTACATATATTTAGATGTTGGTGAACCTTTATTTTATTCATTTATTTATATGAGGTGCTAAGAATTGAACCCAGTGCCTTTCACATGCTAGGCAAGTGCTCTACTATTGTGCCACAATTCCAATGCCAGTTCTTATATTTCTGATCACAAAAAAATTCTACACTGTTGGACTAGACAAAACAGATAAAACAAGGAGGGAAAAAAATGTTACTTTTGAAGTGCTTCTGGAATATTCATCTGGTAATCTTGCCTACTAAGAAAACCAAGAGATGCCAGGTGTGGTAATGCACAACTGTAATACCAGCAGCTGGGGAAGCTGAAGCAGGAGGATTGCAAGTTCAAGCTAGTCTCAGCAATTTAGGGAGGCCCTAAGCAACTTAGCAAGACCCTGTCTCAAAAATAAAAATATTAAAAAAGGGTTGGTGAGGGCTGGGGATGTGGCTTAAGTGTTAGCACACTCGCCTGGCATGCGCGAGGCACTGGGTTCGATCTTCAACACCATATAAAGATAAAATAAAGATATTGTGTCCACCTAAAACTTAAAAAAAAGGGTTGGTGATGTGGCTGACTGATAAGTGCCACTGGTTTCAATCCCTGATACCAAAAAAAAAAAAAAAGAAAGAAAGAAAGAAAATGAAACAAACCACGACAACACAAATGTGTGAGGATCAGGTAGAAAAAGGCAAACCAGGGGCTGGGGATGTGGCTCAAGTGGTAGCGCGCTCGCCTGGCATGCGTGCAGCCGGGGTTCGATCCTCAGCACCACATACAAACAAAGATGTTGTGTCCGCAGAGAACTAAAAAATAAATATTAAAAAAATTCTCTCTCTCTCTCTCTCTCTCTCTCTCTCTCCCTCCTCTCTCTTAAAAAAAAAAAAAGAAAAAGGCAAACCAGCAAAGTAAGGGGCAGAAGAATAAAATGTAGATCCAAAAACACAGGATTAAAAATCAAGAATGAGGAGTAGGGGGCTGGGGATATAGCTTAGTTGGTAGAGTGCTTAGCATACACAAGACCTGGGTTCAATCCACAACACCACAAAAAAAAAAAAAAAAATGAGGGGCAAGGTTGTAGTTCAGTGATAAAGCACTTGCCTGGCATGGGTAAGGCACTGGGTTCTATCCTCAGCACCACAATATTTATTTATGTATGTATGTATTTATTTATTTATTTTTAATGGATGCAACAAGCTTCTTGTTATTCTTTTTTTCCCACATTTTTATTACTGTCTTTTTTTTTTTTAAAGAGAGCGAGAGGAGAGAGAGAATTTTAACATTTATTTTTCAGTTTTTGGCGGACACAACATCGTTGATTTTTGTATGTATATTTTGCGGTAGCGCGCTCGCCTAGCATGCGTGCGGCCCGGGTTCGATCCTCAGCACCACATACCAACAAAGACGTTGTGTCCGCCGAGAACTGAAAAAGAAAATATTAAAAAAAAAAAAGAAAGAAAGAAAATGAGATGTAAGTATTAAAAAATAAATAAAAAATAAGGACTGGGGTTGTGGCTCAGTGGTAAAAGCACTCCTGGGTCCAATCCCCAGCACCCCCACCAAATAATAATAATAATAACAAAAATAATTAACTAAATAAAAAGGGCTTCAGATGTTGCTCAGTGGTTAAGACTCCTGGGTTCAATCCCTCATACCAAAAAAGTAATAAAGGGAAAAATACTGTTTGGGATTATTGTGTTTTTATTTTAAACAAAATCAATTACTTTAAAAAAGGCACTGAAATCAACTTATTCCTTTGTCTTTCTGCCCAGAATGGTAATGTGTGATCCACTTATTTACTACCTATGGCCTCAACTATTTCTCATGTAAAAGAACAAAGATACTTCTGTATCATAGCCAAGAAATTCTGAGTTTCTCACTTGTTTCTTTTTTTTTCTTTTTAAATAAATGATCTTATTTTTTTAATATTTATTTAGGTGTAGATGGACACAACACAATGCCTTTATTTATATGTGGTGCTGAGGATCTAACCCGGGTCCCGCCTGTACGAGGCGAGCGCTCTACCGCTGAGCCACAATCCCAGCCCCTCACTTCTTTCTTTACAGCAAGCAGCAAGACACAATCTCACATTTTTAAAAAAAATTGTACAACCAATTTTGGTTTTGGCCAAATTAAGTTTTAATAATCAAATACATTTATACTGACATTTGAACTAATCCAGTTTTCCAAGAGATTTCACATAAATTTCTAGGTAACTGAACTCATAAATTTATGAAATTTATCACATATTCTTTGTCCTCTTAGCAGATTATCAAGTAATTTAACTTTTTCTTGGGCAGTCAAGTTATTCATTAAACAAATTTTGTGTCACACTGCAAGGTCACATGCTTTAAATGTTTCTGAGGTGGGTGGAAGAGATGTTTCTCCATAAAGAGACCATTATACTAAAACTTGAGAACTATTAACTCTTTTGCTGTAGTTTACTTTCAATGGCCTCTCTCCCATTTTTGAAATCAGATAATCTATTAAATATATAGACTAAAATAAAGAATAAATTTGAGGGCTGGGAATGTGGCTCAGGCGGTAGCGCGCTCGTCTGGCATGCGTGCGGTCCGGGTTCGATCCTCAGCACCACATACAAGAAAGATGTTGTGTCCGCCGAGAACTAAAAAATAAATATTAAAAAAAAAAAATTCTCTCTCTCTTTAAAAAAAAAAGAATAAATTTGAAATTGCCCGTAACAGATTTGCTGAATAAACTATAAGTTTACCTGTTTTGGTCCAACTTTGTACTTCCTGACTGAGACCCAGATTATCCAAGTGATATTTATATAAAATACAAATTATTTTTCTTGGGAAAATAGGCATGAAATCTGGTGTTTTCTTTTTTTTTTTTTTGCAAGGGAGGGGCGCGCTTACCAGGGATTGAACTCCATCACTGAGCCACATCCCCAGCCCTATTTTTCATTTTATTAGAGACAGGGTATGAGTTCTTAACACCTTGCTAAATTGCTGAAGCTGGCTTTGAACTCAAGATCCTCCTGCCTCTGCCCCCTGAGCCACTGGGATTACAGGCATTTGTTCTTATCAGATATTAATTACAGGGGCTAGGGTTATGGCTCAATGGTAGAGCGCTTTCCTAGTATTTTCAAAGCCCTTGGTTCAATCTCCAGCATCACACACACGCAAGTTAACTACAAAATAATTGTGCCCTGTAGATCATAACTGGAAACCTTAAAAAATTTACATTATGGCTATATTTTCCACAAATTCCCTGTACTACTGATAATCCACAGTTGTCATATCCCCACATTATTTCAGTACTGTGGTAATACTTGACATTTTCTGATAATTGACTGATTATTCTGATAAGTGAATTAAAATTCCATAAAAATGTAATAGTCCCCCGACATCCATAGAGAATATGTTCAAAGACCCCACCTGACCCCAGTAGATACCTAAGTCTTGGATACTACCAGATCTTATATTATAGACTGTTTTTCCTATACATACATTACCTATGATAAAGCTTAATTTATAAATCAGGCACTGAGATTACAAACTAATAAACTAGGACAATCATTATAATATACTATTATAAATTACATGAATGTGGCCTCAAAATATCCTATTGTACTTGGGCTGGGGATATAGCTCAGTTGGTAGAGTGCTTGCCTTGCAAACACAATGGCCCAGAGTTCGAAACCCAGAACCAAAAAAAACCCAAACAAACATTAAATAACAACAACAAAAATCCTATTGTACTCTACTTATCCTGCTTATGATGCAAGATGATATGGAGTGGTGTGAATGATGTAGACACTGTGACATAATGGTAGGCTTACAAATTACCTCATGTTGGGGATTACTGTAATAATCCATTCAGTATTCTGGCTTTAGAGACCCTTAATCTCTTATTCCAATTAGTTTTTCACACTCACATTTCACTTAAGCAGCCATTCCCCAACTTTATCCAGAAATGTTGTACCTCAGAAGCCCAATTATTCCCTTCTTGAACCACAATTTTGGGGTGTGTTTACTACTACACAAGAATACACAAATACATTTTAGGTGCACAGGAATAAGTCACACTAACTCCAAATCTCATTCTCCTCCCCCCTAAATAACCACCAAACAAAAAAATATTTTACATGGTTTGGGGTATGGAGATACAGTTCAGTGGCAGAACACTTTCCCAGCATGTAGGAGATGATGGCTCAACACCCAGAAGCACACAAAAAAACAAAAAATAAAGTTTTATATACACCTCCTGCCCTATTGCGGATTGAACCTAGGGGCACTTAACCACTGGGCATTTTCCCAGCCCTTTTCATATTTTTGAGGCTGGCCTCAAACTTGCAATCCTCCTGCCTCAACCTCCCAAATTGATGGAATTAAGGCATGCACCACCACAGATGGCTCATCCCATTTACTTTCTATGAGATTTCTTATGTTTGTATTTTGGAGAATTTTATTAGTATGGAAGTGTCTTTTATTGACTGTGGGACACATTATGCCATAAAAGTACATGTAATAACATTTTTAATTAATGAATGATCATTTGGGTTGTTTCAAATGGTGAGTACATGCAACACTTAATGAAAAAAAAAAAAAGGGCTGGGGATGTGGCTCAAGCGGTAGCTCGCTCGCCTGGCATGCGGCCCGGGTTCGATCCTCAGCACCACATACAAACAAAGATGTTGTGTCTGCCAAGAACTGAAAAATAAATATTAAAAAATTCTCTCTCTCTAAAAAAAAAAAAAAAATTTTAAAAATTTAAAAAAGCTTGAATATGACATCACTTTTTATACTACTTAGTATTTCTTTAATACAGATTCCTTGAAATAAAATGTTAGCTTAAATATATCCATTTAAACCACATTCTGACCAACTTCTAAAATCATCTTGCTTATTTACCAGTCTCCAGCATTCTTGCTGAAACTTTCTTTTTAAATGTGGCAATAAAATTGACCTTAATTTGCATTTCCCTAATTACTAATGTGGAATAGTTTACACACACACACACCATTTGGCAGTGCTAGGAACACCCAGGGTCTTAGCCATATCCCAGGCCCAGATGGAATATTTTCATGTTTATCCACTATTTTTTTTGAGAATTTTTTAATATTTATTTTTCAGTTTTCAGTGGACACAACATCTTTATTTTATGTGGTGCTGAGGGCGAACCCAGCGCCCCGCACATGCCAGGAAAGCAGGTTACCGCTTGAACCACATCCCCAGCCCCCACCATTATTTCTTCAGGAAATCACCTATTCTTTTATTTTGGCTATCCCCCTACCCTGCCCCTTGTAATTCTCCTATCTTAGACTCCTGAGTAGCTGGGACTACAGGCACATATCATCCTAAGCTCTCATATTTAACAAGGTTAAACAGTTAATTTTTAATCATCCTTTGAAAGATTTCCCCTTATCATCCTAGGAAGCTAAGAATGGAGTCATCTAAATCTTTACAATCCCATATGGAGGATTTACATTTAGTAAAATTAAAGCTTCTCAGTCACATCAATTTTTCACATCCTCAATGTGCTAGCTGTTACCATTATCAGACACTGGAGATTAAATATTTCCTTCCAGGTGGATGAGATGGCACATACCTGTAATCTCCATGGCTAAGGAGGCTAAAATGGGAGGATCTCAAGTTCAAGGCCAGCCTTGGCATCATACTGATGCTCTAAGCAAGTGAGACCCCGTCTCAAAAAAATAAATAAATAAAACAAAAAGGGCGCTGGAGATGTAGCTCAGTTGGTAGAAAGCTTGCCTTGCATGCACAAGGCCCTGAGTTCGATCTCAAGCACCACAAGAAATAAATAAAAATAAAAAGGGCTTTGGATGTAGCTCAGTGGTAAACTGACCCTTGGTTAAATCCCCAGTAACCCTCCCTCTCCTAAAAAATATTTCCTTTGTCACATAGTCATTTGTATACTACTTAGTATACTACTACATTGCTAACATACCTCAGTAGGAAAAAATGCACCAGAATCTGTATATAAGATCTAAAACAGTGGTTGTCAAACTTAAGGCATACCTCAGAATCCTGAGGGGCTGGATAGATTAATGAACCTTGCCCTCTCTTCCAAGTTTCAAATTTAAATGTCTGGGGGTCCAGAATCAGTATTCCTGGCAAATCTGGGATCACAGTTGAGAAATCATTAAATTTAATTATTTGCAATCCCAAATACACACAGACCTATGAAAACTTATCTTGGGATTGGATATACACACCCATATAATCACAAGGTAATCCATGATTTTGATAAATTCAGAACCACCAGGTTGAATATGAACCACAGGACTATAGAAACAGGGAAGAAAGATGAAGCCATTGGATTTGAGGTTAAGAAATTTAAGCTGTAGAAACTGGGGATGTAGCTCAGTGATAGTGTAACTGCCCTGGGTTCACCCCAGTGCTGTAAATAAATAAACCAATTTGGGCTATATGAGCAAGGAACATAATCCTAGGTGCTTATGAGGATGAGGCAAGAGGATTACACATTTGAGGCCACCTGGGTCTTATCTCAAGACAAACTTAAAAGGGGGCTAGGGATGTTGTTTAGTGGTACAGCATTTGTTTAGCAGTAATTCTTATAGGGTTTTCAACTCAAGCTGACAATATGAGTTGTAAACAAATGAGATGATTTGCTTTTCACTTTAGAAATGATTACCTGGCTTGGGCATGGTGGCACATGCCAGTAATCCCAAAGGCTCAGTAGGCTGAACAAGAAGGATCACAAGTTCAAAGCCAGCCTCAGCAACTTAGCAGGGCCCTAAGCAATTTAGCAAGAACCTGTCTCAAAACAAAAAGGGCTGGGGATGTGGATCAGTGATTAAGCATCCCTGGGTTCCATCCCCAGTACTCTCCCAATCAAAAAAAAAAAGACTACCTGGTATAAAGTGCAAAGTAAACCTGCCAGTATCCTGAGTTGTCATCAAGCCCTAATGACCAACAAATCTGTGCAATCTGGACACTAATGCCAGTGTCTAAGTTTAACCCTTAATCTTTATCAAGTCTGGAATATTTAAATTATTTCACAAACTTGTTTCCTTACCCACAGACCCACCTGCAACATGCCATTTAGATAGTCTCCACCACATCAGGCACTTTACTAAGGACCAAATATCTTTGGGATATACAATATCCCTCAATGGTAGGAATAGATATGCAATACACAATAATCAACTTTGGGAGTTTCAGCATAGTGATACCCTGTCTCAATCACAGGCACACCCACCCTCCACTCCCTCCAAAATTGGAATCACATTAAGGTATAAATATATATTTTTAAGGTTTTGCTTAGTCAGAGATGAATACAATAGCTTTCTTTTTTAATGTGGTGCCGAGGACTGAACCCAGTGCCTCACCCAGTGGCTAGCGTTCTACCAGTGAGCCGCAACCCCAGCCCCAAGGTAGTTTCTTAATGCTTATAGATAAAAGAATTGGCAGTAAGCCAGTGAACTTCTAGAACTGTCTTTCCAAGAGAATAAATAAGAGTCTAACAGTTTCCCCATTTAAGCTAAGAACTATGGTACACTTCAGTTAAGCAGATTCCTTTAGCATCCTCCAGATAAAGTTGAAACTACAATCTAGGGCTTTCCTGGGTGTGATGGCACTAGCCTGAAATCCTAATAAGGAATTCTTCATGAGGCAGGAGAACCCCAATTCCAAGGTCAGCCTTGGCAATTTAGCAAGGCCCCAAACAACTTAAGAGAAACCCATCTCAGCCTCACTATAGCTTTGAAGAAACAGCATTCCTTTAACAGGGTCAGAACCTAAGCAATATTCTCCCCACCCCCAAATACTAAGGGTACTATAACAGTGAGCCAAATAGCTACATCCTCAGGTATTGCTAAAAAGAACTTATATTTGAATTTATGATCTCCAGTCTGTTTCCTAAAAGCCACTGTGATTGCAGGCATGTGCCACAATCACATGTGCCTAACGTATAACCTCTCTTTTTTTAGGGTGGGATGGTGGGGAGTAAATCCACTGAGCTATATCACCAGTACTTTGAGACAGGGTGTCACTTACGTCGCTTAGGGCCTCACTAATTTGCTAAGGCTGACTCTGAACTTTTGATCCTCCTGCCTCAGCTCCTGAGCACTGAGGTTATAGGTGTTTGTCTCTATACCTAGCTAGTACTTTTTATTTTTTAAAGGAGAAACAGGGTCTTGATAAATTACTGAGACTGACATGAAACTTGAGCGCCTCCTGCCTCAACCTTGAACACAGACTGCAGGCATGTGCATGTGCTTAGTAAACTCCACTTTTTTTTTTGAGGGGGGGGGATTAAGGACTGAATCCAAGGGAGCTTAACCATTAAGCCACATCCCCAGCCTTTTTTATTATTTTTTTTTTAAAGAGAGAGTGAGAGGGAGAGAGAGAGAGAGAGAGAATTTTTTTTTTTAATATTTATTTTTTAGTTCTCGGCAGACACAACATCTTTGTTGGTATGTGGTGCTGAGGGTCGAACCCGGGCCGCACGCATGCCAGGCAAGCGCGCTACCGCTTGAGCCACATCCCCAGCCCCGCCTTTTTTATTTTTGAGACAAGGTCTTGGAGAGATGCTGGCTTTGAACTTGCAATCCTCTTGCCTTAGCCTCCTGAGCTGATGGGAATAAAGGCCTATGCCACCATGCCCAGTGAACTATACTTCTTTAAAGGATCAGACTGAGGGGCTGGGGATGTGGCTCAAGCGGTAGCGCGCTCGCCTGGCATGCGTGCGGCGTGGGTTCCATCCTCAGCACCACATACAAACAAAGATGTTGTGTCCACCGAAAACTAAAAAATAAATGTTAAAATTCTCTCTCTCTCTCTGTTTAAAAAAACAAAAAACAAAAAAAGGATCAGACAAATGCAAACTGTTCCTATGCCCAGGGCCCCTAGGATTTTCTAGTAGCATTCCAAAATGGTTTTGGATATCACTCAGTACAGTCATACCAAATGGAAAGAAAAAGTCTTAGTTTTCCTTTGAAATCTCTACAATTCCTTATGTATATCAACTATTTTTTCCTCAAAAATATTTGTTCCCATGGACTAGCCTATGAGCTGCCCACATATAGCATATCACCTGAGGGACTTATGTTTGTATCTCTAGCACTAACACTTTAAAAAAGTGCTGAAATACAAAGCATTTCTATGCTATGATAAATACAGAAGCTGTTAGGGAATGAAACTGCCAAAATGCAGAAGCCCACAGATTTTAGGAGGACAACAGATTTAGTTTTATTTCAATCAAATCACAACACTTTCTTTTCCAGCCACTGCAAAGTTCAGCTACAATTTTCTATTACAGATTAACTTTTAAAAGGTTTCCTGTGACATTACAGCAAGCCTCTTTTTTTCCCCAAACAGAAAAACAGCCCCAAATTCTTCCTCAGAAATAAAAACTCAAATTCCAGTAAATGGTAAATACATGAATTTACAGTAAACCAGACACTTAAAAGGACAGCCAAGAAGTCTTCCAACAGTTTATTAGAAAGAATGTAGACATTTAAAAAAATCCCCACTGTCATGAACATAAATTGAGGTTTTCAGCCAGATAAGCTGAATTAAAAAAAAAATAAAGAAATAAAAAAATCCAATAGTGTATTAACATTTTTTCACTCATTTGCCATACTGACAGTGCAAATACAAATCTGGTCTAAATGTACAGACTCTCAAGCAACAATGTACAGTTTTCTTCGTCCTCCATGCTAAGAGATGTAAAAGCTTAAGGGCCAAACAATACCAAATGTATAGGCTTCAAAAACCATCTAAGTTAAGGGCATTCACTAGTTTTAGCTAAGATACATCTGGAACACTGACAAGTAATCACTTACATACAATAATATGCAGTAAATTTTCTGAAAAATAAACTTTAGTGTAACAATCCTGTAGGGTACACCAGAGGAAAGGCAGGTTATCAGTTTAAGATGTCAGCCAATTTGTTTCAGCCACTCTTGAGTCCATATCTTAAAACCTAAAATTTAGTTATCTTTCCCTAAGCTGAGAGCTTCCTATCATGTCAGTAATTATATTATAAAGTAAAGGAGACAGGTGAAATGTTTTTACTTATCACAACTGCGTTATCAATTGCCTAGGACCTCAACAGCTTCATGGAAGTCTGGGAAATGTTCATGCATAAGGATAGTGCCTTAGCTGACTTAAATTTGCCCCATACAATGGTACATTATCAACCCTTAGTGAAGCCTTTAAAAAAGGGGGGGGGGAACAGGTTGAAAAATGGGTTAAAGGAGGCAAATACAGCATCTGCCTTTAGAGCTATAACTCAGGAATTTTCTCAATTATGAAATCTTGAAGAAGTAATTTTCTTTCTCAAAATCCAGGCGACGACAATATTCCTTACTCCAGATCTGGCATTTCTGAAAGGAGTTTTAAAACATTAGTATAAATCCCAAGGGAACAATGTACTGATATTATTTTCATAGGAAAAGCAGCCAAAATAGAATTGAAAAGTTTCAGCCTAGTGAGTAACTGCTTGTCACTAGCTCAAATTATTGACATTTTCTACCTTGGCTATTTATTCAATGCCATAAAACTTCATTTTTCTACCAAAAACCATTACCAAGCTGACATCTCTACTTTGAAAGTTTGGCCTTTGACATGAAACATCACTGTATAAACATACTTTTCATGAAAATACTTACTTTCATCATCACTGTCTTGTGAATCCTATAGAATGAGAAATAGAAAAAAAGTTACCCAGCTGGTCAAATAATCCAATTATCTAAGCAGTTTAGCTGAAGAAGCCAAAGCACTTTATTTAACTAAAGTACCAAAGATATACAGTTATATTGAATAGAGGAATTTAATCAGTGAACTTAAGGTATACTGGCTTACTAAGGAGAATGGATGTACAGCAGAGGATCTAACTTTCTGTAAAAATTGGTGTGTGCTTCCTGGTGAGACTTTAGCACACCCTTTGAATTCTTCCATAAACTGTCCTCTTCTCTCTTGGCATTCGATGAAAAGAAAAATGGCTCAATACAAAGGTCAATGAAAACAAATTTTAATTCTAGATACTAAAATTAAAATATTTTCCAAACTATATTGAATAATTTTCTAGATATCAACAGAATGCCAGAAGTTGAGAAAATGGTCTAATTAGTATATTTTCCTCTTACAGATTTATAATGTCCGTCTCTTTACTTTTACACCTATTTAATATTTGCATTCTTAATCAGATTAAGTAATCCCTAAACTTATTTTTTGGGGGGATGCATGTATTGGGGATTTACCTGAGCTACATCCCTAGCCTCTTTATTTATTTAAGAGACAGGGCCTCATAGTTGCTAAAGGGCTCACTGAATTGTGGAGGCTGACCTTGAACTTGTGATCCTCCTGCTATAGCCTCCTAAGTCTCTGGTACTTCAGGGGTGCATAATAGCACTCTACCCTAAACTTACTCTTAATTGAATAAACTATATGATGAGGGTATGCAATGATTCTTATGAAATCCAGCCCTTTAGGAATGGTCCACAAACACCAGTTCCCTAGTAGGTACCCATCTATCAAAAATGCACACATTTTTAAAACCTGCTTTTTCCCTATGTATTTTTTTGGAAAAAAAAAAAAGGAAAAAAGCAACCTTGAGTCTATATAAAACAACCTATAAATGCATTGCTTCTCACTATTAAAGTAAACAGAAAAAAAAGCATTTGTAGACTTACATCATCTGCTCCATCTACTTCTGGTAAATCTACATCCTCATCACCACCCATGTTGTTCATCATCTATTTGAAGTGTAAAAATTAGTTTTAAAAATGATGTTAAATTAAGTCCTAATTATTAGGCTGCACACTCCAGAATAAATCTTAAGTCTTTCTCACAGGTTTCCACAAATGAAAAATGCAGAAGAATCTTAAGACCCTTGCCTTTCTGGAAAAGGTATATTTTTTAGGTAATTTCACAAAACTGTCAGAACTTGAAGAAAAATTAAGCCTAGGTTCTCCCTGAAGAAAAGTGAGGTTATTAAAATTCATTCAGCAAGACACCCCATATATGAAGGAGAAATAGACCATCAAAAATCTGTGTTTAGTGGTGCAGGAAAAGGATGAGATTCATTAAAATTGTAAAGCTATGTGTATTAAGCTACTTGGCATGTATATTGTTGTATTCTCATTATGGTGTTAACTGTGTTGTAAAGAACCGATAAAATGATTTTAAATCAAGCCTTTAAGATGGTTAATTTGTACAGAAGGCCTGAATATCAAACAAAAGATGAACAGTAACTATGAAGACACCACATAACTTGAGAAGTACAAATTGTGGAAAATGCTCTTGAATTACAATAAACTGGGACTAACAATTGAGCATACTTACATGAAGCAGTAATTTCCCATCTTTAGTTGATATAAAGTTAAGAAGTATTTTACTTTAAGATACACAGATAGTCCAACAGTAAACAACTTATTACCACAGGGACTTTTCTCCCTAAATTAAGTTTTATGTAATATTTAAGTTTAAAAAAATAAAATTATGTAAATAGCCATGTATAACTTTGTAAACAAAAATGAAAATATTCAATTATATGCTTACCCAGTTTTTACAACTGGAAGGGTGATTAAGCTTAAGTCATACATACCATGTAATGTGTTCAACCTTAACAAAGATGGAAATTCTGGCAGGGGCATAGCTCAGTGAGAATGCATGCTTGTTAACATGCACAAGGTCCTGGGTTTGATTCCTACCACCACAGACACCAAAGAGGAAACCCTGCCTCATGCAACATGGATGACCATGGAGGACATTTTATTAAATAAAGCAAGCAGTCACAGGTCAAATATTGAATGATTCTGCTTATATTAGGTGTCTTTAAGTCTTCAAATGCACAGGAAGAGAATAGAATAGTATTTGCTAGGAGCTGGGGGCAGGTGTGGGGAGAAAATGATTAAGTTTCTGTTCAATAGTTATGAAGTTTCAGCTATATAAACAAAAATCAACCAAATTCCAGAGATCTGCTAAATACCATGTGCCTACAGTTAGTACTGTTTGGCACATAAACAAACTTGAGACAGATCCCATGTTAAATTATCTTTAACATCAATAATAAAAGGGGTAAGCAAGATCCTGACTCAAAAGATGAAAACGGATGGGGATGGGGTTCAGTGGATAAGCGTCCCTGCATTCAATCTCAGGTACAAAAGGGGGCCACAAGATAGGGGTGTGATTTAGTTGTGGTACTTGCCTAGTTTGCCCAGGCCCTGGGTTCAATCCCCAGTACCACAAAAATAAATAAGTAAATATATACAAACACAGAGAACCCCTAGTCAAATCTCAGTATAAAATTTCTCTGCAACCTATTCATTGGTGTCTGTTTTTTTTTTAGAAGGCGTATTACTGTGTTGCGCAGGCTGAACTCAAACTCAATCCTTACTACCCCAGCCTTCATTAGCTGGCATTAGAAGCATGTACCAACCACATCTGGCTCAATCTGGTCTTGAATGACATGAATAACTTGTAGTAAAAGTTTCCATACTGTTCTGTTGAATGCTTCTATTATTATTTTTGAGCAGGAAAAATGCTCAAAATGCGCCACACCCAATGGTAAGTATTGAGGGTACAATGGCACAAGAGATATAGCACTTAACACATGAAACCACTATCCTCCCCTCCTGTTGAAACAAGGTGCCATTGTCATGTGAGATGTTAAATTTAAGTAGTCAAATATTCAGAATCTGGAAACAACTTTTTCATAAACAACAATTTTCATAAAAGAAATGCAAATAAAATCTTGTTGGTTAAAAAATTGCAGATGAATTTGCAAATCGATTCTTTCTTTTATGGTGCTGGGAATTGAATGTTAGGCAAGCACTCTACCACTGAATTATAGCCCTAGCCCTCATACTCTCTTTTCTAATCAGAATTGTTTTAGCACATTTGGGAAGGTCTATTCTACCCACCAGTGATTAGATTTTTTTTTTTTTAATTTTGCCATGGTAATGTGTGACACCTTAGAAAACAGAAGAGCAAGGACTAGCATGGATGTGGGTATATCTCAGTGGTAGAATGCTTGTGTAGCACACAGCCTGCATAAGGCCCTGGGTTGGATCCCCAGCATTCCCCATCCCTAGCCACAAAAACAGGCTCTATTAAGGCCCTTCTCGGGCTGGGATGTAGCTCAGTGGCAAAGCGTCTGCCTTGCATTCGCAAAGCCCTGGGTTCGACCCCCAGTTCCAAAAAAAAAAAAAAAAAAGACAAAAAAAAAAAAAAGCCCTTCTCCCTGGTCTTGAAAAGCAACAATGACCCTACACACATCTCAGAGTGAAAAAGGCACCATGATTCTTGGTTTAATTATTTATATCTGTACTAGGTAGCTCTAAAATACAATCAATGGGTACTGCATTCATGCTTAAAAAAAACTCCATTTTAATGCTAGAGTAACTAAGTAGCTGTGCTTGATTGACTATATAGTGTATATATTGTCTTTACACATCAACTTGAGAACCTAATCTTTAAGAAACTTAAGATTTAAGATTAAATTATTATTGTTGAGATCTTATCTGGTGTTACCAAAGAATGGTCTTGAAATGCCTATCTTGAATTTCATTAGGTGCTTAAAATCAAATTAAAATGACTATGTAAAACTTAACTGGGGGTAGGGAATTAGAGAATGCATTTAAAAGAACTTACCTCAGAGAAACGATCAAAATTAGACATGTCTTCATCTGAATCATCTTCCCAATCTTTCCAATTATTGAAGTCCACACTAAGCCAATTAAGCTATAGATCAATACAAATAACACCCTATGATTAGGTTAATTTGCACCTCAAGACATGTTTTGAACTTCAGGCTCACATCTACTTTGGGTGCAGGCATGTGTGTGCACACATAAACCCAAACAAAAATAGAAAAATCCCCATCAAATCAACAGGGTTCAGTGGTTAAACCTAACTTTAAAAAAAAAAAACAAAATTAACTGGTAGAACAATTCGCACATACTTGAATAATTTATTTTTGCAGTGACCAAACCAGGTTCCCACATTATAATCAAGTAATTTACAAAGGCTTCTATGCAATGTCTATTTATCTATGTGCCTTCCCACCATTTATGGTACCGGGGATTAAAGTTAAGGATCTTGTGCATGCAAAACATACTTTCTACCACTCATGTACATGCCCAGCCCCAAAGTCTTTTCTTGAATGCAGAAGATTCTACATCAACTAGAAAATTGATTTTCCAACAACATTTGGTGTTAGAGGAAAAAAGTAAAACTATGAGCTTTTATATTTAGCTTTGAAATAAAAATAAGTGTTATCTTTCATTATTTAAAATATTAACTTTAAGAAAATGAAAAACCTACCTTTGCCCTTTCTTTTGTTAACCTAGGCCATGATTGGCCAGACTCTCCTTTTCGTAAACAACATAAAATTGATCTGTCCGTTCTTTTATGCTTGGAATCCTAAAAACAAAAGCACCATCAAATCATTTATTAATTCAGTATCACTAAAGGAGCCTGTTTTATTTTTATTTATTTATTTTTTTTTGAGACAGGCCTATAGTTACTATGTTGCCCAGGCTGGTCCTCAGTATCTAATGATCGTTCCTCAGTCTTAGGAGTAAGTGGGTTTATAGGCACTTACCATCACTTGGCTCTCACCTCTCCTTTTTTCACTTCTTATCCTAAATATTCTCCAGGCAGGCCCTTGACAGCTAAAAATTTCAAAACTAGGGGCTAGGGCTGTAGCTCAGTCGCAGAGCACTTGCCTAGCATGTGTGAGGCACTGGTTCGACCCTCAATACATTAAAACATAAATTAATAAACAAAGATATTGGGGGGGGGCTATGGTTCGATGGAAGCATTTGCCTTGCATGTGTGAAGCAATGGGTTCGATCTTCAGCACCTCATAAAAATAAATAAATAAAGGCATTGTGTCCATCTACAACCATAAATATATAAATAAATAGATAAATAAAATGAACAAAGATATTGTGTATCCCTTTATATCTTAAAAAAATATTTAAAAAAGAAAAATTCAAAACTATCCAATTGGGGGTTGAGAAGAAGCCCCCCACAATTCTAGTTTAATCTGGCATTATTTTTTCCCTTGCCTGCACAAGGTGATATAAAACCTTTAAGAATTGACTAAAGGGCTGGGGTTATAGCTCAGTGGTAGAGCAATTGCCCCAAACGTGTGAGGAACTGGGTTCCATCCTCAGCAACATATTAAATAAATAAATATAGATAGATGAATGAATGAATAAATGAATTTAAAAAAAGGACTTGCCTAAATATGGCATTACCACAGAATGGTTTAAAGATTCTATTCTTAGATAAGCCTCAAGATTGCTGCCAAGTCCAAGTACCATAGCATGATCAAAAATAAGCAGAAAAAGGAGAAGGATATTGCTATATAAAGTTAAGACTTTGAACTGTTAAAAAATTGACATCTTAGAACACTTGAAGTATGTTGTCCATTTCTCTATCATTTAAATCACGATAAAAACATTAAGACTACTTACATTTGGATCAATACAGTGAAAAAGATCAATTTCATTTAAATGTTTAAAATTATCACTTCCTCCAAGACAACTGTATAAAAAAAGAGAAAAAAAAGAAATAAGCCTCTTCAAAGATTAGTAACAATTTTTTTGAAAAAAAAAATACAAGCCAATTATTTATTTGTCTGAAATAAATTTTTAATCGGATGTTGTAAAATAGCAATTTACCTGAAAGTAAGTTTGGATTTTTCAAAATTTACATTAACATCTTTACTGTCTTCAACACAAAATTCAATGAAGACATAGTCCCTTCGATCGTACCACTTTGCAGAAGCAGGCTGCCTACAAAGAGAAAAAAAATTAAAGTTAAGCTGGAACTCCTAGCGATATTTACTTAACACCCAAAGTTTAGTACATAGGTAATACATTTCTCTATTCTTTCTGATACTATTTTGAGGCAATTTACTATAATTTTAAATGCTTTTTTTTTTTTTTTGGTACCAGGGATTGACCCCAGGGATGCTTAACCATTTAGCCACATTTCCAGCCCTGCTCTATCTTGAGACAGGGTCTCACTAAATTACTGAAGGCCTTACTAAATTGCTGGGATTATAAGTATGTGCCATCATGCCCAGCCCTTATTTATTGAGACAAGATCTAAGTTCCTGAAGCTCTCAAAAAATTGCTCAGTCTAGCTTGAACTTTTGATCCTCTTGCCTCGGTGTCCCAATCACTAGAATAAGAAACATGTACCATCTGCCTTTGTTTTAAAAATTAACAATAACAAGGGCTGGGGATGTGGCTCAAGCGGTAATGCACTCGCCTGGCATGCACGGGGCGCTGGGTTCAATCCTCAGCACCACATAAAAATAAAGATGTTGTGTCCACTGAAACTGAAAAATAAATAAATAAAAATTAACAAAAATATTGTCCTGCATAACCATGATAGTTCACTAAAATGATTCATGAAGTAGCAGAGCATGGTGGCACACACCTGTAACCCCAGGGACTTGGAGGCGGAGGAAGGAGTATCACAAATTCAAAGCCAGTCTCAGCAACTTAGTAAGACCCTGTCTCAAAGTAAAAACATACACAGGCTAGGTATGTGGCTCAGTGGTTAAGCATACCTGGGTTCAATCCCTGGTACAACAACTACTATATTCCAAGGTAAAACAGAGCTCTAACAACGGTCAGTTTCAGAAGGACATCAACCTTCCTAGGGCACACACACCTATAATTCTGTAATCCTGATGACTCAAGAGAGGCTGAGGCAGATATTTGAGGCCAGCCTGGGAAATTTTACTGAGATCCTGTCTCAAAATATAAAGAGCTGAGGAATGTAGCTCGGTGCTAGAGCACCTCTGGGTTCCATCTATAGTACTGGGGGCACAGGAACAACTAGACTGGGGAAATAGCTCAATGATAGAGTGCAAACAAAAGACCCTAGATTCAATCCTCAGTATGGGGGAAAGATAAAATTCTTAAACATATTTAAAGGCACAGAACAACATTTAAATCTAAAGAATGAGCTAAAAAGATGACAGGAGGGGCTGGGGATGTGGCTCAAGCGGTAGCACGCTCCTCTGGCATGCCTGCGGCCCGGGTTCGATCCTCAGCACCACATACCAACAAAGATGTTGTGTCCGCCGAGAACTAAAAAATAAATATTAAAAAAAAAAAAAGATGACAGGAGATAGAAATTGAACCACATCAATTTCAACTATTTGTATTACTGAATTCTTTGTACTTTGAGACTCTTGTCTCAAAATACAAATTAAAAAGGACAATAGATGCAGCCCAGTAGTAAAGTGCCCCTGGGTTCAGTCTTCAGTTACTCCTCCCAAAAGGTGGCAGTAATATATTCAAATCTTAGTCATAAATCAAGACAGCTGATTCCAAACTTTGAAATTCCTAACCCTTTAAATCAAGCACCTCCCTGCCTGTATGCAGGCCTGTAGTTCCAGCTACCCTGCTGGCTGAGGTAGCAGGATGAATAGAACCCAGAAAATTGAGACCAGCCTGGGCAATACAGCAAGATTTTTTTCTGTGTGTGTGTGTGTGTGTGTGTGTGTGGTGCTAGGGACTGAACCCAGGGCCTTGTGCAATGTAAGGCAAGGCAAGGTCTCTACCAACAGAGCTATATCCCCAGCCCTGAAAGATGCTTCTAAAGAGAGAGAGATTTTTTTTTTTAAAGTAGTATGGAGATTCCTTGGAAAACTGGGAATGGAACCACCATTTTTTTTCTTTTTTTTTAAGAGAGAGAGAGAGAGAATTTTTTAATATTTATTTTTCAGTTTTCGGCAGACACAACATCTTTGTATGTATGTGGTGCTGAGGATGGAACCCGGGTCGCACGCATGCCAGGTGAGCGCGCTACTGCTTGAGCCACATCCCCAGCCCCAAGATGCTTTTAAAAATATAAATTTATTTATCTATTTTAGTTCTAGGTAGACACAATACCTTTATTTTACTTTTATGTGGGGCCAGGGATCAAACCCAGAGCCTCACACGTGCTAGGCATGCATACTACCACTAAGCCACAACCCCAGCCCCCAGGATGCTATCTTTAAAAGATCTAACCAAACTTCTGTGGAATAAGGAATTATAACTTAGAATGTTACCATGCTGATTCAATGATTTATTTCTTCAATAGACCACATATTATTTCTATTTTTCTTATAGACACAATGTACTTTATATATGGTAATGAGTTGTGGTTAACTGAAAATACTTGCTACCTAGGGACTAGGGAGGAGGTTTTGGTATAGCTCAGAGTTCCTTTACATAAATGGCTGATGCCAGATCTAAGGTGGGACATATGAACTTGGGACATATTGCACAAATAAAACTTTTTTTTTTGGGTGGGTGAGTGGGTGGGGTGGGTAACTGGAGATCGAACTCAGGGGCACTGACTACTGAGCCACATCCCCAGCCCTATTTTGTATTTTATTTAGAGACAGGGTCTCACTGAGTTGCTTAGTGTCTTGCAGTTGCTGAAGCTGATTTTGAACTCTTGATCCTCTGACCTCAGCATCCGAGCCACTGGAATTACAGGTATGCACCATTGTGCCCAGCCCAAATGAAGCTTTGAAGAACATGAGGTCATTCAAAATAGGAGACAACAGCTGGACATAGTGGTGCACACCTGTAATCCCAGCAACTCAAGAGGCTGAATGAAGCAAGAGGCAAACTGAGGCCCCTTAGTGAGATCCTGTCTCAAAACAAAAAACAAGACTGGACATGTAGCTTAGTGGTATAGTGCCCTAGGCTCAATCTCCCTCATGCAAAATTAAAAACAAGAAGCAACATAAAGTTCCTTCCATTACCAAGAGGCCATTTGAGCACACAAAGGAATGACTACTGGAGCTGGGGATGCAGGTAAGCACAAACAAAAGAGCACTTGCCAACCATGTGTGAATCCTGGGTTCAATCCCCAGTACCCAAAATAAATACAAGAATCAACCAACCAACCAACCTTAACTTAATTCCAGCTTAGATGAAATATGAGGCAAAGGAACATGTTAAATGATTCCATAAACCAGTTCTTTCAGGTTACTAACAAATCCTGACCATCATGTAATTAAAAAATTGCTCTTGACTACAAGACAGCTAACTAAGAAATTTGTATATTAAGAGCCTGTGGGCTGGAGATGTGGCTCAGCGGTAGCGCGCTCGCCTGGCATGCGTGCGGCCCGGGTTCGATCCTCAGCACCACATACCAACAAAGATGTTGTGTCCGCCAAGAACTAAAAAATAAATATTAAAAATTCTCTCTCTCTCTCTCTCTCTCTCTCTGTCTGTCTCTCCTCTCTCACTCTCTCTTTAAAAAAAAAAAAAAAAAAAAAGAGCCTGTAGATCATGCATATCCACAAGACTAGGATCCTAATTAGAATATACTCGTATCAAAATTGACTTTATTGTCACGTGTAACTAAAAATAAAAAAAAAAATTTAAGGGAAGGGAGATTAAAGAGGAGTGGTAGTACATGCCTGTAATCCTGGCAGCCTGGGGGGCTGAGGCATGAGGATATCCAACTTCAAAGCCAGGTTCAGGGCTGGGGTAGTAGCTCAGTAACAGAGCTCTTGCCTAGCATGTGTATAACACTGAGTTCAATTCTCAGCACCACATAAAAATAAACATAAAAAAAAGCAAGCAAGCAAGCTGGCTTCAGCAATTTAGTTAGATCCTAAGAAACTTAGTAAGATAAAAAATGGGCCTGGCATGGCAATGCATGCCTATAATCCCAGCAGTTTGGGAGGCTGCAGCAAGAGGATCACAGGTTCATAGCCAGCCTCAGCAATTTGGTGAGGATTTCAGCAACTCAGTTGAGATCCTGTCTCAAAATAAAAAAGACTGGGGCTGGAGATGTGGCTCAAGCGGTAGCGCGCTCGCCTGGCATGCGTGCGGCCCGGGTTCGATCCTCAGCACCACATACCAACAAGCATGTTGTGTCCGCCGAGAACTAAAAAATAAATATTAAAAATTCTCTCTCTCTCTCTCACTCTCTTTAAAAAAAAATAAAAAAATAAAAAATAAATAAAAAAGACTGGTGACTGGTTCAGTTGTTGAACATCCCTGGGTTCAATCACTAGTGCACACACACCAAAAAAAAAAAAAAAAAAGACCTCTAGAAGGAGTAGCCTGGTTAAACTGAATTTTTCAGCTCTTCAGTTTGTTTGGATTTGCGTGTATGAATTTTTTTTTTTTTACTTTTTTTAAATATGTAGAACTGATAATCGAACCCAGTGCCTCACACATGCTAGGCAAGTACTCTACCACTGAGCCACAACCCCAGCAACAACTTTTTTATTATTTTAATGTCATTTTTAGTTACACTTGAAAATAGAATATATTTTGACATTATATATATATACACACACACAATATAACATCGCACTCCTGCAGCTACACATATATGGAGTTATACTGGTCCTATATTATATATGAACATAGGAAAGTTATGTCCAATTTCTGTTCATATTAAAGACACCAGAACAAGGAAAGAATCAATCTACTTTCCTCAGATTCACACCAAGTAATCTATGTTTGTATCACCATTATGTGATGAATTGCTCTTCCCCTAAATATATATGATAGAAGTCCAGGGCTGGGGATATAGCTTAGTTGGTAGAGTGCTTACCTCCCATGCACAAGACCCTGGGTTCAATCTCCAGCACCACCCCCCCCCAAAATATATATATATATGCGTGTGTGTGTGTGTATCTTTGTGTGTATACTTTATATATAGATATGAGAAGTCCTAATCCCAAGCACCTAAGAAAGTAACTATATTTGGAGAAAAATTTTCTTCTTTTTCTTGTAGGGGGAGGTGGTACTGGGAATTGAATTCGGGGGTACTCAACCACTGAGCCACATCCCCAGCTCTATTTTGTATTTTATTTAGAGACAGGGTCTCACCGAGTTGCTTAGTGCCTTGCAGTTGCTGAGACTGGCTTTGAACTCCTGATTCTCCCGTCTTGGCCTCCTGAGTTACTAGGTTACAGGCATGAGCCACCAGGCCTGGCTTTTTTTTTTTTTTTTTAAGGTAATTAGGTGAAAACAAGATCTTGGAGTAGGTTCTGATCCAAAATGAAATACCCTTATAAGAAGGGATTAAGACACATGCAATTACAGAGAAACACAAAAGATGGCAACCAGAAAGAGGAGAGAGAGGCCTCAGAAGAAACTATCCCCGTTGACAATCTTAATCTTGGACTACCATAATAGTGAGGAAATAAATTGTTGTTTAAGTCACCCAGTCTGTGATACTTTATTATGGCAGCCATATCAAACTAATACAATAATTTCCTAGGCAATAAAGAAATTTAAATTATTTAAGCCATGGGGTAAGGCCAAGACAAAATGGCTTCTACATTTTTCAGTGATTGCTGAAAATAAAATTGGGACAAAGATACATACAATTCAGGGAAAGGGGACTGAATGCCTACACCTGATCTTAAGCCTTTTTATTAGCATTGGCAAAATTCACACCAGTGCCAATCTACAAATTCACTTTAATACAGATATAAAAATTGTTTATACCTCTCCATATACTATGTAAGTCCACTACTTAGAGAAAAACAAAGCAAACCCAATGGGACATTTCATGTTCTTCTGACCAGCATTTCTAAGCTCAGTACTAGGGCTATATAATGTCAAATGAAGGAACTAATTTTTTTTAAGAGAAAGATTGATATTTATTTTTTAGTTTTCAAGGGACACAACATCTTTCTTTGTATGTGGTGCTGAGGATGGAACTCGGGCCGCACGCATGCCAGGCAAGCGCACTACCGCTTGAGCCACATCCCCAGCCCCTGAACTAAATTTTTCGTAGCCTGAAATTCTTTCCTATAGGTCTTAATCAGGTAGCTTTTAATCCTAATGTGTAGAAAATTACAAGCACCACAGTTTAAAAATAGATGCCCCAAGGAAGCTAAATGCCTCTAATCTCAGCAGCTTGGGAAGCTGAGGCAGGGGGACCACCAAGTTCAAAGCCAGACTCAGCAAATCAGCAAGGTCTTAAGCAACTAAGCAAGACTGTCTCAAAAAATAAAAAGGGCTGGAGATGTGACTCAGTAGTTAAGTGCACCTGGGTTCAACAAAACAAAACTGGAAGAGTATGGGATGCAGCTCAGTGATAAAGCACTCAACTATATGTACAAAGCCCTGGGTGCCATCCTCAAGGAATACTGGATGTAACAGAATGCTACAGCATATAATTTGTCACTACCTCCAACAATAAGGACAAAACATCCCTGAGTTCAATACCCTACACAAGGCAAATATATATTTATATAATATATATATATATATATTACTTTTTTCAGAATATAAAAGGCTTATAAATCTTAGTTACCATCATAACTCAAGTAAATCTGACTCACTGAAATACATTTAGCACAACCTAATATACATATATACATGTAGATTTTTCTTCACATCATTTTAGTTATCCCCTCAGCTATTTTTAAAATCTTTCTTTTTACAGCAGTGTCCAGATAAGTTTCATTACAAATCAAGGGCATTTTTAGTTGTAGATGAACACAATACCTTTATTTTATTTATTTTTTTAATGTGGTGCTAAGGATGGAACCCAACTCCTTGCACATGCTGGGCAAGCACTCTACTCTTGAGTCACAGGCCCAGCCCCTTATTATTTTTTTTTATATGGTGTTGTGCATTGAACTGAGTACCTCATACATATTGGGCAAGCAGTCTACCACTGAGCTACAACCTCAGCCCTCAAATCAAGGGTTCTAACCACAAGAACAGGATCCTAATTAAAATAAATTATACTCCTAATTAAAATAAATTTGGGCCACTGTGCCCAAATACACTCTGTGTCAAAATACACTCTAAGGGGCTGGAGTTGTGACTCAGTGGTAGAGCTCTTGCCTAGCAAGCACTTGCTAGGCACTGGGTTCGATTCTAGCACTGCATACAAGGAAATAAAAATAAAAGTCCATTGACAAAAAAGTTTTCTGAAAAAAAAAATTATACTATTGTGCACATCTAAAATAAATTTAAGCCAGGTGTAGTGGCACACACCTGTAATCCCAGTGGCTCGAGAGGCTGAGACAGGAGGATCCCGAGTTCAAAGTCAGCCTCAACAAAGGTGAGATACTAAGCAACTCAATGAGATCCTATTTCTAAACAAAATACAAAAAAAAAAGGCTGGGGACATGGCTTAGTGGTTGAGTGCCCCTGAATTTAATCCCTAGTTCCCCAACACCACAAAAAAAAAAAAAAAAAAAAAAAATCACATTGCACCCCATCAGTATAATTACATGTCAATTAAAAACTAAAATAAAAATAAACAAATCAGGGCTGGGGTTGTGGCTCAGTGGCAGAGCACTTTGCCTAGCATGTGTGAGGCACTGTATTCTATTCTCAGCACCACATATCAATATATAAAATAAACGTCCATTGACAACTGAAAAAATATTTTTTAAAAATGCAAAATGTTGAATAAACAAATCAAATTTTCTACATATACAAATATGGTACATCATTACAATACTGGGATTCTTACTCAAAATCACTGTGAAAAAAATAGCATGTTATCATCTAATTACAAAACATTAGCATCTTAATCCGTAGTCAGATGCCCTGGAGAAAACAGCAAAAATGGTCATTTAATAAAATTGTTCAGTTGTGCATAGTGATGCACACCAGTATCTATAGTGACTTGGAAGGCTGAGACAGGAGGATCAAGTTTGAGGCCAACCTGGGCAATTTAGGAAGACAGTCTCAAAATAAAAAGGGTAGTCAGGCATGGTGGTGCAGGCTTATAATCCCAGAGGTTTGGGAGGCTGAGGCAGGAGTATGGGGAGTTCAACATAGCAAGGTGCTAAGCAACTTGAAGAGATATGCATGGCTTTCTCAGAGACTTTCTTTCATGGCACTGGGGACTGAATCCACCAGTGCTCTACTATTGATTTACAACCCCAACCCTTTTTAATCATTCAGTTTGAAATAGCTCTGGCTAAATTGCTGAGGCTGGCCTTAACCTTGGGATCCTCTTACATACTTTTGAGAGTAGATAAGCTTGGCCTCAGTAGCAAAACACCTGCCTAGCACATGTGAGGCAATCCTTAGCCCCACATAAAAAATAAATAATAAAGGCATTCTATCCATCTACAACTAAAAAAAAAAAAAAAAAGAGCGTTTTATTCCTGGCTTAGTTTATCTTTATTGATGAAAAGTAAGTGATGTACTTTAACAATCTAATTGGTTTTAAGTACTTAGATAGTAACTTCATTTTCTTGAAGAAATGCTTTTTTGTTTGTAGATGGACACAATACCTTTTTTTTTAAAGAGAGAGTGATAGAGGGAGAGAGAGAGAGATAATTTTTTAATATTTATTTTTTAGTTATTGGCGGACACAACATCGTTGTTTGTATGTGGTGCTGAGAATCGAACCCAGGCCGCATGCACGCCAGACGAGCGCGCCACCGCTTGAGCCACATCCCCAGCCCGACACAATACCTTTTTTTCCCTAAATGTGGCGCTGAGAATCAAATCCAGTGCCTCACAGGTTCTAGGCAAGTGCTCTACCACTGAACTACAATCCCAGCCCCAATAATTTTATTTAGATATTTAAACATATAAGACACTGGAGGCATAATACATTCATTCCCTACCAGTATACAACTTCATATACTTTATTTTTTGGTCGGAGGACTGAACCCAGGGGCAATTAACCACTGAGCCACATCCCCTGCCTTTTTGTTTATTTTTTAAATATTTTTTTAAAAATAGTAGATGAACACAATACCATTTTTTAAAAAAATGTGGTGCTGAGGATGGAACCCAGTGCCTCACGCATGCTAGGCAAGCACTCTACCAACTGAGCTATAACCCCAGCCTGTACCCAGCCTTTTAAAAATTTTATTTAGACAAAGTCTCACTGAGTTGCTTAGGGCCTCGATAAGTTGTTGAAACTGGCTCTGAACTTAGAATCCTCTGGTCTCAGCCTCCTGAGCCACTGGATTACAGGCATGTGCCACTGGGCCCAGCCACATACTTTAGTTCTATCAAGTTTGAGGCCAGTCTCAACAAAGTGAAGCCCAAAGCAATCTGGAAAAACTGTCTCCAAAAAATAAAAAGGGTGTGTGTATGTGTGTGTAGAAATATGGCTCAGTGGTTATACACACCTGGATCAATTCCCAATACCAAAATATATAAATAAATCTATAAAATCTATCACAATCTATCCACACAGTAAACAAAAAAGTTTAATACAACGTACTCTGTATTTCGATAGTGAAATTTACTGGATGCAACAATTCTCCATTTAAGAACTCAGATGAGGCCAGATACAGTGGGTGATGCCTGTAAGTAATCCAAGGCTGAGGTAGGAGGATCACAAGTTCAAAGGCAGCTTCAAAACTTAGTGAAGCCCTAAGCAATTTAGCAAGAACCAGTCTTGAAATAAAAAGGGTTGGCTAGTAATCCCAGTAGCTCCAGAGGCCAAGGAAGGAGGATTAGGAGTTCAAAGCCAGCCTCAGCAACAGTAAGGTGCTAAACAACTCAGTGAGACCCTGTCTAAATAAAATACAAAATAGGGCTGGTGGTGTAGCTCAGTAGTCAATCCCCCCAAGTTCAATTCCTGGTACCAAAAAGGCAGGGGGAGGGGGCTGGCCATATGGCTCAATGGCTAAGTGCTCCTGGGTTCAGTCCAGGCACCAAAACAAAAACAAAAACTATAGACTGTGGGCAAAGGTGCACACCTTTAATTCCAGCTATTGTAAGGTGAGACAGGAGGATCCCCCAAGTTCAAGAACAGCCTGGGTAGTACTGGGATGTGGCTCAGTGGTCGAATGCCCCTGAGTTCAATCCCCAGTGCCAAAAACCAAACAAAAAAAAACTAAGTTGATTTGAAACAATTGATATTACAAAGGTATGTTTTCCTAAAATGGGATATCACTAACTACCTAAAACCCCTAAATAATATAGGCATCTAAATTTTTAAAGTGCAAAAATTAAAAAGGGCAATCTTAATAAAACAGTCACTTTGCATGCATGTGATTTTGTCATTTTTAGTTAATGTTTTCTAGTTAAAGTCTAACTGAGCAAGAAAGAAGAAAATCCAGTTGCCAGGTTACAGTGGTTAGGAAATCAACACTGAACAAAGGCCAACATCATTTACTCTTTTCTACCTTAAAGAAATTAACCATATACAATATGCTATGACAATTTATTTTGAAGGCTAAAACTGATCATTTTATTTGGGGGGTTTAATCCTACTGAGTGATATAGCAAAATAAGATTTTAAAATTACAGAGTCAAGAGTATGTTTCCAGAAAATGTATTGAAACACACAGACACAAAAGTAAGTAAAACTAGCTCATCACCCATTGCTAACTGCTCCTACATGGTAACAATTTATAAGGAAGTGCAAAGTAGCACTCCCTACATTAGGTTGATGCAAGGTCTTTTTGTATGTGGGGCGAGGTGTGGCAGGGATTCAACCGAAGGCCTCCCCCATGCTAAATGGGCACTCTACCAGAGCTACACAACAACCCTATTTTTTAAATTCATTTTTAAAATCTTGAGGCAGTTTCTAAGTTGCCTGGAAGCTTGTCATTCTCATGCCTCAGCCATGTTCAATGTCTGCCAAGGTTTTTTATTTGTGTGTGTGTGTGTCTGTGGTACTGGAGATTGAACATGTGAGGGCATTGTGCATATGAGGCAAGCACTCCACTAATTGAGCTATATCCCCAGCCCTGCAAAATCTTAAGAGATGTATTAAAACTCCAGTTTTCAGGACTAGAGATGTAGTACAGAGATAGTGCTTGTCCAACATGGAGACCTTAGGTTAAATCCACAGAAGAAAAAAAAGGGGGGGAAAAAAAAAACAAAACAACCTTCTCCAAGGTAGATATGAAATCAGGAGACTTTCACAAAAAGTACTTGAAAAAACTTGTAATCTAACAATTTCAAGTAGGAAATCAGGAAGTTTCTATATAGGGAGAAAAAAAAAATCTCCAAACCCTCAAGACTTTCAGCATAAATCTCTCCACCTCTAAAAAACTTCCTAACACCCAGGCATGGTGGCACATGCCTGTAATCCCTGTTTGGGAGGCTGAGACAGGAGAATCCTGAATTCAAAGCCAACCTCAGCAACAGGGAGGTCCTAAGAACTCAGTGAGACCCTGTCTCTAAATAAAATACAGGGACTGGGGTTGTAGCTCAGTGGTAGAGCACTTGCCTAGCATGTGTGAGGCACTGGGTTTGATCCTCTGCACCACATATAAATAAATGAATAAAATAAGGGTCCATCAATATCTAAAAATAAATAAATAAATAAATTGCAAAATAGGGCTGGGGATGTGGCTCAGTGGCCGAGAGTGCCCCTCAGTTCAATCCCTAGTACCCTCCACCCCCCCACACACACATGAAACCACAACTTCATAATAGACATCAACAAATTAAACTCTTTATCAGATGGATTCTTTGTGGAATTTATGACCAACATTACAGGTCTCTTCCAATCCAAATAACTGACTCCTAAGATTCAACTCATCTAAGCCAATGGCTGGATAAGATGGCCTTAAGAGTTTACAAGATAACACGTACTGAGCACTTTTAAAGAAATATACCTGGTCTCTTCAACAGAGCAAATATGAAAGTAAGGAGAAAATGCTTTTGGGACTATTGATTGCTACATATATTTACATACCTTGACATTTTACTTATTAACTGATGTCCAGAAAGTGTTTTAAATCAAGCCACTTCAAACATAATATTCTTCATGAAAAGATATCTTGACTACTATTAAATTAGTTATGCTTTATCCAAAAATTCACCTTCTCCTTACATAAATTTTCAAATTATAAAAGGCATTTTAGCCATGCACAGTGGCACCGGCCTATAATCCCAGAGGCTCAGGAGACTGAGGCAGAATGATCAAAGGCAGCTTCAGCAACTAGGAAGGACCTAAGCAACTTATGGAGTTCCTTCTCAAAAAAAAAAAAAAAAAAAAAAAAAAGAGGGGGGTTGAGGATGTGGCACAGTGGTTAAGCACCCCTGGGTTCAAGCCCTGGTACCAAAAAAAAAAAAAAAAAAAAGAATGAGGGTTAAGACCGAGAATCCCCGGGCTGGGGATGTGGCTCAAGCAGTAGTGCACTCGCCTGGCATGCATGCAGCCCGGGTTCGATCCTCAGCACCACATACAAAGATGTTGTGTCCGCCGAAAAACTAAAAAAGAAAATAAATATTAAAATTCTCTCTTTCCTTAAAAAAAAAAAAAAAAAAAGACTGAGAATCCTTGCTACATTTTTTTTTGTATGTGGTGCTGGCGACTGAACCCAGGACCACCTTGTGCATTCAAGGCAAGAACTCTACCAAATGAGCTATATCCCCAGCCCCCTTTTCTGCTTTTGCCTTCAAAATTTAACGTGTCAGGGCTACATTAGCATATTTTATTAAAAAGTAAACTCTAGAGGCTGGGGATATAACTTGATTGGTAGGGTGCTTGCCTCGAATGCACAAGGCCCTGGGTTCAATCCCCAGCATCACACACACACACAAAAGTAAAGTCTACTAGAAGTCACTCTGGAGGGAGTTGGGAATCCTGGAAAAGTTCTGATATTCACCCTTATTCAGAGAAATAAAGGTTTTCTCCTGGCAGGCTCAGCTATCAACTGACTTCAGTGTATCTCAAACTTACTTATTTAGATTTCTAGCCTTATAAAATACATAATTAAACCCTGGAAAGTACATTGCTTTCTATAGAAAAACATTGTTCTCCATAGTGACTTGAGTTAGTCCTCCTCACTATAAAAATCTCACATTTGAAAAACTAAAAGCTTTTCAGGAGAACGTAAGGCCTGGAAAACAGTGCCAAGAATTCTTAATTGGTTAAAATCACTGAGGTTTTCCTTTGTCATAATTAAGATCGCTATCTTTACCTGGAACTTGGAATGTGGCTCAATGGTAAAGCATTTGCCTACCATGTGCGGGCCTGGGTTTGATCCCAAGCACCGCAAAGGAAAACACACTACCAACGAACCTGCAATAAACAAACTTAAGCACTTTAAAAAGCTAATTACATTACCTGTTCCATCCTTACATTAAGAAGATAATGAAACCTCACTTAAAGTTTAACGTGGAACACAGAAAACGTCGACACATTATTTTTCCAACTCGACCTGGTAACTTCTCGCTCCCAGGGAAGCGGCTGAATTTGGGCAAACTTCATTATTTTCAAGAAACTGGAGTTAGGAAACGTCCTGAAGGACCCACATTCAAGAAACCAAGACACAGAGGAAGTAACTTGTGGAGACTGCATGCCTCCCTCTAGTTGCCTAGCAGTACCTGCCGCTCACGGCGGAGGGCCGCGTGGTGCAATACCAGGAACAACATCAGCTTCAGATGGCACCCACCACGGGTACCCTTGACCCAAGGCCTGGCCGCGGCATGAAGAAGCGGCAGGACCACAGTGCCCACGCCTCCAAAGTGCCCGCTCGGCAAAAGCTCACAGCAGCTCAGGACCCAGGGCTAAGTTAGGAGAGTTACGAGCGACCCGTATGGCAGGAGGTGGAAAAAGTGAGCTTTCTGCCAGGATCGGGGCCGCCAAGGGACGGTTTAGAGGTGGGGGAAGCAGACATCTGGAGGAAAAAATGTCCTCCACTAGCCAACGGTAACCGGAACAAGGATCCCCGGACCTCCCACCCCCAGGCAGGGACGATTGCCCCCACTGAGGAGAATGAGACTAAGGGGCCGCAAGAGGGGGGAGGGCAGAGAGCCACTTCCCGGCATCTCAGGAGCCCCCAGAGCGGCCTCGGCCTCACTCCGGGCGACCTTCCCGCGGCGGGATGTCGCACTCACATTGTGAACGGGGCAGGGGGACGGGCGAACGGGTGGGCGGGCCTCTCTGGCGGCGGCGGCTGGGGAATCGGCTCCTCTCCGATGGCGACTCCGGCGTTTTCTCCCCAATCGCGGCCTCTAGTCGCTCTCCTTAGGCGACGGCGGCAGCGGGCTCGACCTAGATCCCCAGAATGCACCGCGCGAAGAGAGCGGCTCTTCGACCTGGGAGAAGAGGAAAGTGTAGGAAAAGGGGCGCGAGGACGGAGAATGAACGTGCGTGCGTGCGAGCGAGGGGTGGTGAGGCCGGGCGGCGGCTGGTGACGCAGCAAAATGCCCGGGCCCTGTAGCCGCGCGTGCGCAGTCTTTGTTTTCGGGCTCCTGCGCGGCTTTCTAGAGATATCTACGGAAAGGGCGGGGCCACCCTGCTCCTTCGCGATCCTTCCCGGAGCGGGCCCCGCCCTTCGCCCTCTCACCCGCTCGGGTGGCTGACTAGTTCCCGCCTCTCCTCCCGCGCTCCCCTCTCGCGTTAGAAAACCGTTGGCTGCCTAACCGCCCGGCCACGCGCCTTTGGCGATTTCCCTGATCAAACGGCTGCGTTTGCTCTGAGAGTAAGATTAAGGCACAGGGATGCAAAGTTGGCGGACTAGACGAGTGAAGCGGGGCATTGGTTACTCTTGAGTGGATAAATGAGGCCACTGAGGAAACAGTCCATCGCAAAAAGTTGTGAAAAGCCTGTGCTCGTGAAATTTGCGGAAAAGGGCTAACTTCAGAATCGAGGGCCTGGGCCCACCTCGCCGGCTTCTGAAGATTGGGGACACTGTCCAGGGCAGCGAAAGAGCGAGGACTTTGGCTGAGAAGGAGCGTTTACCTTTGAGGGCGGGCTTTGGCCTCTATTTTGAGACCTGAGTGCTGTAGGTGAGACAGGAAGGCTATTTGAGGGGAGTCTCATACTAAACTCAGGGTTTCCACGCACATCTTTGCGGTGCGGCTGCCCACCTGTCCGTGTGTTTTAAACTGTTAGGTCTTGGACTGTGTCTTCGTGCAAGGCACTGGGATAAGGTCTGGTGTGGGATAGTAACCAAGAGAAGCAAAGCTGCCGGAGTAGTAGTCCGTACTCAAGGAGACTGGGCGAAAGCGCAATAAAACGCTGTGAAAACCGGGTGCTGTGGGGCAAGCCTGTAATCCCCGTGGGTCTGGAGCCTGAGGCAGGAGTATCATAAGTTCAAAGACAGCCTCGGCAACTTAGCGAGACATAAAAACTGCAAAGGAACAGGGATGTCTAAAAAAAACTATATGATGGAGCACCCCTAGGTTCACTCCCCAGTATTTAAAAAAAAAAAAGTTTGTGAAGAGCTAGAGATGTAGCTCAGGACTAATATATGTTTGCCTGGCAGGCTGGAGCCTCTGATTTCAGCCCCCAGCACTGCCAAAAAATATTTAAAACAAGTTTGGGGCGTCTTTTTAATACCGTACTTATGGTATTTATGGTATTGATACTGTGCAGCTTGGTTCCTAGGCTCAAATCCCACTAAAAGGGTTTTAAATATTGCAACTCTAAAGAGTCTGCTACCATTTGAGGAAGACAAAAATACAAAATCAACTGGTTGCTATAATGGAAGTACAAAAAGTAATGAGAGCATAAAGTGAAGTCTATCTTGGATGGAATAATCAGGACAGGTCTTTAAAAAGTTATCCAGCTGGGCATGGTGGCACAGGAGGCTGAGGCCAGAGGATCCTGTTTAAAGCCAGCCTCAGCAATTTAGTGAGATCCTATCTCTAAATCAAGTATAAAAAGGGCTATGGGAGCTGGGGTTGTGGCTCAGTGGTAGAGCGCTTGCCTCAAATGCATGAGATACTGTGTTTGATTCTGAGTACCACATATAAACAAAATAAAGGCCCATGTATAAAAAAATAAAATTTTAAAAAGGGCTGGGGATGTGACTCAGTGGTTACACTTCTGGGTTCAACCCCTGGTACAAAAAAAAATTATCCAGCTTGAAGCAGTTAGCGCCAGCCTATTCTGGAGGCTGAGGAAGGAGGATCAAGTTCAAAGCCAGCCTTGACAATTTATAAAGACCCTGTTTCAAGATAATTTAAAAAAAAATGGGGGGGCTGCGGATGTAACTCCATGGTTGAATGCCTGCCTATTATGTGCAAGATCCTGGGTTCATCCCCAGTACCACCTTAAAAAGGGCTGAGGATGTAGCTCAATGGTAAAATGGCCCTACCTTTAGTCAGGGATGGGGATGAGGGGTCTGTATCCCAAGACATGGATGGAAATAAGGGTACCTAGGACGTTGATTAATCTTCTTGACCTCGGATTAATTCTCAAGGATAAGGTACCTGTTTCCACTTTGCTAATTATAATGTAGATCTTAGACATGAAATTGTAGATTTCTGTCTTATACAGAAGCTGACTATGAGGCCCTGGGCATGCCTGTAATCCCAGTTGTCTGGGAGACCGAGGCAGGAGGATCGAGAGTGCAAAACCAGCCTTAGCAATTTAGTGAGGCCCTAAGCAACTTGGTGATACCCCCTCTCTAAAGTAAAAATGCAAAATAGGGTTGGAAATGTGTGGCTCAGTGGTCGAGTGGCCCAGAGTTCAATCCCTGGTTACACCCCCCCCCCTAAAAAAAAAAACTATGAAACTACCAATTTATTGTTTAATTACTTTGTAGTCAATGAACCAGTTTTGTTTACAACCTTATTCTGATTATTTTTATTCCTGTAAATACCTTGTTCCTTAAATGTTCATAGAACAAACTTTACTATTTTACTGGTTCAGTCAATTTAATTAAATATTTGGCTTACTATTTGTGTTTTGGGGGGAGGCTTTTCATTTGTTTTTAAATTCTATTTTGATAGCCTTATATAAGGATCAACAGAATCCCCACCCAACCCCATCCGCCCCCTTTCGGTATCAGGAAGGGAACCTCGGGTATTCTACTGACCTATGTTATGTCCCCAGCCCTTTTTTGTTCTGAGATTGTCTGCCTAAAAGTTGTCCAGGCTAGCTTTGAACTTGTAATTCTCCTGCTTCAGCCTTATAAGTACAAACATTACACTCGCCCTCAATCCTGCTGTGGGGACAGATATTTTATCCCCCACCCCTTACATCAGAAATCTTGAAAGGTGAGAAGATGAAAAACAGAAGTATGTGTTAGTCAATGGTTAGCCACATTTTTTTATAAGGGGAAGATTAAGGCTACAAAATAATTTACAACTCTGCTACAGTGGTATGAAACCAAGACAGTATGTAAACAAATGAGGGTAGTTGTATTTAATAAAGCTATTTAATGATGTTGAAATATGAATTATTTTTCTCATGTCACTAGATATTCTTTTTTCCCCCAACTATTTAAAAATGTAAAATAAGTTAGACAAAAACAACAGGGTGGGATAGATTCGGTCCATAGTTTGCCAGCCTCTGTCCTAAGCAGCCCAGAGTATAGCAAAATCATTACCAAATTAATGGTGGCACTTAATATCAGACTGATTGTGTACAACTTAAATCTTTGGCAATGGGAAGCTACTTTTTTATTTTTTTAAGGTAGGGGACTAACACTCTTATGCTCTATAAAGATTAATCTGGCAACAAAATTTAAAATGGAGGAATATAAGATAGCATTTACAAGACTGAAACCCCACTGGCAAATTCCTTTAACAGATAGGCATGGTGGCACATACCTGTGACTCCCAGTGGCTTGGGAGGCTAAGGCAGGAAGATCCCAAGTCAAAACCAGCCTCAGCAAGACCCTGTTTGTTTGTTTTTTTAAATATTTTTTAGTTATAATTGGACACAATACCTTTATTTATTTTTATGTGGTGCTGAGGATTGAACCCAGGGTTTTGCACGAGCTAGGCGAGCACTCTACCACTCAGCCACAACCCCAGCCCCAAGACCCTCTCTTTAAATAAAATATAAACAAGGGCTCAGTGACTAAGCATCCCTGGGTTTAATCCCTGGTACAAAAAAAAAAAGTGCAGAAGCTGGGCACAATGGTACATATCTACCCCTGTGAAATCCCAGAGACTCAGGAGGCTGAGGCAGGAGGATCACAAGGTAAACACCAGCATGGACAATTTAGTGAGACCTTGTCTCGAAACAAAAATGGTCTGGGGATATACCTCAGTGGTAGAGCACCCCTGAGTTCAATCCCCAGTAAAGCCAAAGTGTTGTAGGGTTGAGGTTATGGCTCAGTGGTAGAGCTCATTCCTTGCACATTGAGGCCCTGGGTTCGATCCTCAGCACCACATAAAAATAAATAAAATAGAGGTTTTGTGTCCAACTACAACTAAAAAAGTGTTGTAGCCAGGCACCTGTAGTCCCAGCTACTGGGGATACTGAGGCAAGAGTCTCCTAGTTTGAAGCTAAGTGGACAATTTAGGGAGATCCTGCCTGTTTTAAAAAAAAAAAATGCTGTGGGTAAAAACTGCTTTTTCTCACAGCATTTTTTGAAAATTCAGGACAACTGCATCCTAATCCATAATTTATTACTTCCCTGTCCCCTATTGGTTTATTTACCTCCCAGATTCAGGGGTACTGGCAGTTGAACTCCGGGCACTCAACCACTGAGCCACATCCCCAGTCCTATTTTGTACCTTATTTAGAGACAGGGTCTCACTGAGTTGTTTAGTGCTCACTAAGTTGCTGAGGCTGGCTTTGAACTCTCAACCCTCCTGCCTCAGCCTACCAAGCTGCTGAGATTACAGGCATGCACCACCATGCCTGATCCAATTCATACTTTGCTAAACACATTTCAAGGGATTTCAAGTTAGAATGGTTCTGGAAATGGCTTCTCTCCCCAAGTTTATAGTTCATAAGCAGGTTTATTCATGCCTTTAGATGTTTTCTCAATCCTTAGCTGGTAGAAACCAAGTTGTGCTGGGTTTCTTTTTCAAATTACTAAAAAGCTCAGTTTCTAAAAGGATAAAGATCTAGATGAAAACCTCTTATGGTATCACTGCTTTTAGCAGAGAAATCTGCAATTTGGATTGCAGGACACTAGAAAATATTTGGCACAAACATTAGAGGCCATTTCCAAATTTAATCCTGACAGTCTTCTGAAAGAAAAGAAACTACCTGGTCAAATTTAATTTTTCTTTTCATGCCTATAGGAAGCTGAGGTAGTAGGAGTGCCTGAGTTCACAAGTTTTTGACCAGCCTGGGCAATATTTCAAGAACCCATCTCAAAGAAAAAAAATTAAATGTAGAAGCATTCTGTCATTTACAATTGTAGTATCCAGCCATGCAGACCTGAAATCCTGGTGACTCAGGAGGCTAAGGCTGGAGGATTGCAAATATGAAGTCAGCCTCATTAATTTAGTGAGATCTTGTCTGAAAAAAATTTAAAAACATAGTAGTATTCATGTTTTTTCTCTTTTTGTATTTTTCTGACCTCTGAATTTATGTGTCCAAATGGATATCCTAAGCACATACCTATAATTCTAGCTACTTGGGAGGCTGAAGCAGGGGGATCAAATTCAAGACCAGCCCAGGCGATTTACTAATACTGTCTCAAAATATGATTTAAAGGGGGCAGGGGTGGGGAGGGGGTGTAGTTCCTCTAGCATATGGTATGTAGCTTGCCTAGCATATACTAGACCCTTGGTTTAATCCTCAGCATTACATTAAAATAAATAAATTATAATAAGTACTACATTACAACTGTAAACAAAGTACTAAAAGAGGGGGTAACATTTGGGCTGAGTGTCAAAGGCTGAATAAGTCTTTCCCAGTGAGAAGAAAAGGGTATTTCTTTTTTAAATTTTTTTTTAGAGAATTTTAATATTTATTTTTTTTAGTTTTCTGAGGACACAACATCTTTGTATGTGGTGCTGAGGATCGAATCCGGGCGGCAGGCATGGCAGGCTAATGCGCTACCGCTTGAGCCACATCCCCAGCCCAGAAAAGGGTATTTCTGGCAGTGGATAAAGTATATGTAAAACAGAATCAATGGTATTTTAAGGAATCTGCAAAGTTCAATGTGGTGAGTTTAAGAGATGGTGTCAATAATACAAGATGTAAAATACAAGGCTGGAGAAAGAAGTTTAGGCCCTATATGCCTACATGAGGAGTCTGAACTTAATTCTATAGACAACAAAGAGCCAGAAGTTTTTTGTTTTCCTGAAACTGAAAGCCATCAGTCTGTCATGTGTCATTGGAATGTACTGTAGCACAGTAGCTATTTAGCCAGGTTAACAGGTTATCAGCAGTGCTCCAGAAGTTTTTTTATTAGGATACCAGAGGGTATGTTGTTTTGTTTTGATTTGGGTACTGGTAATTGAACCCAGGGCCACTTTACCATGAGCTTCATCTTTAGTCCTTTTTTTTTTTAATGCTTATTTTTTAATTTTTTTTTTAATATTTATTTTTTAGTTCTCGGCGGACACAACATCTTTGTTGGTATGCGGTGCTGAGGATCGAACCCGGGCCGCACGCATGCCAGGCGAGTGCGCTACCGCTTGAGCCACATCCCCAGCCCTTTAATGCTTATTTTTTAAAAGTAGTTGGACATAATACCTTTATTTTTATGTGGTGCTGAGGATCAAACCCAGGGCCTCACACATGGTAGAGGAGTGGAGCACTCTACTGCTGAGCCACAATCCCAGCCCACTGGTCCTTTTTTAAATCTTGAGATGGGGTCTAAGTTGCTGAAGTTTTTGCTAAATTGCTGAGGCTGGCCTTGAATTTGTGATATTCCTGTTTTTGCCTCCACTATCTCTGGGATTACAGATATAAGTTACCCAGCCTGTTTTCACAGGGGTTTTTGGTGGAGGTGGTAGTGGTGTTGGTGATGGTGGTGATAATTTTTTTTTTTTTTTTTTTTTTTTAGGAAGATACTTTTTTGTTTGGTTTGGTTTTAGTACCAGTGAATAAATCCTGGGTTGCTTTGCCACTGAGTTACATCCCCAGCTTCTTCTTCTTCTTCTTCTTCTTCTTATTATTATTATTATTATTATTATTAACTGGGGATTGAATCCTGGGGCATTTTACCACTGAGGTCTTTTTTATTTTTTATTCTGAGACAAGGTTTCTCTAAGTTTCCTAGGGAAATTGCTGAGGCTGGCCTTGAATTTATAATCTTTCTGCCTCTGCCCCTTGAGTCACTGGGATTATAGACAGTCATGTCCCCCCACATCCAGCCCTTATTTCTTTTTATTTTTATTTTTTGGGGGGTACCGGGGATTCAACTCAGGGGCACTCAACCACTGAGCCACATTCCTGGCCCTTTTTGGGAATTTTATTTAGAGACAGGTTATAACTGAGTTGCTTAGTGCCTCGGTTTTGCTGAGGCTGGCTTTGAGCTCCTACCTCAGCCTTCTGAGCTGCTGGGATTACAGGCATACACCACCATGCCTGGCTATTTACTTATTTATTTTTATTTTTGAATATTTTTTAGAGCTGGAGTTACGGCTTAGCGGTAGAGTGCTCGCCTAGCGCATGCAAGGCCCTGGGTTGGGTTCGATCCTCAGCACCACATAAAAACAAATACAGGTTTGTGTCCAACTCCAACTAA